>NC_091327.1:8223725-8378175 GCF_038502225.1 Cherax quadricarinatus
GAATTCCAGATTTTAGGGCCTTTTATGTGCATTGAGTTTTTGCATAGCGTGAGATGGACACAAGGAACATCAAAGAGTGATCTGTGCCTTGTATTATGGTCATGTGTTCTGTTGAGGTTGGCAAGGAGATGTTTGAGGGGAGGGTTAATATCAGAGTTAAGTGTTCTATGTATGTAATAGGTGCAGTAATAAGTATGGATGTTTTGTATGGTGAGTAGGTTGAGTGTATTGAATATTGGTGGAGTGTGCTGCCTGTAGTTAGAATTTGTTATCATTCTAACTGCAGCCTTTTGTTGGGTAATTAGTGGTCTGAGATGGTTAGTTGTTGTTGAGCCCCATGCACAAATTCCATAGGTGAGATAGGGGTAAATAAGAGAGTGATAAAGGGCCAGGAGGGCTGACTGTGGAACATAGTACCGTATCTTCGATAGTATGCCTACAGTCTTGGAAATTTTCTTAGAAATTTGTTGTATATGTGTATGAAATTTGAGTCTATTATCGAGGTGGATTCCTAAGAATTTTCCCTCTGTTAGCTTTGTGATAGGTGATCCGTTTATCGTTATGTTAAGAGGTACATCTGTAGCTCTGCTACCAAACTGAATGAAGTAGGTTTTGTCAATGTTTAGTGTAAGTTTGTTAGTCCTCATCCAGGTAGATATTTTCTGTAATTCGGTGTTTACAGTATTGGCTAGCGTGACTGGGCTCGGGTATGGTACATTGTACCATACAGTACAATGATACCATATGGTTCATTGTACCATATGGTACTATATGGTACTATTGTATTCATCACAATAAACACACTAATATTTTCATCTTTATTTTGTTTACAATAATTGTTTACAACAAAAATATGCAAAAATGTTGTATATTAGTAATGTTCCATTATATATTTACAAATGCACAGGAACTGGACACGTCACTTGAGGTGGATGACAGAGAACTTGTCTTGGAAATTGCTGAGTCAGTAGCTAGCTTGCATCACCACTCACTCAGTCTTGGCCGGTGTCTCCTGCCACCAACACGTCCTGTTGACCATATGGTACATGGTATCATATGTTACAGGGTACCATATGGTACATTGTACTATATGGTATAGGGTACCATACAGTACAGGATAACATATGGTACAGGATAACATATGGTGCAGGGTACCACATGGTGCAGGGTACCATATGGTACAGGGTACCATATGGTGCAGGGTGCAATATGGTGCAGGGTACAATATGGTATGGTGTAGGGTACCATATGGTGCAGGGTACCATATTGTGCAGGGTACAATATGGTACAAGGTACCATATGGTACAGGACACCATATGGTACAAATACAGGGATCCCTATGGAAATAAGTCACCCTGACTTTTTTGGCTTATCCTAGGATTTTATACATATGCTGCTATGTATGATAATCTGTGTAACTGTATTTGTGTACACTTGAATAAACTTACTCAAGTGCATGTGGCATCATAAGTAAGTTTATTTAGGTATACACAAATAAAGTTACATAGAATATCATACTTAGCAGCATATGTTCGGAGACCTAGGATAACCCAAAAAAGTCAGACAGACTTACTTCCATTAGGGTCCCTGTACCCTGTACTATATTGTATAATGTACCATATGGTACAGTGTACCATATGGCACATTGTACCATATGGTGCATTTACCATATACCATTGTATGACATGGCACCATTGTACCATATGGTACCATTGTACCATATGGTATCATTGTACCATATGGTACAATGGTTCCATTGTTTCAAAACCATAGAACTCCTTTTCAGCTCCACTTCCATCAGGCTTAGAACTGTAAGTTGTGAAGAGGAGAGTCAGAATTCGCCTGGAGAGTGATTGGGGAGTGAGAGCTTCCTTGCCGCCAGGCACGATGAACAATGCTACTTTGCCTGTGTTCCCACAATGTCATGTGGGTGTCCAGATTTTTTCTATAGTGTGCACACTGACCACCCAGACCCATTCTCTCAGATGTAGGCCTACCAGCCTTCTCACACTAAATTTGACACCGCTAGAATTTTGGCGTAAATCTACGGTTTGGACCCTGAATGTAAAGCCATAGATCTACGGGACGGACCCTGAAAGGGTTCATTATGAATGAATCAAAATTTGTATAATACAAAGATATATTTATATTCAAACATACTTTTTGAGAAAACAATGATTCAATTATATTCCTGTCAACAACGGATAAAAGGTTCAAAGTGATTGTTTCAGTTATGATGTGGGAGTACATAGGTGAGTATGTATGTACTGAGTATTTAGCATTTAGTCTAGGGTGATTAAGTGGCTTTTGAGAAGAGTCTTAAATTGATTTTCAGACTGGGTTACTTTAATATCTTCTGGTAATGAATTCCATATTTTGGGGACCATTATGTGCATAGAGTTTTTACACAGTGTGATATGGACACGAGGTATATCAAAAAGAGATCTGTGTCTTGTGTTGTGGTCATGTGTCCTGTTTAGATTGGTGAGGAGAAGTTTGAGTGAAGGGTTTATATTTGTGTGTATTATTCTGTGTATGTAGTAGGCACATGAGTAAGTGTGGATGTTTTTAATGGTGAGCAGATTCAGACTTTTGAAAATTGGTGGAGTATGCTGGCGGGAGTGGGAATTTGTTATCATTCTTACTGCTGCCTTTTGCTGGGTTAATAGGGGTTGTAGGTGATTGGATGTTGTTGATCCCCATGCACAAATTCTATATGGAAGATAAGGGTATATGAGTGAATGGTACAGTGCCAGGAGATCTGATGTGGAACGTAGTACCTTATCTTTGATAGTATGCCTACAGTCTTGGAGATTTTCTTGGTGATTTGTTGTATATGTGTCCGGAACTTAAGGCTACTGTCAAGGTGGATACCTAGGAATTTTCCCTCTGTGAGTCTTGTGACTGATGATCCATTTAGCATTATGTTAATTGGATCATTTGCAGCTTTGTTTCATCAGTGTTTTATCAGTGTTCAGGGTAAGTTTGTTAGTCATCATCCAAGCAGATATTTTCTGTAATTCAGCATTGACTGTGTTTGCTAGTATGACTGTGTTTGGATGGGAAAAGATATATGTAGTGTCATCTGCAAATAATATGGGTTTGAGTAGCTGTGATACATTCGGTAGATCATTGATGTAGATGAGAAAGAGGAGTGGTCCAAGGATGCTTCCTTATGGGACTCCTAATGTGATTGGTTGGGTGGAAGAGTTTGCATCATTTGCATACACATATTGAGTTCTGTTACTAAGGTATGATTTTAGGTAGTTGAGGGAGTGGCATCTGATACCATAGTGCATTAATTTGGAGTACAGCAGATCATGGTCAACTGTATCGAAAGCTTTACGTAAATCAATGAAAATGCCCAGCTGGACTGATTTCTTTTCGAGTGCGGTATATATTAGTTCTAGCATGTGTATGATAGCATCATTTGTGCTTTTATTATTCCTGAATCCAAACTGACAAGGGTTTATTATGTTGTGTGAAACGAGGTAGGAATAGATCCATCTATGAATTTTTCAAAGATTTTAGAGAGCAGTGGTAAGTTAGATATTGGTCTATAGTTATTCAAGTCAGCTTGGTCACCTCCTTTATGGATTGGAGTGACCCTCGCTATTTTGAGGATTGTTGGGAAGGTAGATGATTCAGTGGATTTGTTAACCCTTTGAGGGTTTCGGCCATACTAGTACGGCTTACGACCCAGGTTTTTTGACATACTAGTACGCCTAAATTCTAGCGCCCTCAATTCTAGTGGGAGAAAGCTGGTAGGCATACATATGAAAGAATGGGTCTATGTGGTCAGTGTGCACAGTATAAAAAAATCCTGCAGCACACAGTGCATAATAAGAAAAAAAAAACTTTGACGGTGTTTTTGGAATAAAACAGCGACTTTGCACTGCATTTTCGTATGGTATTTATTATTGTATTCTAGTTTTCTTGGTCTCATTTTATAGAATGGAAGACATATTACAGAAATTGAGATGATTTTGACTGCTTTTACAATGAAAAGTACCTTGAAATTGAGCTCAAAGTAGCAGAAATGTTCGATTTTTACCAAAGTTCAAAAGTAAACAAATCATGCCAAGCGTCCAATACACATCAACTGGTGAATCTAATATTCTTTCACAAGTGTGCTGATATTATTTATACCATTTCTCTGATAATGCAGCAGTCTGCATAACAGTAAAGCTTCTATTTTTTGTAAGAATAAAAATCGAAAGTGGAAAGCCAAAGAAATATTAGAGGGGCCTGGGGATGTGACTAACGAACAGAGGAAATGTTATTTTAGTGCCAGGAATGTCTTTCTTGTTTATTCTGGGCCCTATTTGGAAATTGGCATCTTTTGAAATTTGTGTGAAATTGGCAAAATTGCTAAATTCTGACCACTGTATTGTATAGTTGAAATCAGTAAATGGGTGGTTTCTTGTACTCCGTCAATCGAAAAAGTGGAGTTCTAGAGAAATAGTTATGATTTTTGTCTACTAGTACACTGGAATTGGCCGAAAATAGGGCACAAAGTGGGCAAATTCGCCAATGTGTAAACATTGTCGAGACCGCTAAATTTGCGAGAGCATAATTCCGTAAGTTTTCCATCAAATTTCATACTTTTGGTGTCATTATGATTGGGAAAAGATTCTCTATCTTTTCATAAGAAAAAAAAAATTTTTTTTTAAATTTGGCTGACCCTGAGAACAAGTCTTGGAGAGGGCCTGGCGACCCTCAAATGGTTAAAGAGCATTGCAATAATTGGTGACAATACTTGAGAAGCTTTTTTGTACATAAAAGCAGGCAAGTTGTTTATGTCTCCTGCCTTGTTTTTAAGGGTGTTTATGATGAGCATAACTTCAGTGGGGTTGGTTGGAGCTAGGAATAGCGCATTTGAGTAGGTACCTATGAGGTAGTATGATGGACGGGTGTTTGTGCTTAGTATTTTGTTTGCTAGGTTTTTTCCTATGGTGGAGAAGAAAACATTAAGTCTGTTTGCTGTTTTGGTTGGAGTGAGTAGGGGTTCATCTGATTTTGTTAGTTTGATTGTTTTGTTTTTGGATAACTTTTTAGTTCCAAGAATTTCAGATAGAGTTTTCCAGGTTTTTTTCATATCACCTTTGATGTTATGTAATCTATTTTCATAATACAATTTTTTTGACCTTCTTATCAGGCTGATAAGTGCTGACTAGTAACTTTTTGACTGTTCTCTAGTTATTTGACCCATTCTATAGTGTTTTTCATATTTGTGCTTTGTGTTAATAGATTTGAGGATGCTTGGTGTTAGCCAGGGATTATTCAGTCTCTTTGCTGTGATCTGTTTAGTTTTTCTGGGGCAATGTCTGTTATAGAGGCATTGGGCTTTTTTTAGAAAATTATTTATACATTCATTCATATCTGTATATACAGTGGACCCCCGCATACCGATTTTAATCCGTGCAAGAGGGGTCATTGGTATGCGAAATAATCGGTATGCGAATGAATTTTCCCCATAAGAAATAATGGAAATCAAATTAATCCGTGCAAGACACCCAAAAGTATGAAAAAAAAAAAAATTTTACCACATGAAATGTTAATTTTAATACACACAAACTGAAAAAGGCATGCACACTTACATGACACTTACTTTTATTGAAGATCTGGTGATGATTGATGGGATGGGAGGAGGGGAGAGAGAGTGTTAGTGTTTAGAAGGGGAATCCCCTTCCATTAAGACTTGAGGTGTCGAGTCCTTTTCTGGGGTTACTTCCCTTCTTCTTTTAATGCCTGTTACGTTGGTTTCCCTTATTTCTTGGATGGTAAGGTTCTCACTACATGTTCTAGTGTGGGGTAGTTTTTACTTAATGGCCTTATTTGTCTAGGGGTAATACTTACATCATGGCTGATCATCTTGAGTGTCTCTGATACCCTTTCACCAGCCCTCTTCACAGGTTATGTAAACTACTACTATAAAAATATAACTGTATTCTCAATAGATATGTACAGAATATACAATCACAGCCTCTCTTTTCAAAACAAATCTACACACTCCATCCTGTGCTCCACATGGTGTGTTCCAACACTCTTCCTTCTCTCTCCTTGACATAACTCTGGGCTAACCAGTGTTTTGACACACTTTAGTCACCCTGGGTATGGTGGCCACAACTTAAATTATAAAAACTCACCCCTGGAGCA
Source organism: Cherax quadricarinatus (assembly GCF_038502225.1). NCBI lineage: Eukaryota > Metazoa > Arthropoda > Malacostraca > Decapoda > Parastacidae > Cherax > Cherax quadricarinatus. Next base: position 8,229,885 of record NC_091327.1, read on the forward strand.
CACATGATGCCCCAAAAGATAGGAGAAGGACCCAGAGATCCTGCCAGGTTGAAGGTCAGCCACAGAGAGAGAGAGTCAGTGAGAGGGAGAGAGAGAGAAGCCTACCTAAGCTCCTCCCACCAAAACAAAAGACTGTTGCCAAGCACAATTCTCCAGTTACCACAATTCTACCACCTCTTAATTTTACTTTTACAAAAAGAAATACAACTTTATAAACTACTTATTTAAATTGTGTGTTTATGTGTCTATAGTATAACCTATTATATTGAGAAAAATAGGTTTGACCCAGCTGCCTCTCAGTCATAAGGTTGATCAGTCCTTCTGACATTTAGAGCAAAGTCCCCATCAATTCAATATAATTAGGTATTATTATAGTAACTGTTACTTATAAATACATGTTGGGTCCTATAGCCCCATAACACCCCCACCTCCAGACGAAGTTTCACAAAAGCTAGCCGTGTCCCTCAGGATACGGCTAGTAAAAAGTATATTGCTTAAGTCTGAAGGCGGTAAACAAGACTACTAGAAATGCTACATATTTCCTAGCACCATAACTACTCCTCACTTTACTGTTATTTACAACAGATTGCAGAATTTTTTATAAAAGCATTTTAACCATACCCATATACTCAAGGGTGTAACTATTTACAATTTTAATGACTTTTAAACAATACACATTACAATGCAAAATTTTGCACACAATGCCCACTGTGAAAGCCCGCACCAACAGGCCTGTGCCTCTGCTACGGTAATCCAGCAAGCAACTGGTACTCCAGGGTGGCATCTTCCTGATCAGGAGACGAGAGTAGAGCCAAACCCAGAGCAGTCAGGTGTACACCAGGCAGGAACTTCACAAAACATGTCAAGGTGTCTCTCACTTGGTGGCCGAACCAAACAGTGAGACTTCCAGTCAACACTCACGATCCTTAACATGGTCAGGCACTTAAGCCCATCTTCCGAGGTCCCACTCCACACAGATCCTCCAAACTTATGAAGAGGAGGCTGACATAGAATATGGAGGGGTCCAGGGGACCACAAAGGCAAACCGTCGGGCCGTTTTGTATATAGAGCACACCAAGACACAACATCACATACCTTCCTGAACGTCTCATGTTACCGAAGGTTGTCAACCACTGCCTCAACTCACATTTACTTACACCCTGACCCTCGTCACACTTTTGGCTCTGACTCGACCCTTCACAGTCAGATGGCTGGTAGAGAGTACTCAGGCTCGCTAAGAGTTCACCACTGCAAAAACAACAAGGTCAGCACAAGACAAACACTATGTACAAAGTATGCACCATGCATCTACATGAAACATCTGGAGAGAGCATCAGCAACCACATTCTCTGAGCCTTTTATATATTTAACTTTCAAATTAAAAGGCTGTAGGAACAAAGCCCATTTTAAGAGTCTGATTTTAGTCACTATACACAGGAACAGGATGAAGAGATCCTGAGACATGTACAAATGCTGAATAGCCAGCCCCAAAATGAAAATTTTCTTTCCTGTGGTAAAATGTTTACATTTAAATTTAGAAGGTTGCTCACTGATAGTAACAGTTCTGCAACCTCTCGCAGTGCAACAACAAACACCAAAGACATCTCTTTGCACCCAGGTTGGATACATCAAGTTTACACAAATACCATCATGTTCCATCTCACACACAAATTTTAAGCACACAATGAACACAATTTGCATTACACACATTAAAATGGTACTGGAACACAGGCCATGGAAATCACATCTTCCTGCCCCATGTTTTAGTTTATTTAAAATGTTTGCATCTCTTACTGCATAAGTATCAATCTTTCTAATCCTGTAAACCTTAGTTGTTAAACGTACTTTGTGGTAGTCAATGTTTATGCCCAGGGTGCCATCTAATTTGGGAACCATGAAGCATGGGAATGCCCACTGACTCTCACTAAGCACTACAAACTGGTGGTGGAAGAATTTCACTTTTTCCTCTATATCCAATTTTTCATACAGATTTTTCCCACACAAAAATAGTTGAATTGGCTCAGCTTCCTTAAGAATTTCCTCATGGAGTTTCAACTTTTCCCCATTACTGACATCCCAAACTTTTATAAAGTTCCAAGGTGGCTGAGCCAACTCTCCAACATTTTTCTCATTAAAACCAAGCATGCATTTCCCAAAATCTTTTACACACAAGTTATTTCTTAAATACACTTTTGGTATTTCATACAGATTATTGTTTTGCAGCCCTTTACATTCCATTAAAACATTGGTCTCTCTGAATTTTTGACATAACTTCAAACCCTTTGACCAGTTACTGTGTACATTATACTCATTCTTTTTCTGCTCAGGGGTGTGGGTTTTATATCTAACCCCTGGGAACTTCCCCACAACATGTTCAGCTCACAGCAACTTGCCATACAGATTTTCACATGAATTGGCTCCAGTATCAGCACTTCCTCTCCAGCCTCCAGAGTATCATGGTCCACATTATGGTCCCACATCATCATCCTGGTCTGGTTGATGAGCACGTTCACTGGTACCATCCACCTCATACGAGCCAAACAGTATCTGAAACTGAGAAAAAGCTCCGAGGGGGGAGCATCACCATCCTCCCCAAGCCAATAGCTCAGAAATTCCAGAGTGCTTCCCCACTCAGCAGATACAAAGAAAGGGATCCTCTCATCCCAGTTGTTAGTATTGTCTATACCATAGGCTTGCATCATTGTCTTGAGGGCTTGATGTAATTTCTCTATTTCCCCTTGAGATGGAGGGTGATAGGCCATTGCAAAGTTAGGCTCTACTTTTAATTCCTTCAAAACATTTCTAAAAGACTTTGAGGTAAAGTTAGGCCCCTGGTCTTTTTGCATTGCTTGTGGAAAACCAACATGAAAAAAGAACTTCATCAAAGCCCTTAAGACTACATGAGCTGTTATCTTATGCAGAGGGACTGCTTCCAGGTACCTGGTAGTGGAGCAAATATTTGTGAGTAAATAATCATTTCCCATTCTGGTCCTTGGGAGTGGGCCAACGACATCCACTACCAGCTTGCTGAAGGGTTCACCTGGTGCTGAAATCGGCTGAAGGGGAACAGGTTTAATACTTCGACTAGGTTTCCCTATAATTTGATAGGCATGATAGGTCTCAATATGCTCTCTGACAGTCTCCCACAGCTGAGACCAGAAGAAATGCCTGGAAACCTTGGACATCACCACCTGGGGACAAAGCCCTTGTTCTCCTTCCATCGATACTGCAAACAGAGGTGAATTCTTTATAAGAGTTTCCTCCCTGAAATGAAAACACTTATTTAACTGTAAAATCTCTTCCTCAGCAACAGCGACATTTTCCTGCACAGAAATTAATTGCACCCTAGCAGGTGCAGCCTCTCTCACACTATTTAACTGATCCATTCTCCAATCATGCTCAGCTCTGGCTGGAACATCCTTTTCTTCAGTTGACTGCAGTTCAACATCAGAAAGCAGAGTTACCAAACTTAAGCCCTCACCATCCTCATGAGAAATATCATGAAGACTGTTGGTAGCATGATCATGAGCCATACTTCTCATGGTGGAACCATCAGGGAGAAGGTCTGGCAGGGTTTTCCTAGCCATTTCCTCCCAACATTTCGGACTTGGTTTCCCCCAAACTAGTTGTTCCTCACTGTCTAACAGGCCCATAACATTATTCCCTAATAAGAGGTCGACCCCTTCGAAGGGAATTTCATCGGAGATACCTACAGGGAGATAGCCAACTTGGTATGCAGATTCTACCCATAATTTGTGTACAGGTGTCCTTATGGTTGAACCCGTAATACCCTTCAACAATATATCTACCCCAGTATAGGTATCCTTAGACACTGGTAGCACTCCAGCACGTAGCAAAGAGTAGGTGCTACATCCATCTCTCAAGGACAATGTGTTCTCAACTCTGCCTACATTCTTTTGCAAACCAACTGTGGACCTACTAGAAAATATACACATCCTGGGGTCTAGATCCAAAGGTTCCTCCTCACCTTGCCTTGAAGACCTAATGCAGGCAACTGGATGTATCTCTGCAGTTAGAGTCCTCTGGGGTGGTTCCTCCCTTTCCTGATCTCGCCGCCTTGACCAGCAAAACTTTTGTGTGTGTCCAGTTTTGTTACAGTAATAACAGATAAAACTCTTAAAGGTATTTTTACCATTTGGTGTAGGACTGGTACTGTTTACTCGAGGATCTGAAACATCTGATTGTCTAGGTAAACTTTGAACTCCAGCTGACTTACCTTTTCCTTCTATTTTATAGGGCACCTCAGCCTTCATTTGTTCCTGAAAATTCTTGTCCCACTTACCTTTATGACCATAGGACTTGGAATAAGGTTTAGAACGAGTGGGGAAATTTTCAGAAGCAGCATGACTGTTTTTACTTACCAATTCCCTGCGAGCCAAGAATCGGTCACCTAGATCCAGTGCTTCTGAAAGATTTTCTGGGTTTTTGTCCTCCAAATATTCTCTGAGGTCAACAGGGATTGTATTGTACAATTCCTCATGAACCATCAGATCTACTAATTTGTTATAGTCTTTATTAACTCCTTTAGAACAAACCCATTTCTTAACCCTTTGAGGGTCGACAGGCCCTCTCCGAAACTCGTTCTCAGGGTCGGCCAAATTTAAAAAAAAAAAAAAATTATTTTCTCTTATGAAAAGATAGAGAATCTTTTCCCGATCATAACGACACCAAAAGTTTGAAATTTGATAGAAAACTTACGGAATTATGCTCTCGCAAAGTTAGCGGTCTCGGCGATGTTTACGGATCGGCGATTTTGCCCACTTTGAGCCCCATTTTCGGCCAATTTCACTGTACTAGTCGACAAAAAACATGAATATTTCGCTAGAACTCCATTTTTTCTATCGAATGGGTGCAAGAAACCACCCATTTATAAATTCAACTATCCAGTACAGTGGTCAGAATTTAGCAATTTTGCCAATTTCACACAAATTTCAAAAGATGCCAATTTCGGAATAGGGTCCAGAATAAACAAGAAAGACATTCCTGGCACTAAAATGACATTTCCTCTAGTCATTAGTCACGTCTCAAGGCCCCTCTTATATTCTTTTGCTTTCCACTTTGAATTTTTATTCTCACAAAAAATATAAGATTTACTGTTATGCAGACTACTGCATTAGTGTAAAAAATGGTATAAATATTATTGGTGCACTTGTGAAAGAATATTAGACTCACCAGTTGACGTGTATTGCACGCTTGGCACGATTTGTTTACTTTTGAAGTTTGGTAAAAATCGAACATTTCTGCTACTTTGAGCTCAATTTCAAGGCACCTTTCATTGTAAAACCAGTCAAAATCATCTCAATTTCAGTAATATGTCTTCCATTCTATAAAATGAGACCAAGAAAGCTAGAATACAACAATAAATACTATACGAAAATACACTGCAAAGTCGCTGATTTATTAAAAAAAAATGGAAAAAGTTTTTTTTTTCTCATTATGCACCGTGTGCTGCAGGATTTTTTTTAGACTGTGCACACTGACCACATAGACCCATTCTTTCATATGAAGGCCTACCAGCTTTCTCCCACTAGATTTGAGGTCGCTAGAATTTATGAGTACTAGTACGTCAAAAACCCCTACGCGTAAGACGTACTAGTACGACGAAAACCCTCAAAGGGTTAAAAAGGAACAGTTTCTCATTCCCAAACTCAGTTAAGGTCTGCCCATCCTGAAATTTTTGATTCCTGAACTTTTGCCTATATTTCTCAGGTATCATTTGGTATGCAAGCAATACTTCCTCTTTAATCTTATCATAATCAGAAAAATCTTGCCCCTCCAGAGTCTCTACTCTCTGGAATCCTTTACCTACAAGTTGTGTGCGAACTAGGGTAGCCCACTTCTGTTTGGGCCATCCTTGCTCCAAAGCAGTCTTCTCAAAAAAAGAAAAATATCTATCTGGGTCACTCTCTGTAAACTTAGGGACAAAATTTGCAGCTTTAGTTATGTTAAAGTACTGCTCAGGCTCTTGTTCTGAACCTCCTAACCTTTGACGTTCTTTCTCCTTAGCTTTCATTAATTTCATTTCAGCCTCTAGTACAGCTAATTTCAGTCTCATTCTCTCCATTTCCATATCACCTGGAGTAGGTGATTCCTCATCTTCACTATTAACAGGCATGTTTACTGATGAATTATTACCTTCTTCCCTGAAGCCTAAAAAATCTGAAGACTCATCTTCTGACATAGTTTTATCTTTAAACACTTGCTTCCCTCTTACAGTATCAGTGGACAAAGTTTTCCCACAGGCACATAAAATAACACAAATTGAATGTAAACTATGCACATAGCACTTACCATAACCACAAAAATGTGTTACTCCCTTTCCCCCCACCTTAGGAGAAAAACAACCTGTAAACTAATATATGAAAACAACACTTCCACTGACCCACCTTGGTAAATCTTCTACCAGAAACATGCAACTGTTATTACCCCATACCAGCACATATAGCACAAGAATGTTTTGAGTTATTTTAGCAGTCAAATAACTCTCCCGGTCAAGCTCCCATGTTACGTTGGTTTCCCTTATTTCTTGGATGGTAAGGTTCTCACTACATGTTCTAGTGTGGGGTAGTTTTTACTTAATGGCCTTATTTGTCTAGGGGTAATACTTACATCATGGCTGATCATCTTGAGTGTCTCTGATACCTCCAACCCCAAGGACTTTCCCAATGCCACAATGGATTCCTCAACTGGCATAATCCTCTCAGGGTTAGCCTCAAACCCTTCAAAATCCCTTTTGTCTACACATTCTGGCCACAGTTTCTTCCAAGCAGAGTTCAAGGTCTTCTTAGTCACTCCCTCCCAAGCCTTACCTATAAGGTTTACACAATTGAGGATATTAAAGTGCTCTCTCCAAAACTCTCTTAGAGTCAGTTGAGTTTCTGAGGTCACTACAAAGCACCTTTCAAACAGAGCTTTTGTGTACAGTTTTTTGAAGTTTGCAATAACCTGCTGGTCCATGGGCTGCAGGAGAGGAGTGGTATTAGGAGGCAAAAACTTCACCTTAATGAATTTCATGTCCCCATAAAGTCGCTCTGCCACGTCTGTAGGATGACCAGGGGCATTGTCTAACACCAGGAGGCACTTAAGTTCTAATTTCTTTTCAGTTAGGTAATCTTTCACATTGGGGGCAAATGCATGGTGTAACCAGTCATAGAAAAAGTCCCTAGTGACCCATGCCTTACTGTTTGCCCTCCACAGCACACACAAATTCTCCTTGAGGACATTCTTTTGCCTGAACGCTCTGGGAGTTTCAGAGTGATACACTAATAAAGGCTTAACTTTGCAATCACCAGTAGCATTGGAACACATCAACAAAGTAAGCCTGTCTTTCATAGGCTTATGTCCTGGGAGTGCCTTTTCCTCCTGAGTAATGTAGGTCCTGCTTGGCATTTTCTTCCAAAACAGGCCTGTTTCATCACAATTAAACACTTGTTCAGGTTTCAGTCCTTCAGTCTCTATGTACTCCTTGAATTCATGCACATATTTTTCAGCCGCTTTGTGGTCCGAACTGGCAGCCTCACCATGCCTTATCACACTATGTATGCCACTACACTTCTTAAATCTCTCAAACCAACCTTTGCTGGCCTTAAATTCGCTCACATCAGCACTAGTTGCAGGCATTTTTTTAATTAAATCCTCATGCAACTTCCTAGCCTTTTCGCTTATGATCGCTTGAGAGACGCTATCTCCTGCTAGCTGTTTTTCATTTATCCACACCAATAAGAGTCTCTCAACATCTTCCATCACTTGCGATCTTTGTTTCGAAAACACAGTTAAACCTTTGGCAAGAACAGCTTCCTTGATTGCCTTTCTGGTGCCCACAATAGTAGCGATGGTTGATTTGGGTTTCTTGTACAACCTGACCAGGTCGGCGATACGCACTCCACTTTCATACTTATCAGTGATCTCTTTCTTCATCTCTATTGGAATTCTCACCCTTATTGCTGTAGGGTTGGCACTAGAAGCTTTCTTGGGGCCCATGGTCACTTATTTTCCAGAAAAAGCACCGAAAACACTGTAATAATACGAAATATTCCGATTGTATGCTTGGATGTTACCGCGGAGGCTGGCTGGTAAACAATGCCACCGGCGGCACATGTGAGGCTGGCTGAGGGCGCACATTGGATGCGTCTTGGACGAAAATCGGTGAGCGGGTTTTTAAGCGGTATGCGAGGCAAAATTTTTGCGATTAAAACAAGCGGTATGCGGATTAATCGTTATGTGATGCCATCGGTATGCGGGGGTCCACTGTATTTCGAGCTCATTTTGCCAATCGATGTTATTCATAGCTGCTATAAAGTTGTTAACTGCTGTCTCATTATGTAGTCTGAAGGTTACTTTAGTAATGTCTTGTGGCAGTTTGCCCAGATTAGTTATGAGAAAGATTGGGTAGTGGTCTATAGTGTTGTCTGTGATTATGCCTGATTTTAAAGGGGATATGGTGTTTGCCCAGATGTGGTCTATTAAGGAGATGCTTGTCTCGGACATTCTTGTAGGTTTAGATATTGCTGGTAGCAACAGGCAGTTACTCATTGTGTTTGTGAATGCGGTTCAGTATAATTAGGTATTCCAAAGTGAGTAACTGTTACTGAGATACATAATACTTGTTGGGTCCTATAGCCCCATAACACCAGTATACTTACAATTTAGCCTTGATAATGCTGAGGACATGAGAACACTGCATGTAGAGGCAGAACATTAGTAGAGTACTGCAGTAGGCTTACTGCCCCATGCTAGACAGGTTCAACTCATATACTCAACCAGGCCCGGTGGCCTGGTGGCTAAAGCTCCCGCTTCACACATGGAGGGCCCGGGTTCGATTCCTGGCGGGTGGGAACATTTCGACACGTTTCCTTACACCTGTTGTCCTGTTCACCTAGCAGCAAATAGGTACCTGGGTGTTAGTCGACTGGTGTGGGTCGCATCCTGGGGGACAAGATTAAGGACCCCAATGGAAATAAGTTAGACAGTCCTCGATGACGCACTGACTTTCTTGGGTTATCCTGGGTGGCTAACCCTCCGGGGTTAAAAATCCGAACGAAATCTTATCTTATCTTATCTTATGTACTTGTCCAAACTATATTTATAGCTACGCAAAGTTTAGCAATAGTTTTAGATTTACTCCCAGCTGTGAGCCCTCAGAACACCTCCCTTTCCCTATCTTATGTCAGGATTTCATCAAAAACTTGATTGTTTGAGAGATAGTATTACTGCTCTTCATGGCCGAGAGCAACTTATTGATGGTAATATGTGATACTGTTAGTTTTCTTCTCATTTATAATTATTAATCTTAGACTTATTCTCATTTATAATTAATATTAGGTTTCTTTTCATTTTTATAGTTTAAGTAAATCTTTTATATTACTCCATGAATGTTACAGAAATGTGCATATTAATTGGGACACTGATGAAATAAGATATTTATTTGGAAAATTATATGTTTATTTGAAAAATACCCTTTGGCTTTATAAGCATTGCTACATGCTTTGACATAGAATCAACCATTATCAAACACATTTTGGCAAGTTCTTCATTGAGATACCAAGCCCTAATAACAGCAGCATTTAGGTTCTCTACAGTTAAACAGTCCTGTTTTGCTATCCTGCATTTGGTTATTGCCCATAGATTCTCAATTAGTTGGAGGTCAGGAGAGTTTCCAGGCCAATTTAGAATGCTTAGCCCACTCTCTTCGAAGAATATCAGCATTTTTCTTTAAGTGTAGCGTGGATCAAGATCCTGCTAGAAAATGCCTTCTCCATCAGGAAAGTCTCTATCCACAGTGGGAAACAAATGAGTTGCCAGGATTGAATTGTATTTGTCACTGTTCATCATTCCCTCAATAATAACAAGCAATTCTGGGCATTTAGCAGTAAAACTACCCCAAAATGTCCCAGTTGAGTGTTTTGGCACTTGTTGAATGCATCCATTCTGAAGAGGTTCACCTTTGCTCAATCTCACTTCCACTTGTACTTCAAAATGCGCCTCATCTGAAAATATGACTTTTCTCCATTCATCTATCGTCCATCTCTCATGATCGAATACCCACTGCAGTTGTTTTTTATCATAGTAGCAGTCAATAATTTTTTCTTTACCAGCTTTCTGGCAGCTCTGCCAACTTCAAGGAATTGAATCTCTCTGTAGATCTTTAATCGTTTTCTTAGGTGTTGTCTTGCATTGCCTTCAACATCTTGCTTGACACAGCAGTCCACAGTCACTGATGTCATCATCTCTCTTCAGAATCCAACTAGGATCAAGTTTTCAGCGATCTGTCTGATAATCAAATCAGCATGTTTTCTAAGAGCTACAATACTTACATGCTTCCTGGGTGTTACATCCATCATGAATTTCAGCAATAATCGTAAAATGAAGGGGAGAATTTGAGGAAACCACATTCACTCCTGGAGCACGCTTGCAAGAAGAGTCTTACAGAACAACAGCTGTTGTACCACTGACAAGAGTAGCAGGATAACATCACAGCTGGATGGTTGCCAGAAGCCTGCAGCAAATTCCTACATTAAGCCATAGACTAAGACATATTATGAGATAATCACAAAAATTTAATCTTGTCCTAATTAATTTGCACACTAGTATATAAAGTTTTTATAAATGTTTTCATCTTTTGTTTATGTTGTTTATGTTTATATTCTTGACGTGTAATCACACAGAAGGGCATGATCCTATTATTCTTCAGAATTTTTTTGTTATTTATGCAGTTTTTCAATGTTTGTAAATGTTATTTTTTTGGATAATGTTTGTTGGTTGATTAGGTGTGCTGCAGGAGGTGCATGGGCAGACCTAGTGAAGCATTGCCAGGAACATCCTGCTGTCCAAGGACTGACTCTTACAGCCTTTCTTCTGAAGCCCATGCAGAGAATAACCAGATACCCTTTATTAATAAAACAGGTATGAATGAAGCAACAGTGCATTACACTGCTTCACACTAATAATAATAAAGTTTTAAAATTAATTACTATTTGCATTTATTTGGTCATATTTAAATAATTCCTAGGTAGTAGTATGGTATATGACAACCACCCAGGGAGGTACTGCCATCCGGCCAAGTGAGTGTAAAACATGGTGGTAGGATTGCTGGTGTCTTTTTTCTGTCTCATAAACAAGCAAGATTTCAGGTACATCTTGCTGCTTCTACTTACACTTAGGTCACACTACACGTACATGACAAGTGTATATATATACACACCCCTCTGGGTGTTCTATTTTCTTACTAGTTCTTGTTCTTGTTTACTTCCTCTTATCTCCAAAGGAAAGTGGAAATGAATTCTTCCTCCATAAGCCATGCATGTAGCAACATGCATCTAAAATAATGGGAGCAAGGGACTAGTAACCCTTTCTCCTGTATACAGTACTAAAGTTAAAAAGAAAAACTTTCATTTTTCTTTTTTAGGCCACCCTGCCTCAGTGGGATGTGGCCAATTTGTTGAAATTTTTTTTTAGATAATTTGATTAAAGTTATATTAGCTTATTTAATCCCTTGAGGGTCCATGCCATAGTTCTATGGCTTTGAAGCCAGGGTCAGTGCCATAGTACTACGTCATGAGCTCAGATCACTCAGATAAGCTGTGAGTGGTAAATTTGGGCTTAGATGTGAAAGAATGAGTCTTTGTGGTAAGCGTGCACCATATAAAAAAAATCCTGCAGCACACAGTTCATAATTAGAAAAAAAAGCTGTAACCATGTTTATGGATTAAAACATTGACTTTGCATTGTATTTTCATATGGTTTTTATGGTTGTGTTTGCAGTTTTAGTCTCATATGATAGAATGGAAGGCACATTACAGAAATAGAGATGATTTTGATTGAGCTCGTAGCAAAAATGTTCAATTTTTGCCGATGTTCAAGAGTAAACAAATCACATCATGCATCCAATACACATCAGCTGGTGGGTCTAATATGTCTTCACAAAGGTACTGATATTATTAACCCCTTCAGGGTCCAAGGCCAAAATCTGAAGTGGTGCTCCAGTGTCCAAGAAATTTTGAAAAAAAAAAATTATTTTTTTTACAGAATTAGAGTATATTTTTGTGAAGGTAATAAGAATTTTTTTTTTTTCTGATCAGTACTTACCGAGATACAGCGGCGGGAAGTTGACCCAAAATGACCGGGTGGCGGCAACGTCAGTGACTTCCGCAAAATCCCATTTTTTATTTTACGTATTTTATACTTTTTTATTTTCTTTTCAATTTTTTTCTTTTTCTAATAACATTTTTGCCTGTGAGACCAATATAATGTATATTGTATAAGTGTACACTCATTGTATTCAACACAATAACTGCACTAATTTGTTTATCATTATATTGCTTACAAAACTTGTTTACAAGTTTATTGTAAACAAAATGATGAAAATATTAGTGCGGTTGTCTTGAATACAACGGTACCATATAGTACCGTATGGTACAATGGTGCCATAGGGTGCAATTGTACCATATGGTACAATGGCACATGATACAATGGTACCATATAATACAATGGTACCATATGGTACAATGGCACCATTTGGTACCATATGATACAATGGTACCATATGGTGCAATGGTACCTTATGGTACCATATGGTGTAATGGTACCATATGGTACCATATGATGCAATGGTACCATATGGTACATTGTACCATACAGTACAATGATACCATATGGTTCATTGTACCATATGGTACTGTTGTATTCAACACAATAAACACACTAATATTTTCATTATTATTTTGTTTACAATAGATGTTTACAACAAAAATATGCAAAAAATGTTGTATATTATTAATGTTCTATTATACATTTACAAGTGTACAGGAACTTGATGTGTTCCTTGAGGTGGATGACAAAGCACTTTGTCTCAGAAACTGCAGAGTCAGTAGCTAGCTTGCATCGCCACTCACTCAGTCTTGGCTGGTGTTTCATGCCACCAACACCTATTGACCATATTGTACACGGTATCATATGTTACAGGGTACCATATGGTACATTGTACTATATGGTATAGGGTACCATGCAGTACAGGATAACACATGGTACAGGGTACCATATGGTACAGGGTACCATATGGTACATGGTACCATATGGTACATGGTACCATATGGTACAGGGTACCATATGGTACAGGGTACCATATGGTACAGGGTACCATATGGTACAGGGTACCATATGGCACAGGGTACCATATGGTACAGGGTACCATATGGTACAGGGTACCATATGGTACAGGGTACCATACAGTACAGGACACCATATGGTACAGATACAGGGATAACTATGGAAATAAATCACCCTGTCTTTTTTGGGTTATCCTAGGATTTTCTATATATGCTGCTATGTATGATAATCTATGTAATTGTATTTCTGTATACCTGAATAAACTTACTCAAGTGCATGCGGCATCATAAGTAAGTTTATTTAATTATACACAAATAAAGTTACATAGAATATCATACTTAGCAGCATATGTTTGGAGAACCTAGGATAACCCAAAAAAGTCAGACAGACTTATTTCCATTAGGGTCCCTGTACCATATGGTGCAATGTATCATATGGTACAATGTACTATATGGTATAATGTACTATATGGTACATTGTACCATATGATACCATTGTACCATATGATACCATTGTATGACATGGCACCACTATACCATGTGGTACCATTGTATCATATGGCACAATGGTACTATATGGTTCAAAACCATAGAATTCGTCTTCAGCTCCACTTCCATCAGTCTTAGAACTGTAAGTTGTAAAGAGGAGTCAGAATTCGCCCAGAGAGTGAGTGGGGAGTGAGAGCTTCCTTGCTGCCAGTCACGATGAACAAAGCTACTTTGCCAGCATTCCCACAATGCCATACGGGCGTCCAGATTTTTTCCATGGTGTGCACACTGACCACCCAGACCCATTCTCTCAGATGTAGGCCTACCAGCCTTCTCGCGCTAAATTTGATGCCGCTAGAATTTTGGCGTATATCTATGGTTTGGACCCTGAACGTAAAGCCCTAGATCGATGGGACGGACCCTGAAAGGGTTAATTCAATTACAGTGGACCCCCCGGATAACATAATTAATCCATTCCAGAGAGAGTGTCTTATACCGAATCTGACTTAATCCGAATTAATTTTCACTTAAAATATAATGGAAATCCAATTAATCCGTTCCAGACACCCGAAAGTATTGAATAAAATAATTTTTTACGTGGAATATACATTTCTCTACACAGAAAACAGTGAGACATGTAGAGTAAAACATTACTAAAATGACATTAATCTTTATTGAAGACTTATTGATTAGTGATAAGACTGTAATAAAGTTGGTAGAATTACCAACAATATGTAAAGTAAGAGGACACAAGTGCAACTATGTGACATTTTTAGTGTGGCAACGTTTCGCTCTCCAGGAGCTCTGTCAAGTCGTTACAAACAGTACATGGACACAGAAGGCACAAATAGGCTCACAGTGAGGTGCAATACTAGTGGTAGTAGTAGCAGTAGTGATTTAAGTTGTAGTAGTAGTAGTAATACAATATGTTAGAATGGGAATGGGGTCCCTCAATAGTGCCGTCTTAGCCAACTTGTACATGGAACACCTAGAGTCCGAACACTTCACCAACATCATCCCTTCAAGCGTCTCTTGGTTATGTTATGTGGACGACGTCCTCATAATAACTCCCAAAAGTTTTGATGTACGGAATTGTCAGGCAAGGCTCAACACAGTTGAACCGACGATCCAGTTTACACTAGAAGAAGAGTCCAATGACAAGCTACCTTTCCTAGATGTCCTCATTCACAAAGTAGAGAACAATGTAAAATTTCAAGTTTATCAGAAACCTACTAATAAAAATGATCTCACACACTTCTATTCTAGTCAGGATACTAGGATCAAAAGAGGCATCATCATCGGATTTTTCCTGAGAGCATGCCGAATTTGTAGTCCTGAGTTTCTTGACGAGGAATGTACATACATTCACCAAACCTTCACTGATTTACATTTTTCTTCCTTTTTCACCAAAGATTGCAAGAAAAGAGCTCTTCAGATCATAAATTCTCCACACACCAACACCACTCTTAACAAAGTTATAATTCTTCCCAACAGCCAGGTTGCACTGAATGTTTCTAAAGTACTTTCACAAGCTAACACCAGAGTTGCCATCGCTTCCAGCACTTCAATAAAGGATCTAACCAGAACAAAATCCTAGCACCACGAACCAGTCAATGCAGGGGTTTACACTATACCCTGTGGAGGCTGCGACAAGATTTATGTAGGTGAAACAGCAAGAAACCTTGACACCCGCCTCAATGAACACGTTGACGCATGTCGGAACGATAACTTGAACAACACCTGTGTACAACACCGAAATTCCACCAGTCATCTCATGAAATTCAGGGACGCCCAGTTAGTGATCAAAGAAACCAATTTCCGCAGACGCAAGTGCCTTGAATCTTCACTAATAGCTGTTTCTGATACAATTAAACAAAACAAAGGCAGCTTCACCATCTCTGAAGTCCTAGCAAGAATCCTGAAAAACAGTAAACCCTGCCATCACATAGTCTCTCCTGTTAATACTACACAAGCACATTACAGAGAATGAACATTGAAACAGGCCTTCTCTAGCCTAGAAATATTTGTCTAACCTATTTTTATGTTACCCAAGTTATAGCTTTTATATCCTTTTACTCATGTGCGAGTTAATTGTTCTAACATAATGTATTACTACTACTACTACTACTATAACTTATATCACTACTACTACTACCACTAGTATTGCACCTCACTCTGAGTCTATATATACCCTCTGTGTCCATGTACTGTTTGTAACAGCTTGACAAAGCTCCTGAAGAGCAAAACGTTACCACAATAAAAATGTCATATTAGTTGCACTTGTGTCCTTTTACTTTACACAGTGATGAGACTGGAGGAGGGGAGAGGATGGAGGTGTACTATTGTTTGGAAGGGGAATCCCCTTCCATAAAGACTTCAGGTACCAAGTCCTTTTGCGAGTTTATTTCCTTTCTTTGTTTTTTAATGCCACTAGGGTCAGCTTTAGAGTCACTGCACACCTGTGGCACTAAATATCTGTCCAGAGAGCTCTGTTTCTGGCATCTATTTAAGATTTCCCTAAAATGGGACACAACATTGTCATTGTAGATGTTGCCAGCACGGCCTGCAACAGCTGTGTCAGGGTGATGTTCATAAAGCAGGAACACTGCAGCAGACCTGTTGGCCCATACTAGGCAGGTCCTTCACAAACCATCCCAATAACAGAATCGTATTTGCCCAACCCAATTTTCAGTGCTTCCCAAGCAGTAAGCTTTGATAATTCTATTCACTTGTGTGCAAGTCCCACTCAAATCAAATCATGTGTGTGGGGAAGTACCCTCGCTGGTATGTGGGGAATTACCCTGGCTGGTGTGTGGGGAAGTACCCTGGCTGGTGTGTGGGGAAGTTCCCTGGCTGGTGTGTGGGGAAGTACCCTGGCTGGTGTGTGGGGAAGTACCCTGGCTGGTGTGTGGGGAAGTACCCTGGCTGGTATGTGGGGAAGTGCCTTGGCTGGTATGTGGGGAAGTACCTTGGCTGGTGTGTGGGGAAGTACCTTGGCTGGTATGTGGGGAAGTACCCTGGCTGGTATGTGGGGAAGTACCCTGGCTGGTGTGTGGGGAAGTACCCTGGCTGGTATGTGGGGAAGTACCCTGGCTGGTATGTGGGGGAAGTACTCTGGCTGGTATGTGGGGGAAGTACCCTGGCTGGTATGTGGGGAAGTACCCTTGCTGGTGTGTGGGGGAGTACCCTGGCTGGTATGTGGGGAAGTACCTTAGCTGGTATGTGGGGGAAGTACCCTGGCAGGTGTGTGGGGAAGTACCTTGGTTGGTGTGTGGGGAAGTACCCTGGCTGGTGTGTGGGGAAGTACCCTGGCTGGTGTGTGGGGAAGTACCCTGGCTGGTATGTGGGGGAGTACCCTGGCTGGTATGTGGGGAAGTACCTTGGCTGGTATGTGGGGGAAGTACCCTGGCTGGTGTGTGGGGAAGTACCTTGGTTGGTGTGTGGGGAAGTACCCTGGCTGGTGTGTGGGGAAGTACCCTGGCTGGTATGTGGGGAAGCACCCTGGCTGGTGTGTTGGGAAGTACCCTGGCTGGTATGTGGGGAAGTACCCTGGCTGGTGTGTGTGGGGAAGTACCCTGGCTGGTGTGTGTGGGGAAGTACCCTGGCTGGTGTGTGGGGAAGTACCCTGGCTGGTGTGTGGGGAAGTACCCTGGCTGGTATGTGGGGAAGTACCCTGGCTGGTGTGTCTGGGGAAGTACCCTGGCTGGTGTGTGGGGAAGTACCCTGGCTGGTGTGTGGAGAAGTACCCTGGCTGGTATGTGGGGAAGTACCCTGGCTGGTGTGTGTGAGGAAGTACCCTGGCTGGTGTGTGGGGAAGTACCTTGGGTGGTGTGTGGAGAAGTACCCTGGCTGGTATGTGGGGAAGTAGCCTGGCTGGTGTGTGGAGAAGTACCCTGGCTGGTATGTGGGGAAGTACCCTGGCTGGTGTGTGGGGAAGTACCCTGGCTGGTGTGTGGAGAAGTACCCTGGCTGGTATGTGGGGAAGTACCCTGGCTGGTGTACTACCAACACTACCACCCTCTACCACCACCACCACTTTTGTATTTTTCTACAAACTTTTTCTTGAATTCTAAAGTGTTTCTCACCCTCCTTACCAAAGGGCTGGTACTAGAAGCTTTCTTTGGGAAAATGGTGGCTTATTTAGCAGTTACAAGCACTAAAAACAATGGAATAATACAAAATGTATTGCACGTACATGTGGAATCATCCCCACTTGCTTGTAAACAATGGCACATTGGCCGTACATGGAGTGTTGGGCCGCTCACAGCACGCGGACACATTTGGGACGAATGACTTTAACCAAGTTCGGTGTCGTTAACCAAGCCAATATTTTGACACAAAAACGTTACTTAATCCGATGCCGTCTTAATCCAGGGGTCCACTATATTACAGTACTGCATAACAGTACATCTTCTATTTTTTGGTGTGACTAAAAATTCTTTGTGTGAATAAAAAATCAAAATGGAATTTGTGTAAAGCCTGTAAACATAACTAATGAACAGAGGAAATGTTATTTTAGTGCCAAGAATCCCTGTATTGTTTATTCTGGACCACATTTTGAAATTTGTGTGAAATTGGCCAAATTACCAATTTCTGATCACTTTATTGGGCAGTTGAAATAGTTAATTGGACTGTTTCATGTGCTTAATAAAATACAAGGCATACTAGCAAAATAGCTAAGAATTTGGTTGACTGGAACACTGTAATTGGCCTAAAATAGGAGTCAGAGTAGGCAAAATTGCCAATGCATAATTCACAATGCAAAATTCACAACAGCGTAATTTCATCAATTTTCCATGAAATTTTATACTTTTTGTTTTATTACCTTCTGAAAAAGATTCTCTACCATTTTATAAGAAAAAACTAACAAATTTTTTTTTTAAATTCTTGGACCCTGTGGACACTTTTCAGATTGGGGGTCTGGACCCCCAAGTGGTTAACACTTATACAGCTGAATAAAAATTTATCTCGATAAAATTTTTACAAAGTTTTTCAGAAAATGCAGTTAACTAAAATATAGTTAACTAACATTTTGATATTAATTTTATCTGTACTTACATTTTATGTTTAGAAATTGTGTCTGGGTATGACTACATATTTGTAGCTGCAAAAGCACTTTAGAGCAGCTCACAACCTGGAGTATACCTGGAGAGGGTTTCGGGGATCAATGTCCCCATGGCCCGGTCTGTGACCAGGCCTCCAGGTGGATCAGGGTCTGATCAACCAGGCTTTTGCTGCTGGCTGCAATTTTTATGAAAAGGCAGCTAGGATGAGCTCATGGATTACAGTCCTCTCTCACTGAAGCATTGTTGTCAAGTTACTGGATAAAACCATTAAGAGATGTACCTGTGACCAGTGTCAAGGTATTATGTACCTTAGCAACCTGTCCTGAGGTCTGCCTTTTTGTCGATTGTTTGCTCTACCAGTTTAGTTTTTGATCAGCAAATTACTTTATCTTAATGTACTTTGGCAGTCATAAAAACCATTCAAGAACGAGATGATGGGCAGATTGCATTTAGATTTGAAGATTCAGTAGAGTTCCTCATGAAACACTAATCTGTTAACTGCAAAGCACTCTAGCTTTAACCCATAAATGGTCCAAACGTATATATACGTTTTTTCAACATTTGAAAGTATGTAAAAAAAGTAGATCTTTTTGTTTTTTTACATTTGAAAATGTGTGAAAAACTTTGATCTACTTTTTTTTTTTTGTTATATTTGAAAATATATAAAAAAAAACGTAGATCTACTTTTGTAGCACTACACATGTGAACGTAGATCTGCTTGGACCATTTTCGGGTTAAAATATCAACTATTAACCCTTTCAGGGTCCGTGCTGTGGATCTACGGCTTTATGTTGAGGGTCCAAACCGTAGATCTACGCCAAAATTCTAGCACTGTCAAATTTAGTGCAAGAAGGCTGGTAGGCCTACTTCTGAGAAAATGGGTCTGGGTGGTCAGTGTGCGCACTATAGAAAAAATCTGGACGCCTGCATGGCATTGTGGGAACACCGCCAAAGTGATTTGTTCATCATGCCTGGTGGCAAGGAAGTTCTCACTCCCCACTGACTCTCCTGGCAAATTCTGACTCTCCTCTTCACAACTTACAGTTCTAAGATTGATGGAAGTGGATCTGAAGAGGATTTCTATGGTTTTGAACCATATGGTACCATTGTACCATATGGTACAATGGTGCCATGTCATACAATGGTATCATATGGTACAATGGTATCATATGGTACAATGTACCATATAGTACATTGTATCATATGGTACATTATACCATATGGTAAATTGTACCATATGGTACAGGGTACAGGGACACTAATGGAAATAAGTCTGTCTGACTTTTTTTGGTTATCCTAGGTTCTTCAGACATATGCTGCTAAGTATGATAATCTATGTAACTTTATTTGTGTATACCTAAATAAACCTATGATGCCACATGTGCTTGAGTAAGTTTATTCAGGTGTACAGAAATACAATTACATAGATTATCATACATAGCAGCATATGTATAAAATCCTAGGATAACCCAAAAAAGTCAGGGTGACTTATTTCCATAGGGATCCCTGTATTTGTACCATATGGCGTCCTGCACCATATGGTACCCTGTACCATATGGTATCCTGTACCATATGGTACCCTGCACCATATGGTACCCTGCACCATATGGTACCCTGCACCATATGGTACCCTGCACCATATGGTACCCTGCACCATATGGTATCCTGTACTGTATGGTACCCTATACCATATAGTACAGTGTACCATATGGTACCCTGAAACATATGATACCATGTACCATATGGTCAGTTACAGATGTTGATGCCACCCGGCACCAAGCAAAACTGAGTGATGACGCAAGCTAGCTAGTGACTCGGCAGTTTCCAAGACAAAGCGCTTTGTCATCCACTTCAAGGAACATGTCGAGTGGCTGTACATTTGTAAATATATAATTGAACATTACTAATATACAACATTTTTGCATATTTTTGTTGTAAACAATTATTGTAAATGGGATAATGATGAAAATATTAGTGTGTTTATTCTATTGAATGCAACAGTACCATATGATACAATGTACCATATGGTACAATGAACCATATGGTATTATACCATATGGTACAATGTACCATATGGTACCATTGCACCATATGGTATCATAAGGTACCATTGCACCATATGGTACCATAAGGTACCATTGCACCATATGGTACCATAAGGTACTATTGCACCATATGGTACCATTGTATCATATGGAACATTGTACCAAATGGTGCCATTGTACCATATTCTGCCTTATGGTACCATTGTATCATATGGTGCCATTGTACCATATGGTACCACTGTACCATATGGTACCATTGCACCCTATGGCACCATTGTACCATATAGTACTATATGGTACCATTGTATTCATCACAATAGCCTCACTAATATTTTCATCATTTTGTTTACAATAAACTTGTAAACAAGTTTTGTAAGCAAATATAATGATAAACAAATTAGTGCAGTTATTGTGTTGAATACAATGAGTGTACACTTTTACGATATATATTATATTGGTCTCACAGACAACAGATGTTACTAGAAAAAGAAAAGAAAAGAAAAAAGTACAAATAACGTAAAATAAAAAAAATGTGATTTTGCGGAAGTCGCTGATGTTGCTGCCATCCGGTCATTTTGGGTCAACTTCCCGCCACTGTATCTCGGTAAGTATTGGTCAGAAATTTTTTTTTTGTTTTATTACCTTCACAAAAATATTATCTTTAATTCTGTAAGATTTTTTTTTGTTGTTTTTTTTTTTTTTTTCAAAATTTCTTAGACACTGGGGCACCCCTTCAGATTTTGGCCTTGGACCCTGAAAGGGTTAAAGTGAAAATGATAGATTTCCTGTTTCAGACAAATGAACAAAGTATTTCTTTGTGCAGTTTAGAAAATGTAGTTAACATGTAATAAAATGTTGTTAAGCAGAAAGAAAGTCACTAGCATGCAGTGCATTTTGCTTTCTATATTTTTTCCATGCTCTAGGCAATTGGTTTTGGCCTTTACACCTTCGGGTGAACCAGGGGCTCATTCTGGTCTTCTCATTGTTTCTGTTGCTCATGGGCATGAACCTCTTCCCTGCCTCCCTGTAATTTGTGGTTACATATTCCATCATTTCGTTTACTGTCTTTCCTCTGGTTCTCTTCTCCACTGCACCTTGTGCAGGAATTGCCTCATGCCTGAGTAGTCCCCTTTTTTGAAGTTTGGCTTCTTCCCTCCTTCTCATGCTGCTCCTCTTTCCAATGTTAACTCTACAATGTATTTGATACTCAGGACCACATGATCACTAATGCCAAGGGGCCTTTTGTATATAATATTCGTAATAAATAAACAAAACAATTATTTTATTTCTTTGTGCAGTATACAAAGTGTAGTTTACAAGTATAAAATACATTGGAACCTCGACTTACGAGTTTAATCCATTCCATGATCTTGCTCGCATCTGGATTTGCTTGTTTGCAGAGTCAACTTTCCTCATTTAAATTAATTGAAATGGAATTAACCCATTTCCGTGGAATACCAGGCACGACAAAATACTAAAATAATTTCCCTAATGTCAACTCTACGGCTTATTTATCTATCACAATTCATGTAATATGACATAATAAAGAATATAAATAACATAGAAGCTTGATATATACTCTAAAATGAATAAAATATGTAATTCATATAGTGGTATCGGCAATGTCGGTGGCAGACGAGAGTTTGGAGACAGGACACAATACTCCTTGAATAATTTCATTAATATCAACTCTGCAGCTTTTTTATCTATCACAGTTCATCTAATATGACATAATAAACAATATAAATAATATAGAAACCTGATATATACTCTAGAATGAATAGAATATGTCATTATGTGACAGGTGGAGGCGGCCACAACCGCCCCCGCATTGTTATGATAATTACTGCCATCTAGTGATGGCCTTTTGAAGCCATCTATTATTATAATTATTATTATATAGTACATTATTATTATGCATGTATTATTATTATTATACTATTATTATTGTACGTATTATGATTATTATTAGTAATAGTATTATTGTTATTATTACAATACAGTAGACCGTCATTTAGCATGGTAGTTACATTCCTGAAAATGCCGTGTTAGGTAAAATCGTGTTAGGTGAACTTTAGGACTTGTGGGAAAAATAGGGCTACGTTCCTGGGAGCCCCCAAAAAGCCAAACAACTTTTTTTTTTAGCCCTCCACATCTTACAAAAATAAAAGTGAATATGTAGTTGTAGTTCATTGTTGTGATGTATTATGTTGTTTTTACTGCTTAACCCTTTGACTGTTTTGGTCATATATATACGTCTTATGCGCCACTTTGTCTGACTTATTTATGCGCATAAATTCTAGCGGCTTCAAATCAAGCAGGAGAAAGCTGGTAGGCCCACATGTGAGAGAATGGGTCTCCATGGTCAGTGTGCACCATATAAAAAAAAATCGGAGTGCGAGTGGTGCATTATAGGAATGCCATTTCAGTCCTCCTTTTTCAGCATGCCTAGCGGTAAGAAATATGTGACTCCCAAGCAAATCTGGGACTCTTCTCTTCCCAAGTGAAGCTCTAACACAGGTGGAAGTGTCAGTGAAGATCAGTTTCATGGTTTTGAGGAGTTTGAGACCAAAAACAATGCCCAGGATACCAGAAGAATGAAGGAGAATGAAGGAGGAAGAGAAAGACAAAGAGGAGAAGGAGGAGGAGGAAGAGGAGAAGGAGGAGGAGATGGAGGAGAAGGAGGAGGAGGAGGAGAAGGAGGGGAGGAGGAAGAGGAGGAGGAGGAAGAGGAGATGGAGGGGAGGAGGAGGAGAAGGAGGAAGAGGAGGAGGAGGGGAGGAGGAGGAAGGGAGGAGGAGAAGGAGGAGGAGGAGAAGGTGGAGGAGGAGGAGAAGGAGGAGGAGAAGGAGGAGGAGGCGGAGGAGGAGAAAAATAATAGGTTATAATAACAATAGGTAATAATAAGTTCCCTTGAAGCATGATAAACAAAGTCCACCCCTGACAGTGACATGATAAGCTGAGATAACATCTGATAAGAGCTGACGTTTGATGAGCATACACGAGGGTGGGGGAGTGTGCAGCTGATAAGAAAAGATTAGAGGTGGCGTTTGATGAGCATCACCCTCGCTTTGTTTTCGCTGGTACACAAATATGTCTGTCTGTCAATTTGTCTGTCTGTCAAGCTCCCTGTCTATCCGTCTAGCTCTCTGTCTCAGAGAGAGCCACAAGACTGCGTCATCACCTTTATTCATATCTTCAAGAAGAGTATAGCACTTTGTCTGAATTTTTTGAGTTATCCTAGCTAATTTGCACTATGTATATTTGTATTTATGTGTACTTGTGAGACAGAGATAGACAGACAGATAGAAAGAGAGAGACACATTGATAGAGATAGAATGAGGGAGAAAGATAATTAGATAGAATGGAAGGGAAGCAGCATCCGACCCCATTGTTTTGACAGGTGGTAGGGGGAGTGAGTAATGAGACAATATGTCATTTTGACAGCTGCCGACCCCTGACACAAAACAGTTATAAGCCACACACTAGCACACAAGACAAGCTTGCTGAATGAAGATAATAGCAGTTATATGAAAGTATCCAGTGACTATATATGTGTATATATATTATAGAAAACAGAAGGAAAGAAGAAGGGAAGGCAGGAATGAAGGAACGACGAGATGAAAGGAAGGAAAAAAGTAAGGAAGGAAAGACGAAGAAATGTAGGAAGGAAGGTAAGAAAGGAATGCAGGAAGGTAGGAAGGAAGGTAGGAAAGGAATGCAGGAAGGTAGAAAGTTAGGTAGGAAAGGAATGCAGGAAGGTAGGACGGTAGGTAGGAAAGGAATGCAGGAAGGTAGGAAAGAAGGTAGGAAAGGAATGCAGGAAGGTAGGAGAAGAACACAGGAAAGGAATGCAGGATGGTAGGAAGGAAGGAATGATGACACACGACCATGTGGCAGATGTTGCAAGTACAGTGGACCCCCGGTTAACGATAGTTTTTCACTCCAGAAGTATGTTCAGGTGCCAGTACTGACCGAATTTGTTCCCATAAGAAATATTGTGAAGTAGATTAGTCCATTTCAGACCCCCAAACATACACGTACAAACGCACTTACATAAATACACTTACATAATTGGTCACATTTGGAGGTAATCGTTATGCGGGGGTCCACTGTATATGGAATAGGTGGTAAGTTACTAAATTCTGTAAAGAGCTTTTATGAGGATAGTGAGGCTCAGGTTAGGGTGTGTAGAAGAGAGGGAGAATACTTCCCGGTAAAAGTAGGTCTTAGACAGGGATGTGTAATGTCACCATGGTTGTTTAATATATTTATAGATGGGATTGTAAAGGAAGTAAATGCTAGGGTGTTCGGGAGAGGGGTGGGATTAAATTATGGAGAATCAAATTCAAAATGGGAATTGACACAGTTACTTTTTGCTGATGATACTGTGCTTATGGGAGATTCTAAAGAAAAATTGCAAAGGTTAGTGGATGAGTTTGAGAATGTGTGTAAAGGTAGAAAGTTGAAAGTGAACATAGAAAAGAGTAAGGTGATGAGGGTATCAAATGATTTAGATAAAGAAAAATTGGATATCAAATTGGGAAGGAGTAGTATGGAAGAAGCGAATGTTTTCAGATACTTGGGAGTTGACGTGTCGGCGGATGGATTTATGAAGGATGAGGTTAATCATATAATTGATGAGGGAAAAAAGGTGAGTGGTGCGTTGAGGTATATGTGGAGTCAAAAAATGTTATCTATGGAGGCAAAGAAGGGAATGTATGAAAGTATAGTAGTACCAACACTCTTATATGGATGTGAAGCTTGGGTGGTAAATGCAGCAGCGAGGAGACAGTTGGAGGCAGTGGAGATGTCCTGTCTAAGGGCAATGTGTGGTGTAAATATTATGCAGAAAATTCGGAGTGTGGAAATTAGGAGAAGGTGTGGAGTTAATAAAAGCATTAGTTAGAGGGCAGAAGAGGGGTTGTTGAGGTGGTTTGGTCATTTAGAGAGAATGGATCAAAGTAGAATGACATGGAAAGCATATAAATCTATAGGGGAAGGAAAGAGGGGTAGGGGTCGTCCTCGAAAGGGTTGGAAAGAGGGGGTAAAGGAGGTTTTGTGGGCGAGGGGCTTGGACTTCCAGCAAGCGTGTATGAGCGTGTTAGATAGGAGTGAATGGAGACGAATGATACTTGGGACCTGACGATCTGTTGGAGTGTGAGCAGGGTAATATTTAGTGAAGGGATTCAGGGAAACCGGTTATTTTCATATAGTCGGACTTGAGTCCTGGAAATGGGAAGTACAATGCCTGCACTTTAAAGGAGGGGGTTGGGATATTGGCAGTTTGGAGGGATATGTTGTGTATCTTTATACATATATGCTTCTAAACTGTTGTATTCTGAGCACCTCTGCAAAAGCAGTGATAATGTGTGAGTGTGGTGAAAGTGTTGAATGATGATGAAAGTATTTTCTTTTTCGGGATTTTCTTTCTTTTTTGGGTCACCCTGCCTCGGTGGGAGACGACCGACTTGTTGAAAAAAAAAAAAAAAAAAGCTACATAACACAACTGCCTGCTAATACTTTGAAGAAAACTGCTCAGACAAGGTGTTTTGTCTTTGCACATAAAAAAAAAAAGCCCCCAAAAATGCAGACACACTCGTTTTATGTGTGAGGAGTGTAAAACACCATTGTGTATGTAAACATGTTTCAAAGAGTTCCACAAGCTGCAGAACTTCTAGGAACATGTCCGGTGACTGCACATTTGTATATATATATATATATATTATAGAACAATAGTAATAAAAAAATTTTTGTAATGTTTGTTTTTGTAAACAAGTTTTGTAAACAATTTATTGATAATTATGTTTGTGAGCTTATTGTGTTATATACAATGAGTGTATATATGTACATTGCACCTTACTTTGGTCTCACAGGCCTCATAAGTTATGTGAAAAAATAAAATAGTGAAAAAAACAACAACAACAAACCTTCAAATACAAGTAAACCAAAGTTTACCAGGTGAGCGGCAGTCGCCGCTGTTACCATAGGCAGCTCATTTTCTGCAAACTTCACGCCTCTATATCTCGGTAAGTACCGATGGCAAAGAATTTTTTTTTTGACTTAAACAATCAGAAAAATAATCTTAAAATTTTCATAAGAATTTTTTTTTTTTTTTCGAATATTTTGCAACATAGAATGACAGTTTCAGAAAGGGGCCTGCGACAGTCAAAGGGATAAGACTACAAATGTAACAGAAATAATAGTATTTCTTACCTTAAATTGTGGGTGCTGGTGTTTGTGGATGATTGTGAAGAGAGTGGAGAGTTATGTTGTGGTCCTACTGGGCTGAGGTGGATGGTAGAGGTTCTGGTACTGAAGTTGATGGTTGTACCAGAGTGTCTAACTTTAAGTCATTCAGTCAATCAAGTCATTCAGTAAGTCAGTCACTCAAATCACTCAGTAAGTCAGTCAAGTCATTTAGTAAGTCAGTCAAGTCACTCAGTAAGTCAGTCAAGTCATTCAGTAAGTCAGTCAAGTCACTAAGTAAGTCAGTCAAGTCACTCAGTAAGTCCATCAAGTCACTCAGTAAGTCAGTCAAGTCACTCAGTGAGTCAGTCAAGTCACTCATAAGTCTCAGTAGTAGTAACCAGTTACCAGTCTCAGTAGTAGTAACCAGTTACCAGTAATCGTCCGTTGACTCAACGACCAACCGTCTCTGCCTGAGTCACTATCTGAATTCATATTGTGCTGACCTCAGCAGTATTCAAAGGCCCCCTCACATAGGGTACTGTGGGCGGCCAGTGAGTATTACGAGTGTAACCAAGGAGATAGGTACGGCTGGCAAGGGCTCTCTCCACATAACAGCAATTATACGTAATAACAGCCTACGTGAGTATTTCTTACCTAATCCACGTATCGAACTCCCACATGATAAATGGTGTACAGCGGTGTGGAGCGTGGATTTACGTTTTTAAGGGTAATTCAAGGCGTTTGAAGACTGTTGTGAGTAGCCGGCAGGGTCAAAGGTGAATCTCCAGCCAGCCGTCCTCCCCTCACACCCTCCAGCCACCAGCTAC
This sequence comes from Cherax quadricarinatus, assembly GCF_038502225.1. Classification (NCBI taxonomy): domain Eukaryota; kingdom Metazoa; phylum Arthropoda; class Malacostraca; order Decapoda; family Parastacidae; genus Cherax; species Cherax quadricarinatus. The sequence continues at coordinate 8,257,628 of NC_091327.1, forward strand.
TACCCTCACTCACTACCTGCTGCCTGCAAGCCTGTTGCAGCCGTTTCAAGCTTCCTGGCTTAGTTCGTGTGCTAATTGCTTCAATCTCCGAGGGGTTGACCCGGATTTTGCAATTAAGCCAGTCAGTAAGCCAGACTGTGGAAGTGAACGCCAGTCAGCCTATCATCCAGCCTGTCTCCTGTCATCCAACTGCTCCTCCGTGCTTTGTGCATCGTTACACGTCTTCCAGTCATCCATTCTCGTGGGGTAAGCCAGTCAGCCAACCCAGCTTCTAACCCAGCTGAGAGAGAGAAGTAAGCCACGCAGTAAGAAGTAAGCCAAGTTCCTCTGAGGTATTGTCTATATCGCTTTGTGCTCCCTGTTGGATGCTAAGAGTGGTTTTCACCATTCCTGTGGCATAGAGTGGGTTAAGCCACCTTCGTGGGTGAGTGGGGTGCACGGCAGCCTCACCGTCCCCCCACCACTCTCTCCCACCACCCGGGGTGCGCGGCAGAGCCCCAGCGTCCACCCACCACTCTCCACCACCACCACCACCAGCCATCCACTCATCTACCTGTGGTTGTTTGCACCCTTGTACCGGGTCCTAGTACTGTTTTGGCTCACATAATTGGTCAAGAGATTGTAGCTGGTGCCACCGATAAAGCCAGTTATGCGAGTTCGCCTAGAAAGCACATTTCTTCACGACAACAGTGTGAGTGGAGGAGGAAACACCACCCGCCCACTCATCACTCGTCACCGCCCGTCTACTACTCCCGACTTCAGTGATAATTTTCTTGAGACATTTTTCTTGCATTTAAAGACATTTGCGTGTGTGAGACATTTATAGTAAATTTGCTTGTGTACTCTAAACCTTGTGTTTTCAGTGTAAACGCAGTATTCTTTGACTCATTATTTTTACAATATTTTTCAGTGTTTTCACTTATCTTATATTTTTATTCTGTGTTTTTCTTTATGCTACTCCTGTCTCTAGTAAGTATTATTGTGTAGTGTACCAGTCAGTCACCCTGTGTGAAGTGATTCATTTTTTTTATTGTATTCTTTCAGCGTTGTATTCTCCAGTAATTATCATTGTATTTCATGCGGTGATATTCACCCCAGTATACTAAATTATCCATTTATTTCTATGTGTGTCTTTTTTTTTTCGTATGCCAGCAGTGTCTCATTCCTCTAATTTTTTCGCAGACTGTGTACCATTATTTTTGCCAGCAAATTTTTGTCGTATCAGTCACAGCAAGATTTTGTTGTATCCACAGCAGGATTTTGTTGTAAGAATATATTTTAATGAAGTGTGCTCCGTCACTGTAAGTGTTACATTACCTGTTTTGTTCCTGTGTTTTATTTTTTTCATATTTTTTTATTCTTGAACAAATTCACTCTTGATGTAATTTCAATTACTTTTAACGTAAAGTGTTTTCTTACTCTGTTTGAGTAAATTGTTTTGTCTAATTTACAATTAAGAGTTAAAGTGTTCAATTAGTTTATTTTTTTTTCTTCATAATTTTAATTCATTATTTTACCTGAGTTTTCCCAGTGACACTTTATTACTGCAGTGATTATTTCTACACTTTATTTTGTTGCTCTTGTTCAGCATTGAATTATTTTGTTGCATTTGTTCTGCAGTGAATTCTTTTCTTTTATTGATATTTTTATGAATTATATTTTAATTTTGTCTATGCATTCTTAGAAAATACTTAAATTTCCCAGTTAACAATTTAGTAATTTTATTTTATACTTTTTACATTGATTTAAAATTTAAATAATTAATTTCTTTATTAGCAAGAGTAAAGACAGCTCATTTTGAATTTAATTCAGTCTCCAGTAATATTTTTACTTGTATATTTCAATGTAAATTTTTTTTCTTGGTCAATAGTCCTTTAAATTGAGTTTTCCTTCCTCTTGCAGTGTATCTTAAATATTATTTTTATTATTCTGCAGAATTAGTTGTATATCTTTTCATTTCAATTCTAGAATTTTATATCATTTTTATTGTTCATTATTTTTGCCTTATTTGTTCTCGTGTTACTTTGCCATTATGTCTCACATACCGTCAAGTGATACTTTAGTGAATGTCGACACTCAGACCTCTCAGGCTACTGCTGGTCCTGTCATCAGTCCTCATAGTTCCTTACCGACTGACAGACCGACCCAGACACCGAGATATTATAGTTATACTCGTGATTCCCTTGATGCGTTACCTTTATTCAATGGCCATGTACATAGTCTTGAAGCATGGTTTGCAGCCATTCGTTCTCATGCTAGTGCTCTAGGTGAAGGTCCTCCTTCAGAGGAAAGCCTTATCAGACTTGCTAAAGAAGCTCTTTATCGATCTCCTGCGGCTGTTCACGTTGTTGATCTCCTCGATATGCGAGACTTCAGGAATCTTACTAAGTGGTCACAATATGAGGAACTGATTCGTTCTTTCCTTGTCCCAGTAAAAACAGCTGATCCATATGTCGTTCTTAGGGAACTAGTGAATGCTACACCCATGAGTACTGAATCGTTGAGTGCATTTGCTGTTAGATTAGACAAACTTTTATCATCATTTATCAATGCTGTCCAATCATCATCTTTTCTCCCTGAAGAGGCTAAACCATTTACAGAATCAATTGCTAAAATAGCAGCTTTTGGAGCAATTAAAGAACTAATGCCACCTGCTTCTGTGTGTGCTTATGAGGCTGATCCTCCAACTGTAACGATGGAACCACTTACAGCCTTAAATCATGTACGTTCCTTGTGCCCCCAGGGTACTTTCCCTTGTATTAAAAGTAATGTCACACATATGCCTCAGTCTGCACCACCTCTTGTTTGCGCCACAGAGACAAATCGTAGTCGTCAACCATCTCAGAGATCACCAAGAACCAGTGTACAGAGTCGTTATACACCTCGTAGTATTCATAGTACATTCAGTAACCATAGTCGGCGGAATTGTTATAACTGTGGTTTCCGTGGACATATTGCAATTAATTGTCCTGATAGTTACCCTAAGAGACGTCGTACTGATGATGAGTACTCAGATCTTCCCTACTGTACTTATCATAGAATACATGGACATGACACATCTGAGTGTAATGCTCTCTATAACCTTCAGTACTCTAGGTCTTTCCGTGGTCGTTCCAACCGCAGAACCCGTAGAGGAAACAGATCTCGTGGTTCTCAAAATAACCAGAACCAGGCTCATTCTTTCAATTCTCAAACTAACCAGAACCAGGCTCGTTCTTCCAATTCGGGGGAATTCGAGCGCCCCAGTCAAACCGTCCCATGGTGACAGTAGGTGATAATGAGTACACCATCCCCGTTCACAACTCCTTTGAAGCCTTAAGCAGTCTCGAGCATGCCAACCCTGCTGATGATGTTGCTTCACATGTCTCTGACATAGATGATTTTGGGGATGGAGTAGAACAAGTCTTTTCTGATGACAATCCACCTTTTTGTTTGCACATAACTTCAAATGCAACCATAGGCCCTATAGTGCAGGCATCTGTTTATAATGCGCCCGTTCAATTGTTCATGGACTCTGGTGCGCAAATCAATATTATTAGGTCTAGTTTGTTTAAGGATAAGAAGTTACGACATGTCCTTCTCGTAGAACCGACTCCTGTGTCCTCCCTTAGTGGAGTATCTGGTTCTCACCTGCGTGTCCGAGGTCGGACTTCCCTAACCTTTTCTATCCAAGGTAGAGACTTCACTGTTTCCTTCTTTGTTGTCGACCAGATTACTTTCCCTGGTGACCTTCTACTGGGATTTGCTTCCATGCGAGACTTACGCATTGTGCTCGACCCTTATCGATGGCATGCACAAATTGACGACTTGATCGTTCCATTCTGGGGTTACCAGCTTGGATCCGAAATCTGTTATACTGCTGCAGAGTATGATGTACGGATTAAGTCCTTACAAGCTAATGCATTCTCCAGTAGCGTACCCAAGCGGTCAGGCACTGGTAATTCTGTCACTCCCATCAGTGTTCCACCTATACCTTCAGAATTGCAGGATAGTCCGATGCCTCAAGTGTCCGAGGACGCTCAGATTGCCTTGAGTGCTCAACCTATCCCTGCAATGCCTGCTAGTTCGAGTAGTAGTTTCTCCACAGGGGACGCCTTGTCGGAAAACAATTACTTGCAACTAGTAATGCCATCTCTTGTTGATGTCACATGCCGTCTGCAGAAAGACGTTTCTGTTGCGGCTAGTGCTCTCACTAGAGTGTCTGTAGTTGTTCCTAGTGTTCCAGATGGTGATAACGTCCTAGTTGACAGTGATTCCTGCAAAGTAAAAGGTCTATTTGTTGAACCATCCTTACATGTTGTACGAGATAGTAAGATCCATTTCTGCCTGGCCAACACTTCTGGTCACAGTGTTCGCCTTAGAGCAAATACCAATCTTGTTGACCTTGTTCACTATCCTTACCCTGTTCAGGTAGAGGATGAGTTGTCACCTGACCAGTGGGTCGGTGCTATTTCTACCGGGGAGACCTCATCCACCTCACTGGATCAATCTGTTCCACCAGTTGAGGAGAAAGACTTAGCTCCCACTGACTTCCCAGATGAAGTCAAGCGTTTGTTGACTCTGTTGAACAAACGTCGTAAAGCCATTGCTTTACCAGGTGAGAAGATGGGTATAACGAACTTATTGTCCCATCGTATTCCACTTGAACCTGGTACTAGACCTATCTACATACCTGCGTACAGAATGCCTCATTCACAAGTTGCTGTCGCAGAAGAATTGATCAATCAAATGCTTGATGATGGAGTTATTGCACCCAGCAATTCACCTTGGAATGCACCCTTGATACTAGTACCTAAGAAGGATGGTACTTGGCGTCCAGTAATTGACTTTAGGAAGTTAAACGCAAAAACCATTCCAGATCGCTTTCCACTCCCTGTACTGGGTGATCTTTTACGTAATATCGGAGATAGCAAAGTCTTTTCAACCCTAGATTTGTTACAAGGGTTTTGGCAAGTCCCTCTTCACGAGGACAGCCAAGAGCTAACTGCATTCTCCACTCCTACAGGCCATTATCACTTCCTCCGTATGGCATTTGGATTACGATCTTCCCCTATCACGTTCTCAAGGCTCATGACTAATATCTTTAGAGGTCTCATAGGTAATGCACTTATGGTGTACTTAGGTGACGTAATCGTCATGTCTAAAGACGTGGATACACACTTGAAAAGACTTGATGTAGTACTTGGTAAGCTTGAAGAAGCCAATTTAAAGATCAAACTGTCTAAATGTCAATTTTTCAGATCAGAAATTAAGTTTCTTGGTCACGTAGTCACTCCTAGAGGGGTTACGACTGACCAAAGTAAAGTAACTGCAGTACTAAATTTTCCAACTCCCAAAACTGCTGATGCCGTAAGATCCTTTGTGGGCTTAGCAGGTTTTTATAGATCTTTCATTGCCAATTTTTCTTCCATAGCTGCTCCTCTAACTGAGTTGCTTAAGAAAGATGCTCCTTTTGTTTGGACCTTCCGTCAAGAAAGAGCATTCCAAACTCTAAAAGAAAAGCTAACTTCTGCTCCAATTTTGAAATTTCCAGATTTTTCTAAGCCTTTCTATCTGACAACTGATGCTAGTTCAATTGGCATAGGTGCCGTACTAGCTCAGAAGACCGATGGCAAGTACAACGCAGTTGCATTTGCTAGCCGAGTCCTTACGAAGGCTGAACGTAATTATACAGTAACTGAGCAAGAAGCTTTAGCAATAGTATGGTCTTTAAAGCACTTCCGAGACATTATTTATCAGTACTCTGTTCATGTCTTGACAGATCATGCTCCACTGATACCCTTATTCCAGAACAAACAACCTACTGGAAGGTTAGCTAGATGGACCTTGACTATCCAAGAGTTCAATCCCACCTTTGAGCATTTACCTGGCAAGTCAAATGTAGTCGCAGATGCCTTATCGCGACATGTTAGTATAGTAACTGCAGACCCTCCATTTAGTGCTGAAGATGTAAAGAATGCTCAACGAACAGATCCCATGTGGTCTGGTGTGATTCGATTCCTGCTCCAGGAAGATCTTATTTTGAATGTGAAGCCACCAGCACCCATCAGTGACTTTGTCATGAACCAAGAATTACTGTATCGAACGGCCGAGTTGGGTACTCCTAGCAGAAGAGTATACCAGTTAGTAATTCCACAGTCACTAGTGAATGTAGCCTTACAGCTAGTTCACGATGTACCAGGTGTTGCACACCCTGGTATGGATCGTTCAGTAAAACAAGCCAGATTGAAATACTTTTGGCCTCGAATGGCAACTGATATTTCTGAGTATGTTAAGAAATGTAGTGTCTGCATGCAACATAAAGGCAATGCTAATGGTCCTAATCCAATCCAAGTGTATCCAACTACTAGCGAACCTTGGGAAAGAGTTGCGCTAGATTTGTTAACTAATTTCCAATGTTCCCTCCAAGGCAACAAACATCTGTGTGTTATGGTAGACCATTTCACCAGATATTGCGAGTTAGTTCCTATTGCAGATAAGACTGCCGAGACAGTAGCTAAAGCGTTTAAAGAACGCATTATCTGCAGGCATACCACCCCTAAGTCCCTAGTAACAGATAATGGAGGTGAATTCTGTAATGAAATTCTTGAAAATTTGTGTACCTTGTACAAGATCTCTAAATCCACCATTGTTCCTCATCATCCTGCCAGCAATGGGTTAGCGGAACGAACCAATAAGAAAGTACTTGATGTCTTGAGAGCCACTATCAATCCCAACAGTGAAACTTGGGATGAAGTTATACCTGATGTGCAGTGTGCTATAAATTCTGCTTACAATGTTTCTATAGGTGACACTCCACATTATGCATTGTATGGTGTAGATAAACGTTTGCCTTATGAGTTGTTGTATTCTAATCCGAAACCAAATTACAACCCTGATGATTTCATAGCAACTCGTACCAGCTTAGCTCAAAGTGTTTTTAGAAGAATCCGTGAAACACTTCATAAATCAACAGCTGAATTTACAAGAGTCGCAAATACTCGAGTAAAGCCATCCAAAATCAAAGTAGGTTCGAGAGTTATGCTGATTAACTTTAACAAAACGTCTGCAATGCCAAAGCTTGATCAAAAGTTTGTTGGTCCTTATCGAGTAGTTGAACATATCACTGGTAATAAGTATAAGGTTAGAGAGATTAGTACTGGTCAGTATAAAGAATCGCATTTGGATCATATGAAGTTAGTATGTGATGATAATGACGTTCCAACCCAGACTAATGTGACAGACTCTGACAATCCTCCTGATCCTGTACTCTCTTCCTCTGATACTCAGTCAGATGATCAACCTGAATGTCGTTATTCCCTACGTACACGACAGGTATTGAGAAATCCTCAAGTATCATTTGTAACTTCCAATTCAGATTTGCCTCAAATACAGCATGAGTTAGCCAATGCTACAGAGTTTGATCCTCCCAGAGATGACACCCATTCTGCATATGTCAATCACACCCTAGCAGAGTTGGGGTTAAATGTAAATAACCTGTATAGATGAATAATTACAGTATCAACTTATCAGTATTCAAGAATTTTTTTTTTTGTGTTCATGTTCTCTCCGCATTCTGAGAGTTAACAGTCTAGATTTGCGTGCACCGAATCTGCCTTTCTGTTAAACACTCTCTCTTTGTATATATTCCTTCCTCAGAATCCGTAGATCACATGAATACAGATCGATCGATCAACATTTTTTTTATCACTGTAATCTCAACGTAGAGTTCGTTGTTCATTTGTTGAGTTTTAAGTTGTACTATAGTATACCTTGTATTGCATTACAGTTTCAGTTACGTAAGCTTTCATCCCAATGTTCTAATTATGTATATATAATGTTTACTGTTGTGTACTTTGCCATTGTATAGAATCAGCCCAAGCCGTACCTGCCATCTCTAGTTTGTATTAGTTGTATGTCGGGACGACATACGTTAGCGTCGCCAAGCTCTCAGTAGTAGTAACCAGTTACCAGTCTCAGTAGTAGTAACCAGTTACCAGTAATCGTCCGTTGACTCAACGACCAACCGTCTCTGCCTGAGTCACTATCTGAATTCATATTGTGCTGACCTCAGCAGTATTCAAAGGCCCCCTCACATAGGGTACTGTGGGCGGCCAGTGAGTATTACGAGTGTAACCAAGGAGATAGGTACGGCTGGCAAGGGCTCTCTCCACATAACAGCAATTATACGTAATAACAGCCTACGTGAGTATTTCTTACCTAATCCACGTATCGAACTCCCACATGATATAAGTCATTCAGTCAGTCAAGTCACTCAGTAAGTCAGTCAGTCAGTCATTCAGTAAGTTAGTCAAATCACTCATAAGTCCTTCAGTCAGTCAAGTCTTTCAGTAAGTCCATCAAGTCACTCAGTAAGTCAGTCAAGTCATTCAGTAAGTCAGTCAAGTCACTAAGTAAGTCAGTCAAGTCACTCAGTAAGTCCATCAAGTCACTCAGTAAGTCAGTCAAGTCACTCAGTGAGTAAGTCAAGTCACTCATAAGTCATTCAGTCAGTCAAGTCACTCAGTAAGTCATTCAGGTCAGTAAGTCAGTCAAGTCACTCAGTAAGTCAGTCAGTCATTCAGTAAGTCAGTCAAGTCACTCAGTAAGTCAGTCAAGTCACTCAGTATGTCAGTAAGTCTGTGTTTCAGTAAGTCAGTCAAGTCATTCAGTAAGTCAGTCAAGTCACTCAGTAAGTCATTCAAGTCACTCAGTAAGTCAGTCAAGTCACTCAGTATGTCAGTAAGTCTGTGTTTCAGTAAGTCAGTCAAGTCTTTCAGTAAGTCCATCAAGTCACTCAGCAAGTCAGTCAAGTCATCCAGTAACTCAGTCATTCAGTAAGTTAGTCAAGTCACTCATGAGTCCTTCAGTCAGTCAAGTCTTTCAGTAAGTCCATCAAGTCACTCAGCAAGTCAGTCAAGTCACTCATAAGTCATTCAGTCAGTTAGTCAAGTCACTCAGTAAGTAAGTCAAGTCACTCAGTAAGTCATACATTCAGTAAGTCATTCAGTCACACAAACTCATGTTAACCTCTTTTTCTGTGTACAAAGTAACACTTCTTTACGACTACAGGTTATCTCTTGTCTAATATCTTTGTTTCTTTGTTAATTCCAAGACTTAAGTGCTTATACCTCTTCGTGCCACTTTCAGCAACACTGGTATGGCTATTGGGTGACGTGATTGCTTGGCAAATACAAGATATAATACAGAGGACCCCGGTTATAGGCCGTAATCTGTTCCTGAAGGTCAGCTAATTACCTAAATGGCCAATAACCGAATTAATATTTCCCATAAGAATTAATGGAAATAAAATTAATTCACTCCAAACAAAAATATTCACAAAAAATAATTTTTTTACAATTATGTAAGTTTACATACCTTTACTGAAGGCTAATGCTGGCCTCTGGAAGATAGAGAGGATTAAAGAGGGAGGAGTTAGTGTTTGGAAGGAGAATCCCACTCCATGAGGACTTCAGGTAAAGCCCTCTCTGGGGTTACTTCCCTTCTCTGTCTTTTAATGCCACTAGAGCCAGCTTGAGAGTCACTGGACCCCTGTCACACAGAATAACTGTCTAGAGTGCTCTGTTACTGGTGTCTCTTTAAGATTTTCCTGAAGTGGGACAGGGTTTTGTCACTAAACATGTTGCAGATATGGCTTGTTTCAGCTTTGTTAGGGTGGTGTTTCTCTACAAAAGCTTGCACCCTGGTCCACATTACACACACCTCTTTAATCTCTGAAGAAGGCACCTCCTTCACTCCCTCTTCCTCCTCCTCTGAAGCAAGTTCCTCAGCTGCAGTCTGTTGCTGTTCAAGTTGAAGCTCTTGCAGCTCTTCAGTGGTAAGCTCTTCCCTGTGGTCCTCCACCAACTCTTCCACATCCTCACCACTCACCTCCAACCCCAGGGACTTCCCCAAAGACACAATAGAGTCTGCAGGGTCAGTGTCACTGTGAGTCCCAAACCCTTCAAAATCCCTCTCTTGGGCACAATCTGGCCACAGTTTTCTCCAAGCAGAGTTCAAAGTCCTGGAAGTCACTCCCTCCCAAGCCTTACTTATAAGGCTTATGCAATGGAGGGTAGTGTAGTGATTCCTCCAGAACTCTCTTAGGGTCACCTGAGTGTCCGAGGTCACTTCAAAGCACTTTTGAAACACTGCTTTTGTGTAGAGTTTTTTGAAGTTAGAAATGACCTGCTGGTCCATGGGCTGGAGGAGAGGAGTGGTGTTAGGAGGCAAGAACTTCACTTTTATAAAACTGAAGTGCCTAAACACTTGGTCTTCCTAGTCTGGAGGATGTGCAGGAGCATTGTCCAGTAACAGTTGGCATTTGAGTGGCAATTTCTTTTCCAGGAGGTATTTTTTCACACTTGGCCCAAACACATCATTAACCCACTCTTTGAAAATTTGCCTTGTGACCCATGCCTTATGATTAGCTTTCCACATCACACACTCTTCAACATCTTCAACGCTCTGGAATTTTTTGATTGATACACAAGTAAAGGCTTCACTTTGAAATCCCCACTAGCATTACCACACAACAAAAGAGTAAGCCTGTCTTTCATAGGCTTGTGTCCTGGCAGTGCCCTTTCCTCCTGGGTAATGTAGGTCCTGTTTGGCATTTTCTTCCAAAACAGGCCTGTTTCGTCACAATTGAAAACTTGTTGGGGTTCGAATCCTTCAGCCTTTACTTAGTCCTGGAATTCGTGACCATACTTTTCAGCCACACATTTGTCAGAACTTGCAGCCTCACCATGCCTTACAACACTGTGTATGCCACTACACTTCTTAAATCTATCAAACCATCCTTTGCTGGCCCTAAATTCACAAACTACAGCACTTGTTCCAGGCATTTTCTTTGCAAGATCCTCATGCAATTGCTTTGCCTTCTCATAAATGATCGACTCCACTACACTGTCTCCCACTAATTGTTTTTCCTTAATCCACAATAATAATAACTTTTTCATCTCTTCCATTATCGGTGTCCTTTGTTTAGCTAGAAAAGCTACTCCTTTTGCAACATTAGCATCTTTGATTTGTTCTTTCTTTGCCAGGATGGATGTAATTGTTGCTTTATTCTTGCTGTACATCCTGGCAAGTTCCACCACCTTCATACCACTCTCGAATTTTTCTATCACTTCACTCTTAAATTCCATGGTGTTTCTCACTTTCTTTACCACAGGAACTTTACTAGGAATTTTTTTTAGAGCCATGGTTACTTATTTCACAGTTACACTGCAAGAAAAACAACTAAAAACAATGGTAAACAAGCGAAATGTTTGGATGTATGAGCAGAAGCTTCCTCAGCCACCGAGAGACAAAGCCAAACTGAAGCGCAAGCTGCCCCAGCCGGTGGATGGACGTGTCAAAAATGGCCGATAACCAAGCCAATGGCCGCTAACCGAGCGCCGAAAACCCCGCTGATAACCAAGTTGGCCGATAACCAAACTGGCTGATAACCGGGGATCCACTGTAATTAAAATATCATAACACAGTTCGCAAACACAGCTGCCTTGTAGCAGAGAAAGACTGGACTGGACACGTTTGAATTACGAATGCTGGGATGGTGGGGTGGTGTCAGGGAGTGGCTGAATGATGGTTTACTGTATAAATAATTTGTAGTTTTTTTTTATTATTATCACACTGGCCGATTCCCACCAAGGCATGGTGGCCCGAAAAAGAAAAACTTTCACCATCATTCACTCCATCACTGTCTTGCCAGAAGGGTGCTTTACACTACAGTTTTTAAACTGCAACATTAACACCCTAGGGAAGTACTACCGTCCTGCCAGATGACTGTGAAACAGAAACCTGTAACTGTTTTGCATGATGGTAGGATTGCTGGTTTCTTTTTCTGTCTCATAAACACGCTAGATAACAGGGATATCTTGCTACTCCTACTTACACTTTGGTCACACTTCACAGACACGCACATGCATATATACAGTGGACCCCCGGATAACGATCAGCTCCCAACTCGACCAATTATGTAAGTTTATTTTTGTAAGTGCTTTTGTAGGTGTATTTTTAGGGGTCTGAAATGGACTAATCTAATTCACAATATTTCTTATGGGAACAAATTCGGTCTATAACAGCACCCAAACAGACTTCTGGATTGAAATAATATCGTTATGCGGGGGTCCACTGTATATACATACATCTAGGTTTTTTCTCCTTTTTCTACATAGCTCTTGTTCTTCTTTATTTCTTCTATTGTCCATGGGGAAGTGGAAAAGAATCTTTCCTCCATAAGCCATGCGTGTCGTATGAGGCGACTAAAATGCCGGGAGCAATGGGCTAGTAACCCCTTCTCCTGTAGACATTTACTAAAAAAGAGAAGAAGTTGTAATTTTTATTCACACAAAAAATAGAAGATTTACTGTTATGTAGACTACTGCATTATTTTAATAATTGTATAAATACATGTCAACCCATTCATGACTGCATATTGGAATGGACAGTGACGTCATTTGTTTACTCTTGAACATCACCAAAGAATAAAACATTTGAGCTCAGTTTCAAGGTACTTTTCACCGTGAAACCAATCAAATTCACATCTATTTCTGTAATATATCTTCCATTCTATCAAATGAGACCGAAAAAACGAGAAACAACCATAAAAACCATACGAAAATACGTACCACTAAGGGACGGTTAATGGCTGAGAAGTGAACTCCGTTATTTATGGTCTGATTTCTTTCATTTTTGGTTTGCGTTAAGAAGCATCTTTCCATCATACATTGCCCAAGTTTCAGTAAGATAGTCCAACAAACAAATGAGATTCAATTCCCTAGAGCAAGAGCAAGAACCCCTCACCAGCATCAAGGAACCTCCCTTGAGGCCTGCTCGCTTTTGGAAATTTCGCTCATGTATGGAAGCAAAACATCAACCAAGAGACCGCTCATATTTGGAAAAACTTACACGTGGATGCATTCACAAGTGGAGGTTCCACTGTATTGGTAAACACAAAGAAAGCCACCAGCATGCTTGTGCATTTCAGGCAGACTAGTCCTAATATTGACTGATTACTTAAGACTAGACATAGGTATTGAGGAGTATAGTTATGAGTATACATTACAAAAATAGAGAGGTAGTAAAAATAGTACAAATTTAAGTAGTACAAATTTAAGTTTCTTACTGGCTCTATGATTTCAGGAAGTAGTTAGATGAGTTTCTTTTATTTGGTATAGATGAATTGGTTTTGTTAGGTATAGCATAGTGTTGGTGTAGTTAAGTTAGGGAGATGAAGTGATTTTTAATGATAGCTCTAAATTGATTAGCAGAACTTTTGCTAATCTGGGCAATGAATTCTAGATCTCGGGGTCCTTTATGTGCATTGCATTTTTGCATAGGGTGAGGCAGACACAGGGAATATTAACCCTTTGAGGGTTTCGGCCGTACTAGTACGGCTTACGACCCAGGGTTTTTGATGTACTAGTATGCCTAAATTCTAGCGCCCTCAAATCTAGTGGGAGAAAGCTGGTAGGCATACATATGAAAGAATGGGTCTATGTGGTCAGTGTGCACAGTATAAAAAAAATCCTGCAGCACACAGTGCATAATGAGAAAAAAAAAAAACTCTGACCGTGTTTTTGGAATAAAACAGCGACTTTGCACTGTATTTTTGTATGGTATTTATTATTGTATACTAGTTTTCTTGGTCTCATTTTATAGAATGGAAGACATATTACAGAAATTGAGATGATTTTGACTGGTTTTACAATGAAAAGTACCTTGAAATTGAGCTCAAAGTAGCAGAAATGTTTGATTTTTACCAAAGTTCAAAAGTAAACAAATCATGCCAAGCGTCCAGTATATGTCAACTGGTGAGTCTAATGTTCTTTCACAAGTGTGCTGATATTACAGTGGACCCCCCAGTTCACGTTATTAATCTGTTCCTGAGAGCTCATCGTAAAGCAAAATTATCGGAAAGCAAATCAATTTTCCCCATAAGAAATAATGGAAATCAAATTAATCTGTGCAAGACACCCAAAAGTATGAAAAAAAACTTTTACCACATGAAATATTAAGTTTAATGCAATAGAATAATTACAATAACAATAATAACAATAGAATAATCACAATAGAATAATTGACACTTACCTTTAATGAAGATCTGGTGATGATTGATGGGATGGGAGGAGGGGAGAGTGTCGAAGTTTTTAATGTTTAGAAGGGGAATCCCCCTCCATTAGGACTTGAGGTAGCAAGTTCTTTTCCGGGGTTACTTCCCTTCTTCTTTTAATGCCACTAGGACCATCTTGAGAGTCATTGGACTTCTGTCGCACAACATATCTGTCCATAGAGACCTGTACCTCTCGTTCCTTTATGACTTTCCTAAAGTGGTTCACAACATTGTCAGTGTACAGGTTGCCAACATGGCATGCAGTAGCTGTGTCAGGGTGATTTTCATCAAAAAAAGGTGTGCACTTTAAGCCACTTTGCACACATTTCCTTAATCTTTGAAGTAGGCAACTTCGTCAATTTTTCTATCCCCTCCTCCGAAGCAGTTTCCTCAGGTCTGGCCTCTTGCTGTTGAAGATGATCTAGCAGCTCATCAGTGGTTAGTTCGTCATTGTCCTCCTCCACCAACTCTTCCACATCCTCCCCACTAACCTCCAACCCCAAAGACTTTCCCAATGCCTCAATGGATTCCTCAACTGGCATAGAATTCCCAGGGTTAGCCTCAAACCCTTCAAAATCCCTTTTGTCTATACATTCTGGCCACAGTTTCTTCCAAGCAGAGTTCAAGGTCCTCTTAGTCACTCCCTCCCAAGCCCTACCTATAAGGTAAGGTAAGCACCAAAAACAGTGATAATATGGATAATTTGGAATGTACCGAATGTGTCCTTAGATGCGAGCACACTGGCTGGCTTGTAAACACTGGCACACATGGGGCAGTTCAGGCCACACGTGGACACGTCTCTTACGAATTGTATCGCATACCAGGTTTTGTAACAGGAACTGAGGCAAATTTTTTGTGATATAATGCTTCGGATACCGGATTTATCGGTTACTGATGACTTCGCGAACTGGGGGTCCACTGTATTTATACCATTTGTACACTAATGCAGTAGTCTGCATAACAGTAAATCTTCTATTTTTTGCAAGAATAAAAATTGAAAGTGGAAAGCCAAAAAAATGTAAGAGGGGCCTGGGGATGTGACTAACGAACAGAGAAAATGTTATTTTAGTGCCAGGAATGTCTTTCTTGTTTATTCTGGACCCTATTTGTAAATTGGCATCTTTTGAAATTTGTGTGAAATTGGCATAATTGCTAAATTCTGACCACTGTATTGGATAGTTGAAATCAGTAAATGGGTGGTTTCTTGTACTCATTCAATAGAAAAAATGGAGTTCTAGAGAAATAGTTATGATTTTTGTCGACTATTACAAAGGAATTGGCCGAAAATAGGGCTCAAATTGGGCAAAATCGCCGATGCGTAAACATCGTCGAGACCGCTAACTTCGTGAGAGCATAATTCCATAAGTTTTCTATCAAATTTCATACTTTTGGTGTCATTATGGCCGGGAAAAGATTCTCTAACCTTTCATAAGAAAAAATAATTTTTTTTTTTTTTTTTTTTTTAAATTTGACCGACCCTGAGAACAAGTCTCGGAGAGGGCCTGTCGACCCTCAAAGGGTTAAAGAGTTTTGTGCCTGTGTGTTCTATTGTAGTTATCAAGGAGAAGTTTGAGATGAGGGTTTATATTGGAGTTTAATGTTTAATGATAAATTCCCAGATTAGCAGAACTTTTGCTAATCTGTGCAATGAATTCTAGATCTCGGAGTCCTTTATGTGCATTACATTTTTGCATAGGATGAGGCAGACACAGGGAATATCAAAGAGTTTTGTGCCTGTATGTTCTATTGTAGTTATCAAGGTGAAGTTTGAGAGGAGGGTTTATATTGGAGTTTAATGTTTAATGATAACAAATTCCCACTCCAGACAGGACACCACCAATATTCAAAAGTCTAAACTTACTCACTGTACAAAACATACATAGAACATTAAACTCGGATATAAACCCTTCCCTCAAACTTCTCCTTACCAAACTTAACAGAACACACGACCATAACACAAGACACAGGTCACTCTTTGATGTTCCCTGTGTCCATCTCACACTATGTAAAAACTCAATGCACATAAAAGGCCCAAAAATTTGAAATTCATTACCAGTGAATACCAAAGAAACACGTATATCAATTCAAGACTCTTCTTAAAATCCACCTACTCACCCAAAACTGATTACACAGTATTTAATTTAACTTTACCTACATAGTTAACAGATCACTTTCTGCTGCCTCAAAATATCATTACTCACTGTGTTACTCCCCTAGCCTTAGCCCCTCAAGGAAGGCTCCTTGATGTTGGTGAGGGGCTCTTGATTTAGGGAATTGGATCTGTGCTCCAGTTCCCCGAATTAAGCCTGAATGCCTTCCACATCCCCCCCCCCCCCTATCAGGCGCTGTATAATCCTCCGGGTTTAGCGCTTCCCCTTGATTATAATAATAATAATAATCCCCTAGCCTTAGAACCCCATAATTAAATGCTCACAGATCAATAAATTCTCATATCTAACCTAATGCAAATATTGAATAACTTATATCTCATAAATGTATAACCCAGTTGTATAATTAGAGAAACATTATCAAACTGTTTTTTCATAGCATTACCTAATAGAATAATCCATTCTCTTGAATGCACTGTAACTTATCTAATGACCATATGAACTGTTACTGCACTACAGATCATTGATTTGATTTGATTTATTTATTTATTTATTTAGAAATTTTAGCATACATACAGAAATAAAAAAAAAATACAGGTAAGAGCAGCATGCCAAAGCCACTTATATGCATAGCATTACGGGCTGGCTTAAAATTAACTTAAGATTAACTAAGCAATGATAAGCAATGATCAGTGATAAGACATTATTGTAAACAGGTAACTATAAAGCACAAATGAGTATTACAAAGACAGGTCATATGGTTGCATACATTGCTGTTCATTCAGTAGAATGGAGTATTCTGTTAGGTAGTGTATTTAAAAAAATAACAAAGTTAGATTGGGTCCTAGGTTTAACATTTATGTGATATAATTGTGAGTAACATTTTGGATATACAATTTATAAGGTTCAGTTATTCAGTATTTATTTGGTTTTGAGTGAGTAAGTGAACTTTGAGAAGAGACTTGAATTTATAAACAGGTAGTGTTTCTTTTATATTTACAGGTAATGAATTCCAGATTTTAGGGCCTTTTATGTGCATTGAGTTTTTGCATAGCGTGAGATGGACACGAGGAACATCAAAGAGTGATCTGTGCCTTGTGTTACGGTCATGTGTTCTGTTGAGGTTGGCAAGGAGATGTTTGAGGGGAGGGTTAATATCAGAGTTAAGTGTTCTATGTATGTAATAGGTGCAATAATAAGTATGGATGTTTTGTATGGTGAGTAGGTTGAGTGTTTTGAATATTGGTGCAGTGTGTTGCCTGTAGTGAGAATTTGTTATCATTCTAACTGCAGCCTTTTGTTGGGTAATTAGTGGTCTGAGATGGTTAATTGTTGTTGAGCAACATGCACAAATTCCATAGGTGAGATAGGGGTAAATAAGAGAGTGATAAAGGGCCAGGAGGGCTGACTGTGGAACATAGTACCGTATCTTCGATAGTATGCCTACAGTCTTGGAAATTTTCTTAGAAATTTGTTGTATATGTGTATGAAATTTGAGTCTATTATCGAGGTGGATTCCTAAGAATTTTCCCTCTGTTAGCTTTGTGATAGGTGATCTGTTTATCGTTATGTTAAGAGGTACATCTGTAGCTCTGTTACCAAACTGAATGAAGTAGGTTTTGTCAATGTTTAGTGTAAGTTTGTTAGTCCTCATCCAGGTAGATATTTTCTGTAATTCAGTGTTTACAGTATTGGCTAGCGTGACTGGGCTCGGGTGAGAGAAGACGTATGTAGTGTCATCTGCAAAAAGTGTGGGTTTGAGTAATTGCGAAGCATTTGGTAGGTCATTTATGTATAGGAGAAAGAGAAGAGGGCCAAGGACACTTCCCTGTGGGACACCAACTGTAATTGGTTGTGCAGAAGAGCTTGCCCCATTTGCGTACACATATTGGCTTCTGTTGCTGAGGTAAGACTTGAGGTAGTTGAGGGAGTGCCCTCTAATACCATAGTGTGACAATTTTACGTGGAGCAAGTCATGGTCAACTGTATCAAAAGCTTTACGTAAGTCAATGAAGATCCCCAGTGGGACTTCTTTTTTCTCTATTGCAGTGTATATATGTTCTAGCATGTGTATAATAGCATCATTAGTATTTTTATTAGGCCTGAATCCAAATTGGCAGGGGTTGAGAATGTTTTGGGAGATGAGGTAGGAGTAGATTCGTTTATGAATTAATTTTTCGAAGATTTTTGAGAGAGGGTGTAAATTGGATATTGGCCTATAGTTACTCAACTCTGTTTGGTCTCCTTTATGGATCGGGGTGACCCTTGCTATTTTGAGAACTGTAGGGAAGGTGGAGGATTCAATGGATTTGTTAAAGAGTGTTGCAATGATTGGTGATAGTACTTGTGATGCTTTTTTGTATATAAAGGGTGGTAAGGTATTTAAATCTCCTGCCTTGTTTTTCAGTGCGTTGATAATAAGGGAGACTTCGTATGGGTTAGTCGGAGCTAGGAACAGTGTGTTCGGGTAGTTGCCAGTGAGGTAGTCATTTGGTGGGGTATCTGAGCTTGGGATTTTATTGGCAAGGTTTTGACCTATAGTGGAGAAGAAATCATTGAGTCTGTTTGCTGTTTCTGTTGGTGGGAGTTGGGGTTCATCTCATTTTGCTAATTTTATTTCGCTATGTCGTGATATCTTTTTTGTTCCCAGAATTTCTGATAGGGTCTTCCAGGTCTTTTTTATATCACCTCGTAAGTTGGATAATCTGTTCTCATAATACAATTTTTTTGCCCTTCTTATCAGGCTGGTTAGGATTGACAAGTAACGTTTTGTTTGGTCTCTGGTTATGTGACCCATTCTGTACCGTTTTTCATATCGGTGTTTTGTATTTATGGATTTGAGAATGCTGGGTGTTAGCCAGGGACTGTTCAGTCTCTTAGCTGTCATCTGTTTAGTTTTTTTAGGACAGTGCTTGTTATAAAGGTATTGGGTCTTTTTTAGAAAATTATTAAAACATTCGTCAATATCTGTATTGATTTCTAGCTCATTGTGCCAGTCAATGTTTGTTACTGCTGTTGTGAAGTTATTAATGGCTGCCTCATTGTGAAGTCTGAAGGTGACTTTAGTAGTGTCTTGGGGTATTTTACCAAGAGTTGTTATGAGGAAAGTAGGGTAGTGGTCTGTGGTATTATCTGTAATTATGCCTGATTTTAAAGGGGATATGGTGTTGGTCCAGATGTTGTCAAGTAGGGAAACACTAGTCTCTGTAACTCTTGTAGGTTTTGTTACTGTTGGTAGCAACATGCAGTTACTCATTGTGTTTGTTAGCAACATGCAGTTACTCATTGTGTTTGTGAATTCAGTAACGTGTGGGTCCTGGTCTTGCAGGAGATTTATATTGAAGTCACCTGAGAGTAGTAAGTGATCTTTGTTCATGCGTGCATCAGTTATCATACTTCCTAGGTTTTGACTAAATTGGCTAATGTTTGATTGTGGAACTCTGTAGATGTTTATCACTGTGAGAGGTTTTTGTAGGTATTTGGATTTGAATTTAGCTATTATATATTCCCCATGTTCATCCCTTGTGCAAGTATTAGTGATACATTCTAGTTGGTCTGAGTAGTATATAGCAGTGCCACCCCCTTGTTGGTCTGGCCTACAGTTGTTTATGGCTGTGTAACCAGGAATGGCATAGACATCTGTAGTATCAGGCTTTAGCCAGGTTTCAGTTAGTGTAATGATGGACATATTGGCATGCAAGGAATTTAGTAATGCTAGGAGGTCATCATAATGCTTGCTTAAAGATCTGATATTGTAGTTAAAGATAGTTATGTTGTTGTTGGCTCTGAGAAGTGCCTTTGATTGTTCTGCTGTGTAGTAATTACAGTAACTGTTTGAATCATTTAAGTCATTAAATAAGAGGTTGGTATCAGGATCAATGCTTGTAATCATAAGATTTGTAGTGAATCTGTAGTTAGAATTAAGTAAAAAATGAAGTAAATATTCTAAAGCTAAAACAAATAGCACCTGAATTATTTAACAAATGTAAAAATAATGAGCTAAGGTAGTTTTTTAAAGCTAAAATAAAGGAGACAATATAAAAGGGACTAAAATAATTTGTGGTGAACAAATAAAGTGATGATCAAATAATGGAGCTTGGGAATATGATAATAGGTAGTACTTTAAAGGTAATTCTTTAAAGTTAGAATTATAATATAAAATTATAATAAAAAAGGGACTAATATAAGTTGTGGTGAACAATAAAGTGGTAATCAAATAAATGAGCTTTGGAGTATAATGGCAAAATAGTGAACTTATTAACTTTAGCACCTGAGAATAGCACCTTGATTATTTTAACAATTGTGAATATATGAGCTAAGGTACTTATATAAACCTAAAATAAAGGAAAAAAAATATATATATAAGGGACTACAATTAAGTAATGGTAAACAAGTTAAATGGACAGATAGTCACTATGAAATAATATTGGTTTAGGAGTAAGATCTGATTTGTAATATTAAATAAGTTGAGCAGTTTATTGCACAATAAAAAGTAAAAAAAAAATGAGGTAGTTGGTACTAGCTAGCAAAAGATAGTTTTGGTACTTGCAAAAAAGTAATTGGAATATACACTAATTGCACACACAATAAAAAGTGACTAAAAAAACAAGTAGTGGTAAACAAAATTAAATGGACAGGTAAGAACAATGAATAATATTAATTTGGAGTAAGATTTGACTTGTAACATAAAATTATGAGCAATTAATAGCAGTAAGAAAGAAGTAAAAAAGTATTGGAGGTAGTTAGCATTAGCTTGTGATGAAAAAAATAATAAAAATAATAATGCACAATATAATAGTAAGGTACACTATATGCACCACACGTATATATGTATTAAGGGCACTTATCTAATCTGTTACAGAAATGACAGCTTTTCTAAGGAAGGTAGAGAAATCGTGTTCGTTTGAGATAGTATATTGTTGTCCTGTTGATGTTTTCCTTACTAGTATTTTCCCATCTCGCATGAAACACTGATGTATTTTGTTTTCCTGTTTAAGTTTTCTCAGCCTGAACAGAAGGTTTTGACGTTTTCTTGTTAGACACTCATTTATGTATACTCCATTTTTCATTGTAATTGCTGATTTAATTAGGTCCTTTATTTTATCGTATGAATGAAGTCTGATCATTATACTGTGTTTACTTCCTGGTTTTCCTAACAAACGTGTTTCTTTGATTTCATTGTTTTGCACAATGACTTGTACGTGGTCCTGTATTATCCTGACAGCAGTTTCTTTGCACTGAGCTTGTGTTATGTCACTTGGAATGTGTGGACTGTTTATTATAACTGCATCAGACAACTTATCTTGTTCAGTTTTGTCGTCTTGGAAATCAAGGTATTCATTTAGTTGAGTGTGCATGTTCTGATTCCAGTCCTTGATTGCTTCTTCAACCTTCATATTTATTGTAGTTATTTGTTCGGTGTGACTGGCTATAGCTGCTTTCAGAGTATTTTCTGTGTCAACACTTCCCGATGTAATCTTCTCTTCAAGGTTTTGGATCTTGTTCTCGAGGTTGGTTATCTTGGATTCTCGTCGCTCGAGTGTTGCTTTGATATCTTTGATTTCGTTTTCTAGAGCAACGATGTAGTCCTTGATATTGTCAGGAATAATCATACCTGAGTAATCATGGGTGAATCCTTTGAAGGGAGTGGAGTTGGAGGGGGAGTCAGCCATGTTTGTTGTTGTTGTTGTTCCCTGGGTGGCGGCGGTGAGGGGGGTTGATGATACACCGGCGTCCTGCTGGGTAGACAAGTTGAGTTCTAGGGTCCTTGCTGATAAATTAGACACATGTGCAATTCTTGGGTATCTTTATTGAGGAAACGTTTCGCCACACAGTGGCTTCATCAGTCCATACAAAGGAGAATCTTGAAGAACAGGAGGAGAATGAGGTAATCAGTCCCTCAACCTTGAGTCGATGTGGTCAGTCCATCAATCTTGAATAGAATACGGCATACGTGCTGAGAAGGAGCTTATAAACCGTTGGCAGGAGAGGTGAAGCAGTCATAGGTCGTGTAACATTTGTTCAATGTTGAAGTAGGTCGTGCCCAAGAATTAGGCAAGCGAAGAATTCCCAAGTATTAAGATCCCAAGAAGTTGCAGTGTCTGACAGGTTTGTAGATGAATGGTTCAGAGAACCGACATGTTGATAAATTAGACACATGTGCAATTCTTGGGTATCTTTATTGAGGAAACGTTTCGCCACACAGTGGCTTCATCAGTCCATACAAAGGAGAATCTTGAAGAACAGGAGGAGAATGAGGTAATCAGTCCCTCAACCTTGAGTCGATGTGGTCAGTCCCTCAAGGTTGAGGGACTGATTACCTCATTCTCCTCCTGTTCTTCAAGATTCTCCTTTGTATGGACTGATGAAGCCACTGTGTGGCGAAACGTTTCCTCAATAAAGATACCCAAGAATTGCACATGTGTCTAATTTATCAACATGTCGGTTCTCTGAACCATTCATCTACAAACCTGTCAGACACTGCAACTTCTTGGGATCTTAATACTTGGGAATTCTTCGCTTGCCTAATTCTTGGGCACGACCTACTTCAACATTGAACAAATGTTACACGACCTATGAATGCTTCACCTCTCCTGCCAACGGTTTATAAGCTCCTTCTCAGCACGTATGCCGTATTCTATTCAAGATTGATGGACTGACCACATCGACTCAAGGTTGAGGGACTGATTACCTCATTCTCCTCCTGTTCTTCAAGATTCTCCTTTGTATGGACTGATGAAGCCACTGTGTGGCGAAACGTTTCCTCAATAAAGATACTCAAGAATTGCACATGTGTCTAATTTATCAACATGTCGGTTCTCTGAACCATTCATCTAGGGTCCTTGCTGTTATTCTTTTATTACTGATGTTGTTTCTTCTGCGATATCCTTTCATAGTATCACTGAAGTAGATACTGTGTAGCAATGGAGAAGGCTTGTTTTCTCGGAGCTTGGGTTAAGTGGTTGTCTGGCAGCGGAGGCAGTGTTTGGGTTAACAGGGCTGTCTTCCTTAGATCTTCTATTTTTGTCAAGATTTGGGTTACATTCTTAGTATTCTTGGGTCATTTTGTGGTGTACGTGGGTTCATGTAGTTGAACTTTCACTTAGGCCATCACAAGTTTTGATGAGCGATGTTTTTTGAGGAAGAAGAGCTGGTAGGATGCTGCTGCTGCCACTGCCGCTGCCGCTTCAAATGATTAGATCTGATTATTAACCCTTTGACTGTTTCGGTCGTATATATACATCATATGAGATACTGTGTTTGACGTATCTATGCGCATAAATTCTAGCGGCTTCGAATCAAGCGGGAGAGGGCTGGTAGGCCTACGTGAGAGAGAATGGGCCTGAGTGGTGGGTGTGCACCCTGTGAAAAAAATCTGGGACTCAGCGGTGCATTGTGGGAACGCCATCTTGGTAGTCCATTTTCACCATGCCTCGCGGTAAGAAGTTCCTCACTCCTCGGCGAATTGGAGGTCTTTTGTTCCCAAGTGATAGATCTAACAGTGATGAAAGTGTGAGTGAAAGTGAATTCCCTGGTTTTCAAGTGGGTGCGACTGAAAAGAGTGCCCAGGACAACGTAATTAGTGATGAAAACCCAGATGACCCACAACCTTCCACCTCTGGTGCTGGGCCGGCTCGTTCATGTTCACCTGTACCAGGACGAAAGAGGAAACTATTTGCCTGTGTACGAGACTCAGATGTGAGCAGTGTAAGTGATAGTGATAGTGATTTCAAAGTTATTGAAAGCAGTTCTAGTTGCGACAGTGAGGGTGAATATTCCCCAGTGAAGCAGCAGTGTATACGACATCGCTTGTGGTCTGGTAGTGTGCCATATGCTATTCCAAGAGGAAGGAGTAAATCTCGGAGCACATCCCGTGGCCCTACACTACGACCTGATAGTGAAGATGATGATATTGTTACGATGGGTATGAATGATGCGAGTGAGGCAGCAGGCGATGGTGGTGATAGTGATGGTGGCATGAGTCATGTGGCACCACCAACGGGCCACGCTACTACTGACGCTGCTGACTCTGCACAACTACAACCAGCCTCACCCAACCCCACACTCCCACAACAACCACAACCACAAACTGCACAACCACAACCATGTTTCAATATCCAGAACCCACCAGCAGACCACATCTGAGATTGGCAGCAAGGTGATGATTTTATTCCCAATCACCATGACTTTGATGAAACACAAAGTGGAATACGGCCATCATGTACACTTGGGAACAATGCCACTGAACTGGAATGCTTTCAGTTGTTCTTCGATGAACCCCTGATGGACATTATTGTCAGGGAAAGCAATACATAATTTGAGTACACCATGGCAAACATTTTTCTTTCACCAAGATCATGCCTACACCAGTGGAAGGACATAACTGTGGCAGAGATGTATCTGTTCTTTGCCACAATAATGCTTATGCCACATGTGTATAAGCACAGTGTCAACACATACTGGTCGACAGACCGCCTGATTTCAATCCCAGCTTTCAGTGACATTATACATTAAGGCCCCGCTTTATGGCGTTTTGCCTTAGGGCATTCTGCTAATATGGCTATGTCAAATTATGACCAAAATTTGCTATACGGCAAGTGGCCTTTCAAATACGGTGCCCCCCCACCCAGTTTGTTTGCATTTTCCGTGGCCACATCTATTATGTCAGGAAACTTTCCAAAATTTCAAGTGTTTTAAAGTTACTGCATATTTTATATGTACTCTGATAATTATACTTATGTGTACCTGTACCTAAATATACTTACACACTGTGCTGGTGTGCAGGTATGTTCAAATACTTATGAATTAAGCATAATACAATAATTACAATGAAGAGTCCAAATAAGAAGGACTATGGGAACTTTAAGGAAGTAAATCAGTTATCCTTCTTAAAGAGAAGGGTTATCAGACTCTTGGAATTAACAGCAAAGTTAAGACAATAGACACGATCTAGAATTATTGACCAAGTTAAGATCTTTGGGTTGAAGACCCGATCAGAGTCAGTGCTATGATCTGACTGCCTGTTCAAATGCTCAGTGGTCTGACGTCAGGTCAGTCAGGAGGTAGCGCTAGGCGCCAATTCTGGAACCATCAACCGGTCTCTAAAGTAGTGGTTTCCCACTTGCATAACAGAACACAGTAATCAACCTACTATAATACAATAATTCAAAGTTTATTCTCTATAAAGATTACAATGTTGAATTTACAGAATTTGGTTGTTGTGTGGTTTACATGTAGTTAAATAATGATTACAGAGTGTACCACTAAAATGCCTAGCATGGCTAGGCATTTCGGGCAGACTTAGTTTAATTCTTTATTTTAAAATATTACAAATTATGAGGTAAGTTGGTATTATGGCTAAGTGACTAAATACTAGTTTGTGAGTTTAGCAATGTGAATGCTTTTCTTTTGGCACAGTACATAGTTTCAGTATTGGAGTATCATAGGATTCATTATTTTAAGATTGAGATTAATATTTCTGTTTATGGTCAAATGGGTGAGTGAGTGTCAGTGTGAACCACCAGGTGGTATTCGTGTAGTTAGTTGATGGGGTTTATCAGGGAGATAAGATGTTTTCTAATGGTAGTTTTGAAGGTGATGAATGTGTCTGCAGTTCTAGAGTTCTCAGGTAGGGTGTTCTAGATTTTAGGGCCTTTGACATACATTGAATTTTTGTAAAGGTTTAGTCAGACATGGGGAATGTCGTAGAGATATTTATGTCTGGTGTTATGCCTGTGGGTTCTGTCACAACTATCAAGAAAGCGTTTTACGTCAAGGTTGATATTGGAGTTTAAGGTCCTGTAGATGTAGATTGCACAGTAGTAAGTGTGGATGTACTGAACAGGGAGTAAGTTTAGATCTATGAAGAGTGGGGGGGTGTGTTGCCAGGGATGGGATTTAGTGATTATTCTTACTGCAGCTTTTTGTTGGGTTATTATTGGCTTTAGGTGTGTTGCTGCAGTTGATCCCCAAGCACAAATAGCATAGGTGAGGTATGGATAAATAAGTGAGTGGTATAGTGTGAGAAGGGCATTTTGCGGCACGTAGTATCATACCTTGGAGAGGATCCCAACTGTTTTGGATACTTTTTTGGTTATGTGTTGGATATGGGTGCTGAAATTCAGGTTGTTGTCAAGGTATAGGCCTAGGAATTTGCCCTCATTATGTCTGGTAATTAGAGTGTTGTCGATCTTAATGTTAATTTGTGCATATCCTGCTCTGCTACCAAACATAATATAGTAGGTTTTGTCAGTGTTAAGCGTAAGTTTATTGGCTGTCATCCAAGTCGATATTTTGATCAGCTCCTCGTTAACAATGGTGTTGAGGGTGGCAAGATTAGGGTGAGAGATGACATAAGTCGTGTCGTCAGCAAAGAGAATGGGTTTCAGGTGTTAGGATACATTTGAAAGATCATTGATGTATATGAGGAAGAGCAAGGGACCAAGGACACTTCCCTGCGGAACTCCAGTATCAAGTGGCCGTGTTGTTGATGCTGTGTCTTTAATGGTAACATACTGATACCTATTAGTAAGGTAAGATTTGAAATAAGCAAGCGCATGGCCTCTTATACCATAATGGTCAAGTTTGTGGAGTAGGATGTCGTGGTCTACTGTGTCAAAAGCTTTTCTTAGGTCAATAAAAATTCCTAGTGGATATTCCTTATTTTCCAATGCTGTGTAAAGCAGATCTAGCATTTTTATAATTGCATCATTAGTGCTTTTATTTTTCCTAAATCCAAATTGGCAGGGGTTGAGTATGTTTTGTGCTGTTATAAATGAATATAGTCTCCTGTGCACGAGTTTCTCAAAGATTTTGGATAGCAATGGTAAGTTTGATATTGGCCTATAGTTGTTTAAGTCTGTAGGGTCACAACCTTTATGTATTGGTGTAACCCTTGCCATCTTGAGTAGTTTCGGGAAGGTGCTAGTTTCTAGTGACTTGTTAAAAAGTAATGAAATAGCATGCTAAAGGATATGGGCCGCTCGCTTGTACAGTAATGGTGGGACATTAGACAGATTCCCTGAGTTGTTTTTAAGTGACTTTGTAATCTCGGTGACTTCCGAGGGCTCAGTTGGTGCAAGATAGAAGGAATTTGGGAAATTCCCATCTAGGTAGTCCCCGGCATGGGCATTAGTATGTGGGATTTTATTGGCGAGATTAGATCCTATGGTTGAGAAGAAGTCGTTTATCTTGTTAGCTGTGTCAGTGGGATGTAGTGGTGTTTCATTAGGTTTAGTTAGGACAATATTCTTGTTTTTTTTTCAGTTTGTGGGTCCCTAGAATCTGAGAGAGTGTTTTCCAGGTCTTTTTTATATCTCCTCTAGTGTCTGTGAATCTACTGGAGTAGTATAGTTGTTTGGCTTTCTTTATTACTTTGGTGAGAACTGATGAATAGTGTTTAAGAATATCTTTCTGTATTAAGCCCTGTCTATATTGCTTTTCATATTGGTGTTTCTTGTCAATGGATTTCAGAATGGTGCTGGTTAGCCATGGGCAACCAAGCCATTTGTTTGTGATCTGTTTCGTTTTTATAGGACAATGTTTATTGTATAGTCTAAGTAATTTGTTAAGAAAAATATCTGTCCAGATCAAAATGAATTTTTTATGAGAGAGCCACAAAATTTGATTAACACAAGCCTATCCGATGTTATCCTGTCGCCAAATGACTTCGAACAGGCGATAAATGACATGCCCCTGCACTCTGCCCCAGGGCCAGACTCATGGAACTCTGTGTTCATCAAGAACTGCAAGAAGCCCCTATCACGAGCCTTTTCCATCCTATGGAGAGGGAGCATGGACACAGGGGTCGTCCCACAGTTACTAAAAACAACAGACATAGCCCCACTCCACAAAGGGGGCAGTAAAGCAACAGCAAAGAACTACAGACCAATAGCACTAACATCCCATATCATAAAAATCTTTGAAAGGGTCCTAAGAAGCAAGATCACCACCCATCTAGAAACCCATCAGTTACACAACCCAGGGCAACTTGGGTTTAGAACAGGTCGCTCCTGTCTGTCTCAATTATTGGATCACTACGACAAGGTCCTAAATGCACTAGAAGGCAAAAATAATGCAGATGTAATATATACAGACTTTGCAAAAGCCTTCGACAAGTGTGACCATGGCATAATAGCGCACAAAATGCGTGCTAAAGGAATAACAGGAAAAGTCGATCGATGGATCTATAATTTCCTCACTAACAGAACACAGAGAGTACTCGTCAACAGAGTAAAGTCCGAGGCAGCTACGGTGAAAAGCTCTGTTCCACAAGGCACAGTACTCGCTCCCATCTTGTTCCTCATCCTCATATCCGACATAGACAAGGATGTCAGCCACAGCACCGTGTCTTCCTTTGCAGATGACACCCGAATCTGCATAACAGTGTCTTCCATTGCAGACACTGCAAAGCTCCAGGCGGACATCAACCAAATCTTTCAGTGGGCTGCAGAAAACAATATGAAGTTCAACGATGAGAAATTTCAATTACTCAGATATGGTAAACATGAGGAAATTAAATCTTCATCAGAGTACAAAACAAATTCTGGCCACAAAATAGAGCGAAACAGCAACGGCAAAGACCTGGGAGTGATCATGTCGGAGGATCTCACCTTCAAGGACCATAACATTGTATCAATCGCATCTGCTAGAAAAATGACAGGATGGATAATGAGAACCTTCAAAACTAGGGAGGCCAAGCCCATGATGACACTCTTCAGGTCACTTGTTCTATCTAGGCTGGAATATTGCTGCACACTAACAGCACCTTTCAAGGCAGGTGAAATTGCCGACCTAGAAAATGTACAGAGAACTTTCACGGCGCGCATAACGGAGATAAAACACCTCAATTATTGGGAGCGCTTGAGGTTCCTAAACCTGTATTCCCTGGAACGCAGGAGGGAGAGATACATGATTATATACACCTGGAAAATCCTAGAGGGACTAGTACCGAACTTGCACACGAAAATCACTCACTACGAAAGCAAAAGACTTGGCAGACGATGCACCGTCCCCCCAATGAAAAGCAGGGGTGTCACTAGCACGTTAAGAGACCATACAATAAGTGTCAGGGGCCCGAGACTGTTCAACTGCCTCCCAGCACACATAAGGGGGATTACCAACAGACCCCTGGCAGTCTTCAAGCTGGCACTGGACAAGCACCTAAAGTCAGTTCCTGATCAGCCGGGCTGTGGCTCGTACGTTGGTTTGTGTGCAGCCAGCAGCAACAGCCTGGTTGATCAGGCTCTGATCCATCAGGAGGCCTGGTCACAGACCGCGCCGCGGGGGCGTTGACCCCCGGAACTCTCTCCAGGTAAACTCCAGTCATCAATACCATTGGCCTTGGAGAATTCTGTAGGCCAGTCAACAATCTCTAGGTCAGTTGTGAACTTCCTTATTGAGGCCTCGTCATGGAGTCTAAATGAGACTTTGTTGTATTCAAGTGGTGGTTTATTAATGTTTGTCAGGAGGAAGGTAGGGTAGTGGTCTGTAGTGCTATCTGCGATTATCCCTGATTTAAGGGGGGCTAGTATATTGGTCCATATGTGGTCTATTATGGTTGCACTTGTCTCAGTGAGCCTGGTTGGTTTAGTTATTGTTGGTATGAGAAGTGTGTTGTTCATATTGTTGATGAAATCAGTTACAGGCTGATCATCTATAAGCCAAGGTTGATGTTGAAGTCTCCAGCTAAGAGAAGGTGGTGCTTATTCATTTGTCTGTTTGTTATTAGTGACTTTAATTTCTCACCGAAATTTGGGATGTTTGTGTGACGTATCCGGTAAATGGCACCGATTGTTATGGGTGTCTTAAGGTTTTTTACAGTAAAATTAGCAAAAATGTATTCCCCATATTCATCACTAAAGCAAGTGGTGCTAATACAAGATAATTGGTTAGAGTAATAGATTGCAATACCACCCCCAACTTGGTTTGGTCTGCAGTTGTGAAGTGCTGTGTATCCTGGTAGAGGGTAGATATCTATTGTGTCCTGCTTAAGCCAGGTCTCAGTAAGAATAATGCAGGAGAAGGGTGTCTTTAGTGATTCAAGGAGTGCCAGGAGGTCATCATAGTGTTTGCTTAAGGACCTGATGTTGTAGTTAAGTACTGATAGGCTTTTAGCATTGTTTAGGATAGTGCTGGCTTGTGATGCTGTGTAATAAAGGCAGTTACTTTCCAATAGGTTTTGATTGGGTGTCAGATTATGGAGGTTTAGATCAGGGTCAACGTGATCAATCATCTTCTAGGTTTAAATTATGGTTATTTATATCCTGAGTTATGTGTTGAGTTCTAGTACTGATATCTGTAGTGGTGGGAAGCTTGGATAAGTATATAGCTAGAGTATTTTGGTCATATAGAGTATAGTCACTACTACACATAATGAAGTTGATGTTGTCTATGTGTTGTGCTGGAATGAACTAAAGTACAACTAGGTATAAACTAGTAATATAAAAATACAAATTTAAAATAGAACAAGACTCTTTCTTGTAATTGCACTAAGGTCTAATATAATGACTTTTGTGGAGTCTATGTTTTGAGCTAGAATGAGCTATAGTACAACTAGATTTAATCTAATAATATAAAAATGCAAATTAAAAATAGCACCAGTCTCTCACTAGTAATAATAATATAATACAACATAATATAATATTATAATAATGCCTAACGAATAACATCTTATTGAATACAACCTTGCTTGAGAGTACCTTCGATGATTTATACCGTACCTGATAATAATATACAGTCGAACCTGCTTTATCTAGCTAGTAATAAAGCGGTTTGCGATATATTACTACAGAACTTACTTTAACCAGGCCTTCTATTTTTGTATATACAGTGGACCCCCGGTTAACCATTTTAATCCGTGCAAGAGGGATAATTGTTATGCGAAATAATCGTTATGCGAATGAATTTTCCCCATAAGAAATAATGGAAATAAAATTAATCCGTGCAAGACGCCCAAAAGTATGAAAAAAATTTTTTTTTACCACATGAAATGTTAATTTTAATACACACAAACTGAAAAAGGCATGCACAATTAAATGACACTTACTTTTATTGAAGATCTGGTGATGATTGATGGGATGGGAGGAGGGGAGAGCATTATCTTCTTACTGTTTAGAAGGGGAATCCCCTTCCATTAGGACTTGAGGTAGTAAGTCCTTTTCTGGGGTTACTTCCCTTCTTTTTTTAATGCCACTAGGGCCAGCTTCAGAGTCACTGGACTTCTTTCGCACAAGATATCTGTCCATAGTGGCCTGTACCTCTCGTTCCTTTATGACTTGCCTAAAGTGTTTCACAACATTGTCAGTGTAATAATCACCAGCACGGCTTGCAATAGCTGTGTGAGGGTGATTTTCATCCATGAAGGTTTGCACTTCAAGCCACTTAGCACAGATTTCCTTTATCTTTGTAGTAGGCAACTTCTTCAATTTCTCTCTCCCCTCCTCTGAACCAGTTTCCCCAGGTCTGGCCTCTTGCTCTTGAAGTTGATCTATCAGCTCATCAGTGGTTAGTTCTTCATTGTCCTCCTCCACCAACTCTTCCACATCCTCCCCACTAACCTCCAACCCCAAGGACTTTCCCAATGCCACAATGGATTCCTCAACTGGCACAGGATTCTCAGGGTTAGCCTCAAACCCTTCAAAATCCCTTTTGTCTACACATTCTGGCCACAGTTTCTTCCAAGCAGAGTTCAAGGTCCTCTTAGTCACTTCCTCCCAAGCCTTACCTATAAGGTTTACACAATTGAGGATATTAAAGTGATCTCTCCAAAACTCTCTTAGAGTCAGTTGAGTTTCTGAGGTCATTACAAAGCACCTTTCAAACAGAGCTTTTGTGTACAGTTTCTTGAAGTTGGAAATAACCTGCTGGTCCATGGGCTGCAGGAGAGGAGTGGTATTAGGAGGCAAAAACTTCACCTTAATGAAGCTCATGTCCCCATAAAGTCGCTCTGCCACGTCTGTAGGATGACCAGGGGCATTGTCTAACACCAGGAGGCACTTAAGTTCTAATTTCTTTTCAGTTAGGTAATTTTTCACATTGGGGGCAAATGCATGGTGTAACCAGTTATAGAAAAATTCCCTAGTGACCCATGCCTTACTGTTTGCCCTCCACAGCACACACAAATTATCCTTGAGGACATTCTTTTGCCTGAACGCTCTGGGAGTTTCAGAGTGATACACTAATAAAGGCTTCACTTTGCAATCACCAGTAGCATTGGCACACATCAACAAAGTAAGCCTGTCTTTCATAGGCTTATGTCCTGGGAGTGCCTTTTCCTCCTGAGTAATGTAGGTCCTGCTTGGCATTTTCTTCCAGAACAGGCCTGTTTCATCACAATTAAACACTTGTTCAGGTTTCAGTCCTTCAGTTTCTATGTACTCCTTGAATTCCTGCACATATTTTTCAGCCGCTTTGTGGTCCGAACTGGCAGCCTCACCATGCCTTATCACACTATGGATGCCACTACGCTTCTTAAATCTCTCAAACCAACCTTTGCTGGCCTTAAATTCACTCACATCATCACTAGTTGCAGGCATTTTTTTAATTAAATCCTCATGCAACTTCCTAGCCTTTTCACATATGATCGCTTGAGAGATGCTATCTCCTGCTAGCTGTTTTTCATTTATCCACACCAATAAGAGTCTCTCAACATCTTCCATCACTTGCGGTCTTTGTTTCGAAAACACAGTTGAACCTTTGGCAAGAACAGCTTCCTTGATTGTCTTTCTGGTGCCCACAATAGTAGCGATGGTTGATTGGGGTTTCTTGTACAGCTTGACTAGGTCGGCTATACGCACTCCACTTTCATACTTATCAATTATCTCTTTCTTCATTTCTATAGTAATTCTTACCCTTTGAGGTGTAGGGTTGGCACTAGAAGCTTTCTTGGGGCCCATGGTCACTTATTTTCCAGAAACAGCACCGAAAATACTGTAATAATACGAAATATTCCGAGTGTATGCTTGGATGTTACCGCGGAGGCTGGCTGGTAAACAATGGGACGGCCGGCACATGTGAGGCTGGCTGAGGGCACATTGGACGCGTCTCGGACGAAAATCGGTAAGCGGGTTTTTAATCGGTATGCGCGGCAAAAATTTTGCGATAAAAGTAATCGGTATGCGGAAAAATCGCTATGTGATGCCATCGTTATGCGGGGGTCCACTGTAATGGAGTGTGAAGGAGGGGCACGTAATACCTCCCCCCTCGCGACTGACGGTCGCCATTGACTTGTACTCTCGGTGGTGGGTAGCAACGGTTGTAGTAACAGAGGTTGTAACATAGACAGCAGTCCTACATCAGCTCCAGTTTTCTCCACAACATAGATGGTCATAAAAGTACCGACTCACACTGTTAAAATAAGGGTATATTAATAAAGATTCAAGGCCTAGAGAGGGTATCAGCAATGAGATTATGTTTTCCTTTTATATGGGAAATAGTAATGGAGAAGGGTTGAATTCTCAAAGCCCAACGAAGTATTCTGGCATTCTTCAATTTCATAGTATTTATGAAGGTCAAAGGATTGTGATTGGAGTACACTGATATCTGATGAGGAGAAGATCCTAAATATACATCAAAATTCTCTAGGGATACAACAAGAGCTAAGACTTCTTTTTCTATAGTTGAGTAATGAATTTGGTGTTTCTTTAACTTAGAAGAAAAATAAGAAACAGGTTGCATTAGGTCAGAATTTGGAGCCTTCTGTAATAATGCGGCTCCCAAAGCATACGCACTTGCATTTATTTGTAGTAACATGAGAACATAAGAAAGGAGGAACACTGCAGCAGGCCTGTTGGCCCATACTTGGCAGGTCCTTTACAATCCATCCCACTAACAAAACGTTTGCCCAACCCAATTTTCAATGCCACCCAAGAAATAAGCTCTGATAACTCAAATCCAACCCCTCTCACTCATGTATTTATCCAACCTATATTTGAAACTACCCAAAGTGGAATGGTTTGTTAAAATCAGGACTTAGCAATACTGGGGAAGAGGATAGTAACCTTTTTAAATGGTTAAAAGCAATTTCACAGTCCTGGGTCCATGAAAACTTTGTTTTTGGACTTGTTAATTCAGTTAGGGGAAAAGCTACCTGTGCAAAACTTGGACAGAACTGACAGTAGTAACCAGAAACTCCTAAAAATCCCGATACCCTTTTCCTATCCTTAGGGGTAGGAAATTCTAAGAGGGCCTTTACTTTGGCGTTCAAAGGAGCAACTTCACCTTGTCCAATCCGAAACCCCAAGTATTTAATTTTCGTCTGGCCAAACTCACACTTGGACAAATTCACTGTAAAATTATGTTTACTTAAGGCGTCAAACAAGGCTCTAAGTTGTCTAAAGTGTTGAGGCCAACTGTTGCTGTATACGACTAAGTTGTCTAAGTAAGCTTCTACCCCATCCACTCCTCCCGTAAGTATGTTTATAATACGCTGGAACGTAGCGGCCGCATTACAGAATCCAAAGGGCATAACGCAATACTCGTACAGGCCACCAGGTATAGTAAAGGTCGATATCTCTTGAGCTCTGGGTGACAACGGGACTTGGTAATACCCTCTTAACAAGTCCAATTTACTGATATAGTAGTACTTAGCTCTGGAGACCTTATCTATTAAGTCGTCAATTCTGGGTATTGGAAACCCATCAGGTACTGTTACAGCATTGACTTTTCTAAAATCCATGCACATACGGGTGGTCCCATCTGGTTTGGGGACTAGAATGCACGGGGATGCCCAAGGACTGTTACTTGGTTTTATCAACTCATGTGAGAGTAAGAAGTTCACCTTTGCCTCTAGCTCACCTTGTTTCTTGGGACTCACTCTGTAGGGAGATTGCTTGATTGGAGTAGGTTCCCTGAGAGTAACATCATGCACACCCAACATACACGGTTTTGGGGCATCGTTGAATAGTTGGAGATTTGCCTTAATCAGGGATTTTATTTTGTGTCTTTTGTCTACTTCCAGATTTATCAGTAGAGAATTTAAATTCTTTAAGGCTGTTGAGTTGTTCAGAAGAACCGGTATTCCTATCATTTCATCCGAAATTGCTGGAGCCCGTCTTGGTTCAGAGACGTTATAGTAGAAATTGGAGAAACAATTCCTGAATAGGATTTAAGTTGGTTAACGTGATATGTCTGTTGT
Organism: Cherax quadricarinatus; assembly: GCF_038502225.1. Taxonomy (NCBI): domain Eukaryota; kingdom Metazoa; phylum Arthropoda; class Malacostraca; order Decapoda; family Parastacidae; genus Cherax; species Cherax quadricarinatus. Next base: position 8,292,969 of record NC_091327.1, read on the forward strand.
GAGTTCCTCTTCTTCAGCGTCCTTACCAAGTAGTTCACATCACTTAGGCGCTTCACAATTTCTAAAGGACCTTCAACTTTGGGCTGTAGAGCATGTCCCTAATGAAATCGTTGAACCAGAACTTGATCTTTTGGTTCAAATGAGCGAAGTTTAGTTCGGCGATCATATTCCTTCATCTTAATCTGTGCTTGTCGTAAGTTTTCAGCGGCCAGTTCTCTAGCTAGGCTCAGGCGTTCTTTCATTAACCCTTTCAGGGTCCAAGGCCCAAATCTGGAGTCACGCACCAGTGTCCAAGAATTTTCAAAAAAAAAAATTGTTATTTTTTCTTATGAAATCGTAGAGAATCTTTTTGTGAAGGTAATAAAACAAAAAGTACGAAATTTGGTGGAAAATTGACGAAATTATGCTCTCGCGAATTTTGATGTGTCAGCGATATTTACGAATCGGCGATTTTGCCGACTTTGACTCCCATTTTAGGCCAATTACATTATTCCAATCAACCAAATTCTTAGCTATTTCACTAGTATTACTTCTATTCTATCGATTGAGCACAAGAAATCGCCAAGTCAACTGTTTCAACTACAAAATAAAGTGATCGGAAATTGTTAATTTGGCCAATTTAACACAAAGTTCAAAATATTCCAATTTCAAAATAGGGTCCAGAATGAACAATGTAGGCATTCCTGGCACTAAACTAACATTTCCTCTGTTCATTAGTTATGTTTTGAGGCTTTACAAATAAATTCCATTTTGATTTTTTATTCGCATAATGAATTTTTATTCACACCAAAAAATAGAAGATTTACTGTTATGCAATACTGTAATAATTGTATAAATATCATCACCATATTTGTGAATGTATATTAGACCAACCAGCTGACGTGTATTAGATGTGTGAGGTCGTTTGTTTACTCTTGAATATCGGCAAAAATTTAACATTTCCGCTACTTTGAGCTCAGTTTCAAGCCATTTCCAGTGCTAAAACCAATCAAAATCATCTCTATTTCTGTAATATGTCTTCCATTCTATCAAATGAGACCAAGAAATCGCAAATACATCTATAAAAAACATACGAAAAAACACTGCAAAGTTGCTGTTTTAATCGAAAAATCATGATTTCATTTTTTTTCTCTCATTATACACAGTGTGCTGCAGGATCTGTTTTATGTGGTGCACACATACCACATAGATGTATTCTCTCATATCTAGGCCAAAATGTACCACTCACAGTTTATCAGAGTGAGCTGAGCTCATGGCATAGATCTACGGTTTGGACCCTGAACATAAAGCCGTAGATCTACGGGACGGACCCTGAAAGGGTTAAGGTATGAGAGTTCCTAAAAGTCGGCATTTCTTTCCCGGTCCAAGCTTCTTTGAGAACCTGTACCGGTCCTCTAATTTGATGCCCATATATTAACTTAAATGGTGAAAACTTCAAGTTGTCTTGTTCGCTTTCCCTTAGGGCAAACAAGAGTAGTGGAATGCCTTCGTCCCAAAATTTGGAATATTGCAGACAATAGGACCGCATCATAATCTTCAGAGTTTGATGGAACCTTTCCACCATGCCTTGCAATTGGGATCGATAGGCCGTCACATAAACCGTCTTGACTCCTAACTGAGCCAAGGCTTCATGGAAAAATTTGGAAGTAAAATTAAACCCTTGATCCGATTGAACTTCTCTCGGAAATCCGAAGTGAGAGAAGAACTTAATCAATGCTCTCACTATTAGGCGAGCATTAATCCTCCTGAGGGGAACTGCTTCCACTTACTTGGTGACGGTGTCCATGATGGTGAACAGGAACTGGTTGGCCTGCCGAGTCTTGGGTAGCGGGCTGACACAGTCGATCACCAGACGCGAAAAGGGTTTGCCTCTTACTTGTATAGGGTTCAACGGCGCAGGTGGTGGATTATGTGCAGGTTTGGCTACTAGTTGACACACGGAACAGCTTCTTACATACTGTTCTACTTATTCCTTCATTTTTGGCCAAGTAAAGTGCTTAGGAATTTTTCTAAAAGTCTTCTTTTGTCCCAGATGTCCGCCTTGGGGACTATCGTGAGCAAACTTACATGCTAAATTTCTAAACGGTGTAGGCAAGACCACTAGATGATCACTTTTAAGAGATCCTTATTTCTTTTTCAGTAAGTCCTTCTCCCAATAGTAACAGCTGTCACTTTTAAGGGCTTCTTCTCCCGACACAGCAAGCTTCCTGATGTCACTTAAGGAGGGGTCTATTTGGAGTTCTCTTACTAGATCCTCCTTCGAGAATAAATCTATTCTGGAAACCACCAACTTTGGAACTCGTATTGGTTCTGGGTGTACTGTAGGCTCGAAACTCGAGCTTTTGTTGAATATGGCTCCTACTCCTACGCCGACGTCATCCATGACTTCCTCCAATACCAACGGAGAACGTGACTGTTTGGTCATTGCCCAGGTTACTACGCTCAGAGGAAAGAGAGTAGGTTCCATTCGTCGGGCTTCGATGACGTAATTTTCCTTGGTTGGATTTTCCATAACTATGGGCTCTTTCCATATTCCTTCTTCCACTAAGTCGTTCCTAATCAATAGGTCTACGCCTTTTATGGGGAAGTTAGGTGGAGACACTCCAATTGATGTCCAGCCAGTAAAAATAGGAGTTTCCACATATAACTTGTATAGGGGTACTTGCGTAGTGGAGCCACCATATGCTTCCAACAGAGCGTCGAAACCTGTATAAGATTCGACGGGGAATGATAACAGTCCTTCTCTTAATAATGTTAAGTAGGACCCCGTATCCCTAAAGGAGTTTACTTGCAACAACTGGCTATCGGTAATTCCTACTTTGCTTTTGGAAAAGTAAGGACTCATAGCCCTTGACAAGTTTGACGATGATACTCATATTCTGCTTAGTCAACTAGGAGGATCTGTTCCTTTTCCTTGAGACCGAGCATCTATTCTTGGTTCGGACTTCCTTTGATGAGTCGTAGAGGATATGATTTGTGTGGGCAATCCATAGGATGGATTCCTTCCCTGGTCCCTATCATGCTTAAAGCATTGTGGTTTGAAATGTCCCAGCTATGAACAGTACAAACATTTAATTTTTCCCGATGACCTATCTGGTCTGTAGGATGGGCTCGATTGAATTTGGTGTTTTACTTCGGGTTTACTTGTTACACGGGAGTGAACGGGTTGGGTAGGTCGCTTACTGAAAGGTGAAGCAGGTTTGGGTCTCGTTGCTGGCTTGATAACCTGGCTGCTTTCAGATTGTACCAACCTCTGGGAAATCTCAAAGTTGTCTGCCAGCCTGGCAGTCTCTAACAACGTTGTTTGCGGATGGCCAACAAGATATTGGCGAACTCCCTCTGGAAAATTTGCATACAAATCTTCTAGTAACATTAATTGTGATAGATCTTTTAAAGTCGTAACCCGAGAAGCTCGACACGAACATTCAAATGCCACTGCTTTCCCTTGGGCAAAATCTACACAAGTTTGTCCTGTTTGCCGTTTCATGGAACGAAAAGGTATTTGGTAACTAATAGGGAGCATGTCATATGCTTCTAAAATAGTTCTCTTTACTACGTCGTACTGTACATAAAACTCATACGGTAAAGAGGCGACACAAGACTGCACCTTTCCATATAGAGACGTGTGCAGCAATGTGGCCCATTTGTCTTTGGGCCAGCCCACTGAACGTGCCTGATTCTCAAAAATTTCAAAGAATTCATCTAAGTCCGTTTCGTTAAACTTAGGCAGTTCCCATCCGTGGGATTTCTACTTCCTCGAATTGAGAAATAAAGCTATCTTCCGAATCTAATTCTGGCATTACTTGGGATTTCGGAAATAATCTATCCCTAATTAGGGACCTAAGAGTCTCTGCACTATGGTATCTGTTATAAGGTATATCTAACTGTCTAGCTATTTGCCAACATGTCTGTAATTTTAAAGTGTCAAGAGTAGCCTCTGTTAATTCATCTAATAATGACTTGATTCCTGGATCCATTTTCTTAATTCTCGCAAGGAGCTTAATTTTAATGCAAAACAAATATGTACTTCAGGGTAAGTGGCTCCCGGACAGGCCCCCATTTGTTACGACTTGCTCTATGCCGCAACAACAGGGGGAATAAATACTTAGTTCTGCTTTTTGGTTAGTTTTATTTACTACCAATTATGAACCTTTATTGGTATCCAGTCAGTGAATTAAAATGACAATTCACTATTATCAATGAAATGAGACTGTACAATGAGGAACATAATTCTATGTTCAAATCCTTATGAATTAAGTATAATACAACAATTACAATGAAGAGTCCAAATAAGAACGACTATGGGAACTTTAAGGAAGTAAATCAGTTATCCTTCTTAAAGAGAAGGGTTATCAGACTCTTGGAATTAACAGCAAAGTTAAGACAATAGACACGATCTAGAATTATTGACCAAGTTAAGATCTTTAGGTTGAAGACCCAATCAGAGTCAGCGCTATGATCTGACTGCCTGTTCAAATGCTCAGTGGTCTGACGTCAGGTCAGTCAGGAGGTAGCGCTAGGCGCCAATTCTGGAACCATCAACCGGTCTCTAAAGTAGTGGTTTCCCACTTGCATAACAGAACACAGTAATCAACCTACTATAATACAATAATAATATACACCTACCATCCGACTTACGACCGAGTTCGGTTCCGAGAAACCGGTCGTAAGTCGAAATGGTCGAAAGTCGAACTTTACTACTGAATATCAACAAAACATTTTTGTAATGACTTTATTTTATTGTTTTATTTTGGTATTTCATGTTTTACTTTACTTTTTATGTTGTTAGTACTGTATTTGATACTGTAAGGTTTAGGATAAACACTGTGTACAACACAAATAGTTGTTTACTTCCCAGAAGTTTGGCATAAAAAACACCATCGTAAGTCGAGTGGTCGTAAGTCGAGCAGGTCATAAGTCGGATGGTAGGTGTACAACATAATATAATATTATAATAATGCCTAACGAATAACATCTTATTGAATACAACCTTGCTTGAGAGTACCTTTGATGATTTATTCCGTACCCGATAATAATATACTGTTACTGGGTATCTCTGGTGATGTGGTTAGAACAATGATAGAACCGTATCTTGGTAAGGGGCATATTTTATATACTGACAGCTGGTACACAAGCCCTTTACTCAGTGATTTCTTGCAAGTGAACATGGCAGATGTGTGTGGCACAGTGCGTGGAAATCGTAAGCATATGCCTAGGTTTGACGCTGGCAGGTGTTTGCTGCCAATGACATCGTGGCATTTCAGTGGCATGACAAACATGATGTCACACTGTTGACATCAGTTCACCGACACAAAATGGTAGACACTGGCAAGCAGAATAGTGAGACCAATGAACCCATTGTAAAACCTGCAGCTGTGATGGATTACAACCTCAATATGCGCTTAGTGGACAAATGTGACATGCAGATTGGGTTTGCTGACTGTGTTCACAAGAGTTATAAGTGGTACATAAAACTCTTTTTCCATCTTCTTGACATTTCCATGCTGAATTCTTATAATATGTATGAGTTGAAGACCAACAACAAACCCAGATATGGGGAATTTTGTTTGTCAGTCATCAGACAAATAATATCCAAGTACCAAGGAACAAACAAAACTTGCAATAGTCCAGCGCCCACGAAATTATCAACACATGTCCTCTCGTCTGAGGCCTGGTGATCACTACCCCATACCACTGCCTGCTACTACTCTCAAGAAAAATGCTCAGAAGAGGTGTTTTGTCTGTGGACATACCACAAAATGCCCACAAAAATGCAGAGACACTCGTTTTATGTGTGAGGAGTGTAAAACACCATTGTGCTTATACCCATGTTTCAAAGAATTCCACAAGCTGCAGCAATTCTAGAAAAGTGTCCAGTGATTGTACATATGTATATATATTATTGAACAATTGTAATAAACAATTTTTTATATTGTTTGTGTAAACAAGTTTTAGGAACATGATGATACTAGTGTTTTTGCTATAATTGTGTTACATTCAACGAGTGTATATATGAACATTGCACCATACTTTGGTCTCACAGGCCACAAAAGTTATGTGAAAAATGAAATAATGAAAAAACAAGAAACCTTCGAATACAAGTAAACCAGAGTTTACCGGGTGAGTGGCAGTCGCCGCTGTTGCCATTCGGAGCTCATTTTCTGCAAACTTCACGCCTCTATATCTCGGTAAGTACTGATGGGAAAAGTTTTTTGGGGGGACTAAAACAATCAGAAAAATAATCTTAACATTTTATTTATTTATTTATTTATTTATTTATTTAAAAATTTGAGCACACATACAGAGGTACAAAAAATACAGATAAGAGCAGCATGCCAAAGCCACTTATACTATGCATAGCATTACGGGCTGGCTTAAAATTAACTTAAGATTAACTAAGCAATGATGAAATCAGTGATAAAACTTTAATGTAAACAGATTACTATAAAGCACAAGAGAGTATTACAAAGACAGGTCATATGGTTGTATGCATTGTTGTACATTCAGTAGAATGGAGTATTCTGTTAGGTAGTGTATTTAAAAAATAATAAAGTTAGATTGGGTTTTAGGTTTAACATTTATGTGATATAATTGTGAGAAACATTTAAGATATACAATTTATAAGGTTCAGTTATTCAGTATTTATTTGGTTTTGGGTGAGTAAGTGATCTTTGAGAAGAGACTTGAATTTATAAACAGGTAGTGTTTCTTTTATATTTACAGGTAATGAATTCCAGATTTTAGGGCCTTTTATGTGCATTGAGTTTTTGCATAGTGTGAGATGGACACGAGGAACATCAAAGAGTGATCTGTGCCTTGTGTTATGGTCATGTGTTCTGTTGAGGTTGGCAAGGAGATGTTTGAGGGGAGGGTTAATATCAGAGTTAAGTGTTCTATGTATGTAATAGGTGCAGTAATAAGTATGGATGTTTTGTATGGTGAGTAGGTTTAGTGTATTGAATATTGGTGGAGTGTGCTGCCTATAGTGAGAATTTGTTATCATTCTAACTGCAGCCTTTTGTTGGGTAATTAGTGGTCTGAGATGGTTACTTGTTGTTGAGCCCCATGCACAAATTCCATAGGTGAGATAGGGGTAAATAAGAGAGTGATATAGGGCCAGGAGGGCTGACTGTGGAGCATAGTACCGTATCTTCGATAGTATGCCTACAGTCTTGGAAATTTTCTTAGAAATTTGTTGTATATGTGTATGAAATTTGAGTCTATTATCAAGGTGGATTCCTAAGAATTTTCCCTCTGTTAGCTTTGTGATAGGTGATCCGTTTATCATTATGTTAAGAGGGTCATCTGTAGCTCTGTTACCAAACTGAATGAAGTAGGTTTTGTCAATGTTTAGTGTAAGTTTGTTAGTCCTCATCCAGGTAGATATTTTCTGTAATTCGGTATTTACAGTATTGGCTAGCGTGACTGGGCTCGGGTGGGAGAAGACGTATGTAGTGTCATCTGCAAATAGTGTGGGTTTGAGTAATTGCGAAGCATTTGGTAGGTCATTTATATATAGGAGAAAGAGAAGAGGGCCAAGGACACTTCCCTGTGGGACACCAACTGTAATTGGTTGTGCAGAAGAGTTTGCCCCATTTGCATACACATATTGGCTTCTGTTGCTGAGGTATGACTTGAGGTAGTTGAGGGAGTGCCCTCTTATACCATAGTGTGACAATTTTACGTGGAGCAAGTCATGGTTAACTGTATCAAAACCTTTACGTAAGTCAATGAAGATCCCCAGTGGGACTTCTTTTTTCTCTATTGCAGTGTATATATGTTCTAGCATGTGTATAATAGCATCATTAGTATTTTTATTTGGCCTGAATCCAAATTGGCAGGGGTTGAGTATGTTTTGGGAGATAAGGTAGGAGTAGATTCGTTTATGAATTAATTTTTCGAAGATTTTTGAGAGAGGGTGTAAGTTGGATATTGGCCTATAGTTATTCAACTCTGTTTGGTCTCCTCCTTTGTGGATCGGGGTGACCCTTGCTATTTTGAGTACTGTAGGGAAGGTGGAGGATTCAATGGATTTGTTAAAGAGTGTTGCAATGATTGGTGATAGCACTTGTGACACTTTTTTGTATATAAAGGGTGGTAAGGTATTTAAATCTCCTGCCTTGTTTTTTAGTGTGTTGATAATAAGGGAAACTTCGTATGGGTTAGTCGGAGCTAGGAACAGTGTGTTCGGGTAGTTGCTGGTGAGGTAGTCATTTGGTGGGGTATCTGAGCTTGGGATTTTATTGGCAAGGTTTTGTCCTATAGTGGAGAAGAAATCATTGAGTCTGTTTGCTGTTTCTGTTGGTGGGAGTTGGGGTTCATCTGATTTTGCTAATTTTATTTCGCTATTTCGTGATATCTTTTTTGTTCCTAGAATTTCTGATAGGGTTTTCCAGGTCTTTTTTATATCACCTCGTAAGTTGGATAATCTGTTCTCATAATACAATTTTTTTGCCCTTCTTATCAGGCTGGTTAGGATTGACGAGTAACGTTTTGTTTGGTCTCTGGTTATGTGACCCATTCTGTACTGTTTTTCATATTGGTGTTTTGTATTTATGGATTTGAGAATGCTGGGTGTTAACCAGGGACTGTTCAGTCTCTTAGCTGTCATCTGTTTAGTTTTTTTAGGGCAGTGCTTGTTATAGAGGTATTGGGTCTTTTTTAGAAAATTATTAATACATTCGTCAATATCTGTATAGATTTCTAGCTCAGTGTGCCAGTCAATGTTTGCTACTGCTGTTGTGAAGTTATTAATGGCTGCCTCATTGTGAAGTCTGAAGGTGACTTTAGTAGTGTCTTGGGGTAATTTACCAAGAGTTGTTATGAGAAAAGTAGGGTAGTGGTCTGTGGTATTATCTGTAATTATGCCTGATTTTAAAGGGGATATGGTGTTGGTCCAGATGTGGTCAAGTAGGGAATCACTAGTCTCTGTAACTCTTGTAGGTTTTGTTACTGTTGGTAGCAACATACAGTTACTCATTGTGTTTGTGAATTCAGTAACGTGTGGGTCCTGGTCTTGCAGGAGATTTATATTGAAGTCACCTGAGAGTAGTAAGTGATCTTTGTTCATGCGTGCATCAGTTATCATACTTCCTAGGTTTTGACTAAATTGGCTAATGTTTGACTGTGGAACTCTGTAGATGTTTATCAATGTGAGAGGTTTTTGTAGGTATTTGGATTTGAATTTGGCTATTATATATTCCCCATGTTCATCCCTTGTGCAAGTATTAGTGATACATTCTAGTTGGTCTGAGTAGTATATGGCTGTGCCACCCCCTTGTTGGTCTGGCCTACAGTTGTGTATGGCTGTGTAACCAGGAATGGCATAGACATCTGTACTATCAGGCTTTAGCCAGGTTTCAGTTAGTGTAATGATGGACATATTGGCATGTAAGGAATTTAGTAATGCTATGAGGTCATCGTAATGCTTGCTTAAAGATCTGATATTGTAGTTAAAGATAGTTATGTTGTTGTTGGCACTGAGAAGTGCCTTTGATTGTTCTGCAGTGTAATAATTACAGTAACTGTTTGATTCATTTAAGTCATTAAATAAGAGGTTGGTATCAGGATCAATGCTTGTAATCATAAGAAAAAATAATTTTTTTCTTTTTCGAATGTTTTGCAACACCAGGAGACACTTCAGGATTGGGCCTTTCGACAGCCAAAGGGTTTAATTATACGACTACATATAGTAAACTGATCATTTTGTTATACTACTAACTGTAATGTTACAAAATTGTAAAACTATAATGTTTCAAAATTGAAATGTTCAAATTCATTGTTTAAAATAACTCATTTGTACTTGTTATTGTAAACTGTCTACAGTAACTGTTACCATTAAATCTATTATAGCTTAGATAGTCTTAAGTTAATTTTAAGCCTGCCCATAATGCTCTGCATACAAGGGGCTTTTGACATGTACACCCAACTACCATAATACCTTGTACAACTATGTATCATGTCCTAATAAAATTTATTATTATTATTATTATATGTATAATAGGCACAGTAATATGAGTGCACATTTTGTATAATGGTCCGCCGTCACAAATCCGGCAATCAGTTATTTCGCACTAATTTTGGCTAGCATAATTTCAAATTTCCAGGGTCGCCACACCAACCTGCTGGTACTGATTGGTGGCGCTACTTGCTGCATAAGTCATTCCAATTTCTTTTTCTCCATTTATTGTTTTAACCTGCTTACTTTTAGCCCTAGCCATGGTTCAAATGAATAAAAGAAATGCTTCTCATTATGTAAAGCACCTACACAGTACATTATCCATTAAAGATAAGGAGGCTTTGAAGCCACTATCGGTTGCCATGAGCTCAGTTTCATGAAGCAGGAGAATGTGCTTTATTATTATGCTAATATCAACACTACAGCTTATTTGCCCATCACAATTGATCTAATATGACATAAGAAACAATATAAATAACATAAAACATGTTAAATACACCAGAATGAATAATATTTGGCATAACACGGAGCAGTTCAACGGAGGTATGAAGAGGATATGGTAAACAAATACCATTCTCCTATCCTTGTCTTGGTGGCTTATATTAGAGAAAACTGAGTATAGCACAGGGCTAACTATGATATACAGTGGACCCCCGCATACCGGACGCATCGCATACCGTACAATCCGCATACCGGACGCTTTGATCGCAAAAATTTTGCCTCGCATACCGCCCAAAAACCCGCTCACCGCCCTTCGTCCGAGATGCGTCCAATGTGCGGCCTGAGCCACGCTCACATGTTCCGCCGGTGGCATTGTTTACCAGCCAGCCTCCGCGGTAACATCCAAGCATACAATCGGAACATTTCGTATTATTACAGTGTTTTTGGTGATTTTTTCCGGAAAATAAGTGACCATGGGCCCCAAGAAAGCTTCTAGTGCCAACCCTACAGCAATAAGGGTGAGAATTACTATGGAGATGAAGAAAAAGATCTTTGATAAGTATGAAAGTGGAGTGCGTGTCTCCGAGCTGGCCAGGTTGTATAATAAACCCCAATCAACCATCGCTACTATTGGTGGTACAGCTGCTGCTGCTGCTGTACCACCGTCAGCTGCTGCTGCACTGTCAGCTGCTGCTGCACTGTCAGCTGCTGCTGCACTGTCAGCTGCTGCTGCACTGTCAGCTGCTGCTGCTGTACCACCGTCAGCTGCTGCTGCAGTACCGTCTGCTGCTGCTGTAGCATCGTCTGCTGCTGCTGTAGCATCGTCTGCTGCTGCAGCAGCAGCAGCAGCTGCTGCTGCACTGTCAGCTGCTGCTGCTGTACCACCGTCAGCTGCTGCTGCTGCTGTAGTACCGTCTGCTGCTGCTGTAGCATCGTCTGCTGCTGCTGTAGCATCGTCTGCTGCTGCTGTAGCATCGTCTGTTGCTGCTGTAGCATCGTCTGTTGCTGCTGTACCACCGTCAGCTGCTGCTGCTGCTGTAGCATCGTCTGCTGCTGCTGTAGCATCGTCTGTTGCTGCTGTAGCATCGTCTGTTGCTGCTGTACCACCGTCAGCTGCTGCTGCTGCTGTAGCATCGTCTGCTGCTGCTGTAGCATCGTCTGCTGCTGCTGTAACATCGTCAGTTGCTGCTGTAGCATCGTCTGCTGCTGCTGTAGCATCGTCTGTTGCTGCTGTAGCATCGTCTGTTGCTGCTGTACCACCGTCAGCTGCTGCTGCTGCTGTACCACTGTTGTTGGTGTGGCTTATTGAGAATACCAAGAAACAATTAACCCCAGAGGATTTGCCACCCAGGATAACCCAAAAAAGTCAGTGTCATCGAAGACTGTCTAACTTATTTCCATTGGGGTCCTTAATCTTGTCTCCCAGGATGCAACCCACACCAGTCGACTAACACCCAGGTGAACAGAGAAAATGCCTGGAACTAGTGCTCATATTGGTGAATTTAGAGCCAGCAAAGATTGGTTTGAGAGATTTAAGAATCGTAGTGGCATACACAGTGTGATAAGGCCTGTTCTGGAAGAAAATACCAAACAGGACCTACAGTACTCAGGAGGAAAAGGCACTCCCAGGACACAGTGTCTCATCAGTCATTGCTGCATCTTCAATAAAGGTAAGTGTCATTTATTCTTCATTTAGTAGAGTAGTACATGCACAATATATATTGTGCATGTACTACTCTACTATTGTGCATGTATCCTTCTCTTTGTGTGTAGGAAAATGTATATTTCATGTGGTAAAAATTTTTTTTTCATACTTTTGGGTGTCTTGCACGAATTAATTTGATTTCCATTATTTCTTATGGGGAAAATTCATTCGCATACCGAACATTTCGCATAACAACCAGCCCTCTTGCACGGATTAAGGTCGGTATGCGGGGGTCCACTGTACACTCGTTCTCCACCATAAACGTGAAACAAAAAAGTTTTCTCTCTATAGATTATCACACATAGCAGCATATGTGTAGAGAACCTAGGATAACCCCAAAAAAGTCAACGTGGCTTATTTTTAGTACCTAACTTGGATTAGCCATATGTGATTTTTGGTAAATATTCGATTCCCAGCCAGGGTAGAAACATTAGGCGTGTTTCTTTACTCCTGTTGTCTATGTTTACCCATCAGTAAATGGGTACCTGGGTGTTAGTCGACTAGTGTGGGTATTATCCTGGGACACTGACCTAATTTTCTTGAAATACTCAGCATAACAAGTGCCTTTCTATACAGTAGTATGTCACTCGTATTGTAGACAGTGACCCTCGTATTGTAGATAGTCTTAATGACCCTCATGTAGTAGATAGTCTTTTTAGTATGATAATAAGATGTTATCTTCATTATAGAATAATAAGAAAATATTATAACATTTATATTATAATAATAAGGTAAAAGGATCTCAATGGAAATAAGTCACTGTGTCTGACTTTTTTGGGTTATCCTAGGTTCTCTACATATATGCTGCTAGGTATGATAATTCTATGTAACTGTATTCGTGTATACCTGAATAAACTTACTTACTGATGTCAGCTAGGCCTGTATACCTTGTACATGTACGTGTAGTAAATAAAGATATTATTATTTATTTATTTATTTAGTAATTTTAGCATACATACAGAGGTACAAAAAAATACAGGTAAGAGCAGCATGCCAAAGCCACTTATATGCATAGCATTACGGGCTGACTTAAAATTAACTTAAGATTAACTAAGCAATGATGAAATAAGTGATAAAACATTATTGTAAACAGATAACTATAAAGCACAAATGAGTATTACAAAGACAGGTCATATGGTTGCTTGCATTGCTGTACATTCAGTCGAATGGAGTATTCTGTTAGGTAGTGTATTTAAAAAAAATAACAAAGTTAGATTGGGTCCTAGGTTTAACATTTGTGTGATATAATTGTGAGTAACATATAGGATATACAATTTATAAGGTTCAGTTATTCAGTATTTATTTGGTTTTGAGTGAGTAAGTGAACTTTGAGAAGAGACTTGAATTTATAAACAGGTAGTGTTTCTTTTATATTTACAGGTAATGAATTCCAGATTTTAGGGCCTTTTATGTGCATTGAGTTTTTGCATAGCGTGAGATGGACACGAGGAACATCAAAGAGTGATCTGTGCCTTGTGTTATGGTCATGTGTTCTGTTGAGGTTGGCAAGGAGATGTTTGAGGGGAGGGTTAATATCAGAGTTAAGTGTTCTATGTATGTAATAGGTGCAGTAATAAGTATGGATGTTTTGTATGGTGAGTAGTTTGAGTGTTTTGAATATTGGTGGAGTGTGCTGCCTGTAGTGAGAATTTGTTATCATTCTAACTGCAGCCTTTTGTTGGGTAATTAGTGGTCTGAGATGGTTAATTGTTGTTGAGCCCCATGCACAAATTCCATAGGTGAGATAGGGGTAAATAAGAGAGTGATAAAGGGCCAGGAGGGCTGACTGTGGAACATAGTACCATATCTTCGATAGTATGCCTACAGTCTTGGAAATTTTCTTAGAAATTTGTTGTATATGTGTATGAAATTTGAGTCTCTTATCAAGGTGGATTCCTAAGAATTTTCCCTCTGTTCCCTTGTTATTATTATTATTATTATTATATTATTATTATTATTATTATTTTCTCAGTTTTTTTTGGGTTATCTTATTCAAACTTGAGCAATGTATGATGGAAAGATACTTCTTAACGTACACCAAAAATGAAAGAAATCAGACCATAAATAGCGGAGTTCACTTCTCAGCCATTAGCGGCCGCTTAGCGGTATATTTTTGTATAGTTGTTATGGTTATATTCTCATTTTTTCGGTCTCATTTGACAGAATGAAAGATATATTAAAGAAATAGATATGATTTTGATTGCTTTCATGACGAAAAGTACCTTGAAATTGCGCTCACAGTAGCGATGATGTTCTATTCTATAGCGAAGCTCAAGGGTAGACAAATGACGTCACCGTCCAATACCTGTCCGCCTGCCAGTCTAAATTCCAGTACGGAGTCAAGAATGGATTGACATTATTTATACAATTATTACAATAATGCAGCAGTCTGCATAACAGTAAATCTTTTATTTTTTTTTTTTGTGAATAAAAATTCCAAATGGTAAGCAAGAGTAATATAAGAGGGGCCTGTAGCCATGACTAATGAACAGAGAAAATGTTATTTTAGTGCCAGGAATGTCTACATTGTTTATTCTGGATCCTATTTTGAAATTGGCATCTGTTGAAATTTGTGTGAAATCGGCCAAATTGCCAATTTCTGACCACTTTATTGGGTAGTTGAAATAAGTGAATGGGCGGTTTCTTGTACTCAGTTGACAGACTAGAAGTAAATAAGTTTAATCAGGTATACACAAATACAGTTACATAGATTATCATACATAGCAGCGTATGTATAGAGAACCTAGGATAACCCAGAAAAGTCAAAGTGATTTATTTCCAGTACCTGGCTTGGGCTTACCATATATGATTTTTGGTAAATATATTTTTTTCTCGGTTGTTTGTTGGGCTATCTCATTGAAACTTGGGCAATGTATGATGGAAAGATGCTTCTTAACGTACAACAAAAATAAAAATGACGGACGATAAATAAGGGAGTTCACTTCTCAGCTATTAGCCGCCTCTTTGCAGTATATTTTCGTATGGTTTTTATGGTTGTATTCTCATTTTTTGGACTCATTTGATATATTGGAAGATATATTACAGAAATAGACATGATTTTGATTGCTTTCATGATGAAAAGTACCTTGAAATTGAGCTCAAAGTAGCGGAAATGTTCGATTTTTGCCGATGTTCAATGAACTGTTTAAGTTAAGTTGGTTAATTTTATTAAGTGTATTCTAACTTAACCACTCTGTAATTTGGCAAACTCAGTAATCCGGCACACTACAGGTCCCAATGATGCCGGATTTGTGATGGAGGACCTGTATTTAGTAAGTTTAAACTCTTGAAGAGCGGTGGGCATGTGTTGTCTGGCACAGGAATGGATGATAATCACCATGGTAGCTTTTTGTTGGCTTATTAATTAAGATTAAGATTAAGATTCTTTATTTCAGCATGATACAATATTTGTTCAGTGGTGAATGACATATAGGTTTGCATGCAGAAATCCCCTTAATTTTTTTTTTTTCAACAAACCAGCCATATCCCACCAAGGCAGGGTGGCCCAAAAAAGAAAAACAAAAGTTTCTCTTTTTAAATTTAGTAATTTATACAAGAGAAGGGGTTTCTAGCCCCTTGCCCCCAGCATTTTAGTCGCCTCTTACAACACACATGGCTTTCAGAGGAAGAATTCAGTTCCACTTCCTCATAGAGATAAGAGAAAATAAGCAAGAACAAGAACTAGAAAGAAAATAGCAGAAAACCCAGAGGGGTGTGTATATATATGCTTGTACATGTAGTGTAAAGCACCCTTCTGGCAAGACAGTGATGGAGTGAATGATGGTGAAAGTTTTTCTTTTTCGGGCTACCCTGCCTTGGTGGGAATCGGCCAGTGTGTTAATAAAAAAAAATAAATGTATGTGTAGTGTGACCTAAGTGCAAGTAAAAGTAGCAAGACGTACCTGAAATCTTGCATGTTTATGAGACACAAAAAAGGACACCAGCAATCTTACCATCATGTAAAGCAATTACAGGCTTTCGTTTTACACTCACTTGGCAGGACGGTAGTACCTCCCTGGGTGGTTGCTGTTTACCAACCTACTACCTAAAAATTCCCTTAATATGCAGAGAATAATGGTTTAAGATGATTAGCCATCGTAGATTCCCAGACGCAAATACCATAGGTGAGGTAAGGGTAGATTAGGGAGTGGTATAGTATAAGTAATGCAATACATAGTACCGTATCTTGGAGAGGATGCCTACTGTTTTGGAGACTTTCTTGGCTATGTGTTGGATGTGGGTATGGAATTTCAGGTTACAGTCAAGGTGAAGACCTAAAAATTTGCCCTCAGTGTGTCTTGTAATGGGGAAACCATTTATCAATATGTTAAGTTGGATAGTTAAACCTCTGTTTCCAAATAGTTTGTAGTAGGTTTTGTCTACATTGAGGATGAGTTTTTTGATCATCACCCAAGTAGATATTTTTAGGAGCTCATCATTAACAGTCAGAACTACTCAAGGTGAATATGAGGTCCAGTTTTGTTGATTCATCCTCTCCTCTCTCTCCGATTGTGCCCCTAACATGTTGCTGCATGAAGTTTTGTAGTAGCACCTCCAGCATTTTAGCCCTCCATGCTTCTGGTCCCACAAGTTTTTCTAGTCAATCTCCTTGTGATTGAAGTTTTCCCATGATGAGTAACTTTGCTCTACACATGTGGGCCCTCAGTTAGTGTGTCTACCATTGTTTTGTTGCTCTCATCATATGTATGTCTGTCTGTCTTTCTGTCTTGTTTAATATATATACATCATTATTTTTTCAGTTATTGAAGTATACTCCTGAGGGTCACCCTGACAACTTTAACACTCAAGAAGCATTATCAGCATCAGAAACTCTGTGTGCACAAGTAAGTGTACTTAATGTGTTATGTATTTACTCCTGGTGTTTACTGGATCACTCTATACTGAAGTTTATTTATATAATACAGTAGGGCCCCACTTACACAGCAGGTTAGGTTCCAGGCTATCACCAGAAAGCAGACATCGCCAGAAAGCAGACATCACCAGAAAGCAGAATGCCATTTTTTCTATTTATAAATGAACATAAATGCCAGACATACATATATTAACTTATATAAAGTTAGTAATAGAATTAACCCTTTGACTGCCACAAGCCCCTTTCTGAAACTGTCATTCTATGTCGCAAAATTTTTGGAAAAAAAAAAAAACAATTATTTTTTCTTGTGAAATGATAGAGAAGCTTTTCCCGATGGTAATGACACAAAATGTATGAAATTTGGTAGAAAACTCACGGAATTATGCTCCCGCGAAGTTAGCAGTCTCGGCGACATATACGCATCGGCGATTTTGCCAACTTTGAGCCCTGTTTTTGGCCAATTCTATTCTTCCAGTTGAACAAACTCATAGCTATTTCTCTAGAACTTCATTTTTTCTATCAGATGAGTACAAGAAACTGCCCATTTACCAATTGGAACTACCCAATAAAGTGGTCAGAAATTGGCAGTTCAGACAATTTTACGCAAATTAAAAAAGATGCCAATTTCAAAATAGGATCCCGAATAAACAATGTAGACAGTCTTGGCACTAAAATAACATATCCTCTGTTCATTAGTCACATCTCTAGGCCCCTCTTATACAGTGGACCCCTGCATAACGATATTAATCCGTTCATGAGAGCTGATTGTTATGTGAAATTATCGTTATGCAAATGAATTTTCCCCATAAGAAATAATGGAAATCAAATTAATCCGTGCAAGACACCCAAAAGTATGAAAAAAAAATTTTTACCACATGAAATATACATTTTCCTACACACAAAGAGAAGGATACATGCACAATAGTAGAGTAGTACATGCACAGTATATATTGTGCATGTACTACTCTACTAAATGAAGAATAAATGACACTTACCTTTATTGAAGATGCAGCAATGACTGATGAGACACTGTGTCCTGGGAGTGCCTTTTTCTCCTGAGTACTGTAGGTCCTGTTTGGCATTTTCTTCCAGAACAGGCCTTATCACACTGTGTATGCCACTATGAGTCTTAAATCTCTCAAACCAACCTTTGCTGGCTTTTAATTCACCAATATGAGCACTAGTTCCAGGCATTTTTCCCTGTTCACCTAGGTATTAGTCGACTGGTGTGGGTTGCATCCTGGGAGACAAGATTAAGGACCCCAATGGAAATAAGTTAGAGTCCTCGATAATGCACTGACTTTCTTGGGTTATCCTGGGTGGCTAACCCTCCGGGGTTAATCGTTTCTCGGTAATTGTTTCACGTTAAGCCACACCAACAACACTCTCTCCACATCTTTGAGTAATACAGCTGATGGTGGTGCAGCAACAACAACAGCTGTGGTGCAGCAACAGCTGACTGGTCCAATTTATCAGCTGACCGTGGTGCAGCAGCAGCAGCTGACTGTGGTACGATAGTATTTATCACCCTTTTTACCACAGGGTTGGCACTAGAAGCTTTCTTTGGGCCCATTGTGGCTTATTTAGCAGTTACAAGCACTATAAATAATGGAATAATACAAAATGTATCGAATGTATGCATGCAACCGGCCACCCTGGCTTGTAAACAATGATGGCAAGGCAGGCGCTCAGGCTGGACGGACAGGTTCGGGACGAGTCATGTTCAGAAACAGCTGATGGTGCAACAGCAGCTGACCGTGGTGCAGCAGCAGCTGACTGATCCAGGAACAGCTGACTGGTCCAGCAACAGCTGACTGGTCCAGCAACAGCTGTGTGGAAATTTATTTGGTCCCTAAAATTCCACAGGGCAGATCCAGCATGGCCGTATGGGATGGCTGAGCTGGATGGCCCTTATACCCCACCCAAACAGGGAAGCATTCTCTTGTCGGCGATGGATTCTTGGTAGGCATGTATTTAATTTATAGATTTACTCTTCAGGGAAGGAGTAGGTAGTTTTACTGGTAGTACACTAATATTAGGTTTACTAAGGCATCTATAGATAATGATAAAGTAGACCTAAGACCTTAACATAGGTAGTAATAGGCCGATAATGTAGGCAAACACTAGGATAAGTTAGCTAGGGAGAACTGGCAGCCCTAGTTTGAACGAAGAGACGAGGGTCTGGAAGGGAGACCAGCTCGTTCTTCTTAAGACAGACACCAACTGGACAAGACGTGCCGTGATCAGCAGACGGCGCCCCCACGTGTCTTCACATTTGAGACCTGGGGAAATCTGGTAGAGGCACCTCGATGTACCGTAGATGACCTCCTCCGTCAGGCCCTTACAGTAAGACAAGACCTCCTTTATCTCGTAGATTTCTGGCCAGTGTCTGGGGAGATTGTGAGTTTATCTGTGGGCCTGTGTTGCAGCTGGCAGAGCATGCCCAGTAAGTACCAGTGTCTCAGAGCAGTCTGGAAGCTAGTGTCTGAGTCTGCATAGTTATACTAGGGGATACATACCCTCTTGGATATAGGAATTTCTGAGGTGCAGGCAGGACACTAATTACGATTGAATATTGCAGGAATTAAGGCTCCCGGTTGCACGTGGTTTCTGAGGGAAAGTCCAAAGGGTTGCTAAAGCTAAGCTTAGGGAAGTTGAAGATCAGGATATATGCTGCAACACCAAGTAAGTTAGTCCTTTATACATGCATGCAGGCGAGGTTTCTTGCAATACCAATCATTTGTGAAAATCTGTCCTATAAGCCACTTGTGAGGCTGAGGTACCCACCTCAGAGCTCGGTGTCAACAGAGTTTGCCAGGGTAGGCGACTCACTTGGAGGCAGTCCACACAAATTTTCACAAAAGTGGTCCTTCGAAAACCGTGATGTGGAATAGCTAGGTTAAGCTATCATAACTAGGCCACAGTTAGGAACCAGTTTAACAGAGTTAGGTTA
Source organism: Cherax quadricarinatus (assembly GCF_038502225.1). Lineage (NCBI taxonomy): Eukaryota > Metazoa > Arthropoda > Malacostraca > Decapoda > Parastacidae > Cherax > Cherax quadricarinatus. Next base: position 8,312,899 of record NC_091327.1, read on the forward strand.
AGCTATCATACCTAGGCCACAGTTAGGAACCAGTCTTACAGAGTTAGGTTAAGCTATCATAGCTAGGCCACAGTTAGGAACCAGTTTAAAAAGTTAGGTTAAGTTAGCACACCTAGGTCAAAGTTACACAGAGGCTAGGCTAAGCTGACTATACACAGAAGTTGTTATTTGCAGTAATTTACAGGCAGGCCAGGTAGGCTAGAGAAGCTTGTGAATTTAATTATTTACAGTGATTACAAGTAATCCAGAGTAGGAGACTTGTGTGTTGATTACTTACAGTGGATTTGCAAGGTAGCCACAGTTAGGCTAGGCTTGTGCAAATTTTTACAAAAGTTATAGTAGCTAGGACAGATTTAACCTAGTTATTATTTACAGGGAGTTATAAAGCCAGGTTTAAGTTATAGCACACTAGCTAGGTTAGGATTTACCTTATCCAACCATCCATGCTAGACAGAGTAAGCTGGGCACAGTTAGGCCAAGCTGGTTACATACATTATTCATTTACTGTTTCACAAGTTGAATTGTTGAATTTACTTGTGTTAACCAAGTGATTTTAATTTGTATACTGCACTTTTAGTGTGTGATTTTCATTGTTTTTGATTCATGTTAATGTGGGATTTGTGAATTATACCTGAGACTAGGTTAAGTCCTGTAATTATTTGCTGGCATTGTACAGTTAAGTGCTAGGTTAAGCTTTCACATTGATACACATCTTTGATTGGGATTTGAGAGCTAACAGTGTACATTTTTGATTCATAGTAGAGTCAGTATAACAAAGGGAATTGTTAAGCTTGTTGAGAAGCCTTAAGACTTGTTCATTCTTGCCTAACACTGTGACGTGCTGTGGGGTGGACTGGGTAAAGTACAATTAGTGTCACACTCCTCATTAAACTTCGACAATGGCAGATGGGGGTTCAGGAGAGTCTGGTTCAGTGTTAACAAAATTAAAACGATCAGTAGCAGCATACAAAGGGCATCTGAACAGAACGCGTAACAGGTGCAAGGCTACTTGCCAATGCAGTAATGTAGACTGCGATGATTTGCATGACTGCTTGAAGAGTTTGGGGGAAAAATGGGAAGCCTATGAACAAGCATTCTCAGCATATGAGCAACAGGCTATTGAGGATGATGAATCCCAGGGAAGTCTTCAGCAGGCTATGGACGAATTCACTAAGGATGATGTAGATTGTCATCAGGAGATGAATATGTACAAAGATAAGTTAAGTACATTAAAGGCTAGTATTCCAAGGGTGGGGTTGAACACCGCAGGTACCCCAAACAACCACACACCTGTCAATATGTTGCCCAAGTTGCCCCAGTTGAATATACCAACGTTCGACGGAACCTTAACAGAGTACATTGCTTTCTGGGATCAGTTTAGAGCCCAGATAGATGACAGGAATGATTTGTCAGATGCCGTCAAGTTGAAGTATTTGCGGTCGCAGCTCAAGGGTAAAGCCTTAGACCTGGTCCGGCACTACCAGATTACTGACACTAATTACCAACATGCCAAAGACCAATTAGAAGACATGTTTGGCAACACTGAGGAGATAAAGGTAGCTATACTTTATCGGTTGTTGGATCTAGAGGCTTGCCGACATGACCGTCAAAGCCTAGAGAAGTTCCGTATTGAGATTATGAGCTTGACAAACAGTTTCAGAGATTTGCATGATGAGGATGATTCAGAATGGGTCCTTAGCCAGGTGATTCAGAGGAAACTGGCTAGCACTACAGTGCATGAGTTACACTTAAAATATCAGACGAATAGGTTCACGATAAAACAAATTGTTGAGGGGTTGGGAGATCTTGTTTCTCATTTGAGTACAGTGGACCCCCGCATAGCGACCTTAATCCGTGCAAGAGGGCTGGTTGTTATGCGAAATGTTCGGTATGCGAATGAATTTTCCCCATAAGAAATTATGGAAATCAAATTAATCCGTGCAAGACACCCAAAAGTATGAAAAAAAAAAAACTTTACCACATGAAATGTTAATTTTAATACACACAAACTGAAAAAGGCATGCACAATTACATGACACTTACTTTTATTGAAGATCTGGTGATGATTGATGGGATGGGAGGAGGGGAGAGAGAGTGTTAGTATTTAGAAGGGGAATCCCCTTCCATTAAGACTTGAGGTGTCGAGTCCTTTTCTGGGGTTACTTCCCTTCTTCTTTTAATGCCACTAGGACCAGCTTCAGAGTCACTGGACTTCTTTCGCACAACATATCTGTCCATAGTGGCCTGTACCTCTCGTTCCTTTATGACTTCCCTAAAGTGTTTCACAACATTGTCAGTGTACAGGTTGCCAACACGGCTTGCAATAGCTGTGTGAGGGTGATTTTCATCCATGAAGGTTTGCACTTCAAGCCACTTTGCACAGATTTCCTTAATCTTTGTAGTAGGCAACTTCTTCAATTTCTCTCTCCCCTCCTCTGAACCAGTTTCCTCAGGTCTGGCCTCTTGCTGTTGAAGTTGATCTATCAGCTCATCAGTGGTTAGTTCTTCATTGTCCTCCTCCACCAACTCTTCCACATCATCCCCACTAACCTCCAACCCTAAGGACTTTCCCAATGCCACAATGGATTCCTCAACTGGCATAATCCTCTCAGGGTTAGCCTCAAACCCTTCAAAATCCCTTTTGTCTACACATTCTGGCCACAGTTTCTTCCAAGCAGAGTTCAAGGTCTTCTTAGTCACTCCCTCCCAAGCCTTACCTATAAGGTTTACACAATTGAGGATATTAAAGTGATCTCTCCAAAAGTCTCGTAGAGTCAGTTGAGTTTCTGAGGTCACTACAAAGCACCTTTCAAACAGAGCTTTTGTGTACAGTTTTTTGAAGTTTGCAATAACCTGCTGGTCCATGGGCTGCAGGAGAGGAGTGGTATTAGGAGGCAAAAACTTCACCTTAATGAATTTCATGTCCCCATAAAGTCGCTCTGCCACGTCTGTAGGATGACCAGGGGCATTGTCTAACACCAGGAGGCACTTAAGTTCTAATTTCTTTTCAGTTAGGTAATCTTTCACATTGGGGGCAAATGCATGGTGTAACCAGTCATAGAAAAAGTCCCTAGTGACCCATGCCTTACTGTTTGCCCAACACAGCACACACAAATTCTCCTTGAGGACATTCTTTTGCCTGAACGGTCTGGGAGTTTCAGAGTGATACACTAATAAAGGCTTCACTTTGCAATCACCAGTAGCATTGGAACACATCAACAAAGTAAGCCTGTCTTTCATAGGCTTATGTCCTGGGAGTGCCTTTTCGTCCTGAGTAATGTAGGTCCTGCTTGGCATTTTCTTCCAAAACAGGCCTGTTTCATCACAATTAAACACTTGTTCAGGTTTCAGTCCTTCACTTTCTATGTACTCCTTGAATTCCTGCACATATTTTTCAGCTGCTTTGTGGTCCAAACTGGCAGCCTCACCATGCCTTATCACACTATGTATGCCACTACGCTTCTTAAATCTCTCAAACCAACCTTTGCTGGCCTTAAATTCACTCACATCATCACTAGTTGCAGGCATTTTTTTAATTAAATCCTCATGCAACTTCCTAGCCTTTTCGCTTATGATCGCTTGAGAGACGCTATCTCCTGCTAGCTGTTTTTCATTTATCCACACCAATAAGAGTCTCTCAACATCTTCCATCACTTGCGATCTCTGTTTCGAAAACACAGTTAAACCTTTGGCAAGAACAGCTTCCTTGATTGCCTTTCTGTTGCCCACAATAGTAGAGATGGTTGATTTGGGTTTCTTGTACAACCTGACCAGGTCGGCGACACGCACTCCACTTTCATACTTATCAATGATCTCTTTCTTCATCTCTATTGGAATTCTCACCCTTATTGCTGTAGGGTTGGAACTAGAAGCTTTCTTGGGGCCCATGGTCACTTATTTTCCAGATAAAGCACCGAAAACACTGTAATAATACGAAATATTCCGATTGTATGCTTGGATGTTACCGCGGAGGCTGGCTGGTAAACAATGCCACCGGCGGAACATATGAGGCTGGCTCAGGCCGCACATTGGACGCGTCTCGGACGAAGGGCGGTGAGCGGGTTTTTGGGCGGTATGCGAGGCAAAATTTTAGTGATCAAAGCATCCGGTATGCGGATTGTATGGTATGCGATGAGTACGGTATGCGGGGGTCCACTGTATAGGTGTGAGAGAAGAGTCACCACCATCGCCACATAAAAACCCAGAAAGTTGCTCAAAGATCTCGAGAGATCAGTCTAAAGCTCATACGACTAACGTTGGAGTGTACTATGGTAAAGAGGTGTCTAAGGTAAGAACCTCTAAGCAGAACCTCAGAGGCACTCATGCCAGAATATGCGTGTTCTGCGAAGGCGAACACTCGAGTACGAGTTGCCCGGAGTATATAACACTGAGCAGTAAGCAACAGAGACTAAGGGAGTTGAGACTCTGCTTCAAGTGTTGTGGGGAACACTTTGCGAGAGAATGTGGCACCCAGCCCAGTGAGTGTCGAGTCTGTTGCAAAGTTAAGCACCATACTGCGCTATGTCCCAATAATTTAAGGGAACCCCAAGCTAGTAGGGATATCTCTCAGGTAGAGATAGAAAGTGAGTCTGAGCCTGAAATGGTAGCCAGCGTGATTAGTGGGAGTGAAGTCTCTAATCCGAGTGAGAATCACGGAGGTGCTGCCCTACCTACAGTCATGGCAAAGGTTGTGAATGGGCACAGGTCCGAAGCAACCCGATTATTCTTTGACCCAGGAGCACAAGTATCCTTGATAACAAAGAAGTTGGTGGCTAAATTAAATTTGAAGGCCACGAAGAAAGTGAGTATGATGTTGGGAGGGGCTGTAAGTCAGGTCCCACCCAAATCTTATGATGTGGTGGATGTCACAGTCAAATTAGGTGGACATCGCAGAGACATTACAGCTTTGGTGGTAGAGACATTACCCAGGGCAATTACAGCGAGAGGTCTTGCTGCAGCAGCTAAGTGATTGAAAGACCTTGACGTGAAGCTAGCAGACCAGGGAATTACCACTGACACAGTCAGAAATGTAGGTATCCTGGTGGGAGCCAATCGTATAGATGACTTCCTGTCTACACGACAGATGTTTAAGGAAGGAATTGGTTTATACAGATCCCCAGTAGGATACATCATAGGCGGCAGGATTCCACCTGAATTCCCTGCCACGCCAGATAGAGGAGAAGCTGTCCCCATGATAGCTGGGGGAGTAGTGATAATGAGTACCAGTATACACGATGAACCGCCACGGAAGCTGAACCAGGTAGGTAGTGACGAACACTCGGCCACCTTGGGAAAACACTTTTACAGGGTACGTAAAGAGGGAGATAGATTGCCTTTAAATCCAGGGAACCTCGTAACAGTGGGAGGAAAGGCTACCAGGGCATGTGGGCCACTGGGTGGGAAAGTACGGAGCCGCTCAGTCAAGGCTAGACATGCGAAAGATGTTAAAGTTAAGGGAAAGGGTGCTAAGACCACCGGAACCAACAAGTTTACACCCCCAGAGGTCCACACAGGGGAAACTGGACGGTTGAAGTTAGACCAGAGTCTGCTCGACGAGAGTGGCCGGATGGCACTCGTGTCCAGGGTCCGCCGTGGGGGCTTGCGGAAGGTGAACTTGATTTAGACTTAGCACCTACCTTTGCCGGCGGGAGGATGTGGAAATTTATTTGGTCCCTAAAATTCCACAGGGCAGATCCAGCATGGCCGTACAGGATGGCTGAGCTGGATGGCCCTTATACCCCACCCAAACAGGGAAGCATTCTCTTGTCGGCGATGGATTCTTGGTAGGCATGTATTTAATTTATAGATTTACTCTTCAGGGAAGGAGTAGGTAGTTTTACTGGTAGTACACTAATATTAGGTTTACTAAGGCATCTGTAGATAATGATAAAGTAGACCTAAGACCTTAACATAGGTAGTAATAGGCCGATAATGTAGGCAAACACTAGGATAAGTTAGCTAGGGAGAACTGGCAGCCCTAGTTTGAACGAAGAGACGAGGGTCTGGAAGGGAGACCAGCTCATTCTTCTTAAGACAGACACCAACTGGACAAGACGTGCCGTGATCAGCAGACGGCGCCCCCACGTGTCTTCACATTTGAGACCTGGGGAAATCTGGTAGAGGCACCTCGATGTACCGTAGATGACCTCCTCTGTCAGGCCCTTACAGTAAGACAAGACCTCCTTTATCTCGTAGATTTCTGGCCAGTGTCTGGGGAGATTGTGAGTGAGTTTATCTTTGGGCCTGTGCTGCAGCTGGCAGAGCATGCCCAGTAAGTACCAGTGTCTCAGAGCAGTCTGGAAGCTAGTGTCTGAGTCTGCATAGTTATACTAGGGGATACATACCCTCTTGGATATAGGAATTTCTGAGGTGCAGGCAGGACACTAATTACGATTGAATATTGCAGGAATTAAGGCTCCCGGTTGCACGTGGTTTCTGAGGGAAAGTCCAAAGGGGCTAAAGCTAAGCTTAGGGAAGTTGAAGATCAGGATATATGCTGCAACACCAAGTAAGTTAGTCCTTTATACGTGCATGCAGGCGAGGTTTCTTGCAATACCAATCATTTGTGAAAATCTGTCCTATAAGCCACTTGTGAGGCTGAGGTACCCACCTCAGAGCTCGGTGTCAACAGAGTTTGCCAGGGTAGGCGACTCACTTGGAGGCAGTCCACACAAATTTTCACAAGCTGACTGATCCAGCAACAGCTGAATGGTCCAGCAACAGCTGACTGATCCAGCAACAGCTGACTGATCCAGCAACAGCTGACTGATCCAGCAACAGCTGACTGATCCAGCAACAGCTGACTGGTCCAGCAACAGTTGACTGATCCAGCAACAGCTGACTGGTCCAGCAACAGCTGACTGGTCCAGCAACAGCTGACTGATCCAGCAACAGCTGACTGATCCAGCAACAGCTGACTGATCCAGCAACAGCTGACTGGTCCAGCAACAGCTGACTGGTCCAGCAACAGCTGACTGATCCAGCAACAACTGACTGATCCAGCAACAGCTGACTGGTCCAGCAACAGCTGATCGTGGTGCAGCAGCAGCAGCAGCAGCTAACTGATCCAGCAACAGCTGACTGGCCCAGCAACAGCTGATCGTGGTGCAGCAGCAGCCGACTGGTCCAGCAACAGCTGACTGGTCCAGCAACAGCTGATTGTGGTGCAGCAGCAGCTGACTGATTCAGCAACAGCTGACTGGTCCAACAACAGCTGATCGTGGTGCAGCAGCAGCTGACTGATCCAGCAACAGCTGACTGGTCCAGCAACAGCTGATCGTGGTGCAGCAGCAGCTGACTGATCCAGCAACAGCTGATCATGGTGCAGCAGCAGCTAACTGATCCAGCAACAGATGACTGGCCCAGCAACAGCTGATCATGGTGCAGCAGCAGCTGACTGATCTAGCAACAGCTGACTGGTCCAGCAACAGCTGATCGTGGTGCAGTAGCAGCTGACTGATTCAGCAATGGCTCACTGGTCCAACAACAGCTGATCATGGTGCAGCAGCAGCTGACTGATCCAGCAACAGCTGACTGGTCCAGCAACAGCTGATCGAGGTGCAACAGCAGCTGACTGATCCAGCAACAGCTGACTGGTCAAGCAACAGCTGACCGTGGTGCAGCAGCAGCTGGCTCTGGTATGATAGTATTTCTCACCCTTTTTACCACTGGGTTAGCACTAGAGGCTTTCTTGGGGCCCATGGTCACTTATTTTGCAGATGAAATCACCAAAAACGCTGTAATAATACGAAATGTTCCGATTGTATGCTTGAATGTTACCTCGGAGGCTGGCTTGTAAACAATGCCACTGGCGGAACATGTGAAGCTGGCTCAGGCCGCACATTAGAAGCGTCTTGGACGAATAGCATTGAGCGAGTTTTTTAGCGGTATGTGAGGCAAAATTTTAGTGATAAAATGTATCGGTATGCGGATTTAACGTTATGTGATGCCAACAGTATGCGAGGGTCCACTGTATTACTATTGCTTTCTATTTTGATTTTTTATTCATACAAAAAATACAAAATTTAATGTTATGCATACTAATGCATTATTGTAAAAATGGTATAAATAATATCAGTGCACTAGTGAAAGAATATTAGACTCCCCAGTTGACGTGTATTGGACATGTGGTGTGATTTGCTTACTCCTGAACATTAGTAAAAATCGAACATTTCCGCTACTTTGAGCTCAATTTCAAGGTTGTTTTCATCATGAAACTAATCAAAATCATCTCTATTTCTGTAATATGTTTTTCATTTTATCATGTGAGACCATGAAAACAAGAATACAGTGGAACCTCAAAAATCGAACTTAATCCGTTCCAGGAGCTAGTTCTAATTTCGAAAAGTCTGAAATTCGAATCAATATTTCCCATAAGAAATAATGGAAATACAATTAATCCGTTCCAGAAACAAAAAAATATTCACACAAAAAATACATTTTATAGAGATTAATTACAGTTTTACATACATATAAAATAACATACATATAAAATGCAGTGGACCCCCACATAACGATTACCTCCGAATGTGACCAATTATGTAAGTGTATTTATGTAAGTGCGTTTGTACGTGTATGTTTGGGGGTCTGAAATGGACTAATCTACTTCACAATACATACATATAATATAAAATATAAAATAACATTTTTACTTACCTTTATTGAAGATTGGTGATGGCATCTTGAAGATAGGGAGGAGGAGAGAGGGAGTTGAGGTTATTGTTTGGAAGGAGAATCCCCCTCCATGAGGACTTCTGGTATCAAAGCCCTCTCTGGGGTTGCTTCCCTTCTCTGCATTTTAATGCCACTAGGACCAGCTTGAGAGTCATTGGACCCCAGTCTCACAAAATAACTGTCTACACTCCTCTGTTTCTGTCTCACAAAATAACTCCACAGTCATCTGTTTCTGTCTCACAAAATAACTGTCCACAGTCATCTGTTTGTCTCACAAAATAACTCCACAGTCTGTTTGTCTCACAAAATAACTGTCCACAGTCGTCTGTTTCTGTCTCACAAAATAATTGTCCACAGTCATCTGTTTCTGTCGCACAAAATAACTGTCCACAGTCGTCTGTTTGTCTCACAAAATAACTTCACAGTCGTCTGTTTGTCTCATAAAATAACTCCACAGTCATCTGTTTCTGTCTCACAAAATAACTGTCCACAGTCGTCTGTTTCTGTCTCACAAAATAACTCCACAGTCGTCTGTTTGTCTCACAAAATAACTCCACAGTCGTCTGTTTCTGTCTCACAAAATAACTGTCCTCAGTCATCTGTTTCTGTCTCGCAAAATAACTCCACAGTCATCTGTTTCTGTCTCACAAAATAACTGTCCACAGTCGTCTGTTTCTGTCTCACAAAATAACTGTCCACAACCCTCTGTACATCCTGGCAAGCTCAACAAGTCTCACTCCAATCTCATACTTCTGTATTATTTCCTTCTTCACATCTATGGTGTTTCTCACTTTCTTTACCACAGGGGTACCGCTAGCAAGTTTCTTTGGGCCCATGGCAGCTTATTTCACATCCCCACAAGCACTGAACACAATTAAATAATTGTAAAATGTGTGAATGAGAGCGCAGGTTAGTGTTCACTCAAGCATAAACAAAGCTAGACTGCTCATGGCGCCTGCGCGGGGACGCGGATAGAGCGGGCCAGCGGACAGGTCCCGTACCCGGTGGTCCAAAATTTGAAACGCGTTTGATTTTTGGTACACAGTTTGTCCGAAAAAATGGTCTTATTTTCGAAACGTTCGATATTTGGTACGTTCGATTTTCAAGGTTCCACTACACAATAATAAATAGTATATGAAAATACACCTCAAAATCGGCATTTAAACCAAAAAAAATGGTCAGTTTTTTTTCTCATTATGCACTGCCTGCTGCAGGATTTTTTTTATGTGGTGCACACTGACCATGGAGACCCATTCTCTCACATGTGGGCCTACCAGCTTTCCCCTGCTTGATTTGAAGCCGCTAGAATTTATGCGTATTAATACATCCGAAACACTGCCTTGTAAGACGTATATATACAACCAAAACAGTCAAAGGGTTAAGCATTAAAAAATACAATGAAAAGTAAAATACATACACAGTACATTCATTACTTACCTTAACCCTTTGACTGTTTCAGGCCCCTCTCTGAAACTGTCATTCTATGTCGCCAAATATTCAAAAAAAAAAAAATTATTTTTTCTTATGAAAATGTTAAGATTATTTTTCTGAGTGTTTTAGTCCAAAAAAAAATTTTTGCCATCGGTACTTACTGAGATATAGAGCCGTGAAGTTTGCAGAAAATGAGCCGCGTATGGCAACAGCGGCGACTGCCGCTCACCCGGTAAACTTTAGTTTACTTGTATTTGAAGGTTTTTTTTTTTTTTCACTATTTTATTTTTTCACATAACTTATGTGGCCTATGAGACCAAAGTAAGGTGCAATGTACATATATACACTCGTTGTATACAACACAATAAGCACACAAACATAATTATCAATATATTGTTTACAAAACTTGTTTACAAAAACAAACAAACAAACAAACAAACAATCCTCCTCCTCCTCCTCCTCCTCCTCCTCCTCCTCCTTCTCCTTCTCCTCCTCCTTCTCCTCCTCCTCCTCCTTCTCCTCCTCCTCCTCCTTCTCCTCCTTCTCCTCCTCCTCCTCCTCCTCCTCCTTCTCCTCCTCCTCCTCCTCCTCCTCCTCCTCCTCCTCCTCCTCCTCCTCCTCCTCCTCCTCCTCCTCCTCCTCCTCCTCCTTCTCCTCCTCCTCCTCCTTCTCCTTCTCCTCCTCCTCCTCCTCCTCCTCCTCCTCCTCCTCCTCCTCCTCCTCCTCCTCCTCCTCCTCCTCCTCCTCCTCCTTCTCCTCCTCCTTCTCCTCCTTCTCCTCCTCCTCCTTCTCCTCCTCCTCCTCCTTCTCCTCCTCCTCCTCCTTCTCCTCCTCCTCCTCCTTCTCCTCCTCCTTCTCCTCCTCCTCCTTCTCCTTCTCCTTCTCCTCCTCCTTCTCCTCCTCCTCCTCCTCCTCCTCCTCCTCCTTCTCCTCCTCCTCCTCCTTCTCCTCCTTCTCCTCCTCCTTCTCCTCCTTCTCCTTCTCCTCCTTCTCCTCCTCCTTCTCCTCCTCCTTGTCTTGTGTGCGAGTGTGTGGCTTATAATTGTTTTGAGTCAGAAGTCGGCAGCTGTCAAAGTGACATATTGTCTCATTACTCGCTCCCCCTCCTACCTGTCAAAACAATGGGGTCGGATGCTGCTTCCCCTCCTCCATTCTATCTAATTATCTTTCTCCCTCATTCTATATCTTTCAATCTGTCTCTCTTTCTATCTGTCTGCCTATCTCTGTCTCACAGGTACACATAAATACAAGTATACATAGTGTAAATTACCTAGGATAACCCAAGAAATCCAGACAAAGTGCTATACTCTGCTTGAAGATGTGAGTAAACGTGATGACACAGTCTTGTGGCTCTCTTCTGAGACAGAGAGCTAGATGGACAGACAGGGAGCTTGACAGACAGACAAATAGACAGACAGAAATGTTTGTGTACCAGCAAAAACAAAGGGAGGGCGATGGTCATGTAATATTACCCTTGTTTGCGCTCATCAAAGTCAGCTCTTATCAGATGTTATCTCCCCTTATCTTGTCACTGTCATGGGGTGGACTTTTTTTTTTCTTGCTTCAAGGGAACAATATTATTACATCTTCTTCTTCCTCCTCCTCCTCCTCTTCTCCTCCTCCTCCTCCTCCTCCTCCTCCTCCTCCTCCTCCTCCTCTTCCTCCCCTCCTCCCCCTCCTCCTCCTCCATTGCTTTTGGTCTCAAACTCCTCCAAATCATGAAATTGATCTTCACTGACACTTCCATCTGTGTTAGAGCATCACTTGGGAAGAGAAGAGTCCCAGATTTGCTGGGGAATCACATATTTCTTACCGCTAGACATGCTGAAAAAGGACAACTGAAATGGCATTCCCACAATGCACCACTGGCTCCCCGATTTTTTTTATATGGTGCACACTGACCATGGAGACCCATTCTCTCACATGTGGGCCTACCAGCTTTCTCCTGCTTGATTTGAAGCTGCTAGAATTTATGCGTATAAATACGTCAGAAACATTGGCTCGTAAGACGTATTTATACGTCGGAAACAGTCAAAGGGTTAAAACATTTGTAAAGATAAAAGATAAAGATGTTTATTTCGACAAATTACATGGCTGTACAGAGGAATATAATAGTTGGGTGTACATGCCAAAAGCCCCTCTGTACACAGAGCATTTCGGGAAAGAGGTGAATAGTCTACTTATTTCAAATTCAAATTCAAATTTATTTATTTTTTTGCAAGTAGTACGTTGAGGTTATGTATTTACAATAATGAGTTGCAGTGCAAAGAGAGCCTCTATTATGCTTAGGCATTATGGGCTGACTTAATTTAATGGTTTACTGACTACTTAACACTAAAGAATTTATCATAGTTGTGCAATAGATCTATTAATTATAAATGAATCTAATTTATAAAAACCAAAGGATATATTCATATTTTCAAAGATGCTTTTTATGAAGCATAATTCAGTTATATTCCTGTCAACAATGGACAATGGATTCAAAAGTAATTATTGTAATTATATTATGGGAATATAACATTGTGATTAGCTAAAAGTAGTTTACAGTATGAAAATGCTACAATTTGGTGTTGTGCAATACCTCATCTCCCACAGCATACTCAAACCCTGTCAGTTTGGGTTCAGGCCTAATAAAAATACGAATGATGCTATTATACACATCCTAGAACAAATGTACACTGCACTCGAGAAAAAAGAATTCTCATTGGGGATCTTCATTGATTTACGTAAAGCACGTCTTCTCTCACCCAAGTCCAGTCATACTAGCCAATACTGTAAATTCCGAATTACAGAAAATATCTACCTGGATGATGGCTAACAAACTTATTCTCAATATTGACAAAACCTACTTCATTCAGTTTGGGAACAGAACTACAGATGTTCCTCTTAACATAATGATAAATGGATCACCTATCACAGAGCTCACAGAGGGAAAATTCTTAGGAATCCACCTTGATAATAGACTCAAATTTCAAACATATGTACAACAAATTTCCAAGAAAATCTCCAACATCATAGGCATACTATCGAAGATATGGTACTGTGTTCCACAATCAGCCTTCCTGGCCCTATATCACTCACTCATTTACCCCTATCTCACCTATGGAATTTGTGCATGGGGCTCAACAACAATAAATCATCTCAGACCACTAATTACCCAACAAAAGGCTGCAGTCAGAATGATAAAAAAAATTGCCAATCCAGGCAGCATACTCCACCAATATTCAAAACTCTAAACATACTCACTGTACAAAACATCCATACTTATTATTGTGCCTACTACATACATAGAACACTTAACTCGGATATAAACCTTCCACTCAAACTTCTCCTTCCCAAGCTAAACAGAACACATGACCATAACACAAGGCACAGATCACTCTTTGATGTTCCCCGTGTCCATCTCACACTATGTAAAAACTCAATGCACATAAAAGGCCCAAAAATCTGGAATTCATTACCTGTTAATGTAAAAGAAACACTGTTTATCATTTCAAGACTCTTCTTAAAAACCACATACTTTTTATTTATATATTTATTTATGTCTTTTCAAATAGTACATTGAGATTATGTATTTACAATACATAATGGGTTGTAATGCGAAGAGAACCCCTATTATGCCTTGGCATTATGGGCCGACTTAACATTATTGGCTTACTGACTACTTAACACTATGAATTATATCAGTTGTACAGTAGATTATTAATTATAAGTGAATCTAATGTGTATAAGACAAAAGATATATTCATATATTTAAAAATGCTTTTTGTGAAACAATGATTCACTTACACTCCTGGCGACAGTGGATAAAAGGTTCGTGTGAAGGCTTACTCAGCCCTGTAACAACTTCAGACAGTATGACCAAGGCTGGCTCCTCCTCAGGAAAATTAGTGAATAGAAAAAGAAATAATAACAGACAATCATAAACACTTTATTATATAGAAAATATAAAACACTTAAATATGAAATATTAATCCTATATTAAAGAAAATGAAAAATGAAAAATATAAATGATAACTGAATTCAACGCTAATTTAAAACTTGGGTGTCTGGTGTTGGTGACACTGTGTTGTTGAAATCGTAGCCGTTGCTGATGATGGGGGGGGGTCGCAGGTGTTGGTTACAACCCACCGGTTCGTTCTTCACAGTATAGCCTTGAGTATTATATCCCGATGACAGGAAAGCAGGTTCTTTACCACTGCAATGATGAGGGGTTACGTCCTGCAATTTAATACAGGTGCACAGGTAATTAAATCCAAAAAGGGAAAGTCTCAGGATGTTAGTCCATCTCCATCAGTTCTGCTCGTTGATTGGCAGGTGACCCTCTCTGTCATCCAAGAGTAGTGCTGGGAGCTGTGAGTCTAGTGATTACTGTTTGGACCGGAGCCCCACACGTCACCTTTCGGGGGGGGGGAGGGGAAGGGATAGCGGGAGCTAAACTGACCCTACCTTAACAAGCAGCCAGCAGTCACACTATCACTTTAGGCGTGGGGGAAAAAAGGCGGTAATGGCGGGAGCTTGACTTACCCTACCTTAACAAGTAGCCGGCAATGAAACTATTGTTATTATATACTCCCTCGCTACTCCTATCTGTTGAACTTTTCCCTCACACTCCCCCATACCAAGACTTATAGTCAAGGAGTATAAGAAGAATAGGCGAGGAAAAAGTTCTAACATATGGAAGTCGCGTAAGGCAAGAAATCTTCTACTGACTGTCACGACTTAACCAGTCAGAGAAATAATTGGATGAACCATTGATATACACAATATGGAACTTAAAAGCCTGGAGTGCCAATGTCCACTTCAAGAGGCGACTGTTGGTTCCCTTAAAAGTTTCTAGGTATATCAAAGGTTTGTGGTCCGTTTCTAAAATGAATTCTTTTCCCAGCAAATACCCCACACAAGGGCTAAACATTCCTTTTCTATGGTGGAGTATCTCGTTTTTGCGGGAAGGAGTTTCCGGCTTAGGAAGCATACAGGGAAGGGAGTACCATCATGGTATTGTAGTAGCACCGCACCTAAGCCAGTATTGGAGGCATCAGTTCTTAAACAAAATGTTTTATTAATATCTGGAATCTTAAGTATAGGGTCTTTCGAAAAGATACTTTTAATCTCATTAAACTTTTCCCGAGCTACGTCGGAAAGTTCAAGAGGTTCCTTCACAGACTTTTTAAGGAAGTCGGATAAGATGCCTGTAAGATCAGTAAGGTTCGGGATAAACCGTGCATAAAAATTTACAGAACCAAGAAAGCTACGCATGAGCTTTTTGGTTTTGGGGAATTTAAATTCTAATAAAGCTTTGATCTTACTGGGGAGAGGCTGCAGAGAGTTATTAGAAAGTATCAGTCCAAGATATCTAATCTTGTTATACCCAAGGAAGCATTTCTTCGGCTTGGCAGTGAGGCCATGTGAGCGTAACCTACGCAAAACTGATGTTAATGTTTGGATATGTTCGCCCCACATGGATGTCATTACGTAAATGTTATCAAAATAAACTGAAACATTTGGCATATTACCCAAGACCTTTCTCATCAGTCTCACGCAGGCAGCACAGGCAGTTATCAAACCGAAGGGCATAGTTCTATATTGCATCAGTCCTTGGTGTGTAGGAAAAGCGGTGTACTGCTAAGAAGAAGGATCTAACATTCCTTGATGATATGCGTGCACAATATCATTCTCTGAAAAGAAGGAAGCGTCATAAAATTTGTGTAGATTGCTATCTATTAAGGGCATAGGCTCAGCATCCCACCGAGTTATAGCATTAAGGCCTCTGAAGTCAATAGCAAGTCTATATGAATTATCCTCCTCCTTAACCATGACTACTGGTGAACAATATGAAGATACTGAAGGTTCAATGATCTTTAGTTTTAATAATTTATCTACCTCTCGGTCAAATGCATCCCTAAGGTGAACTGGAACTGGGTATAATTTTCGTTTGATAGGATTGTCCGTCACTAAGTCAATCTTATGGACTACCGTGGAGGTAACACCTGGAATATCAGTAATGACGTCTGAAAAGTTACTCACACATTGAAGTAGTTCATGTCTCTTATGGTCATCCAAAGATTCATTATATTAATGTTGGTTGCACCCGAGTGGTCAAGAGTCACCAAGTCATGTAGTTCTTCATCATAGTCTAAGTTAGAGGTGTCAATTACGCACACCTTACATTCTTCAGTTGTCGTATCAAGTTCGTGTGGAAAAACTAAGTCAAAGTTATTAAGGCAGTTAACCAAATTTCTTCGGTAATATTTCTTAAGGATGTTGATATGATAAAGCTTAGGTTTCCCCTTGACTTCTATGAGGTAGTCAACTTTCCCACAAATTTTTAATACTTTATATGGACCTTTCCATGCTACTAATAATTTATTTGACTTGATCGGCAAAAGTACAAAAACTTCATCCACTACTTTAAAACTTCTCCTCTGAATTTTGGAATCAAAATGGGTTTTGTACTGGTCCATTGACAAACTTAAAGTTTTCGAAACTATGTCAGAGGTCTCCTCAAGTTTGGATCTAAGGTCAAGGAGAAACTGGTAAGAAGACTGAACCTCAGCATTTACCTCCTCATTAGTCCATAAGTCATGAAGGATGGACAATGGGCCTCTGGCCTGTCCACCATAGAGAAGATCAACAGGTGAAAACCCCAAAGAGTCACTGGGAACTTCCCTCATGGCAAACAAAGCACAGGGTAGGTAACGATGCCACTCCTTAGGTTTAAGGGAGCAAAGTTTCCTTAAAATGGACTTGAGAATCGAATGCTGGTGCTCAATCCTCCCATTACAGCTGGGATGATAGGGTGTGGTGAAGAGAGGCTTCACTCCCAGAAGTTGGTATAGATGTTGCATTAAGTCAGATGTGAATTGTGTCCCACGGTCAGACAAAATTTCTCTAGGGATGCCCACTCTGGAGAAGATGGACAAAAGGGCTTCAGCCACCTCTGTAGTAGTTATGGTCTTTAAGGGAACGACTTCAGGGAAACTCGAAGCATGATCAACTAATGTTAATATATATCTATGTCCCCCAGATGAAAGTGGTGATAAAGGACCAACGATGTCAATAGCTACTCTTTCAAAGGGTACAGTAAAGACTGGCATTTTGACCATAGGTACTCGCCTGGTACCTCGGGAGGATGACAGTTGGCAAACTTTACACGATCTACAATAGGTAGTGATATCTGAGGACATTTTTGGCCAAAAATAGGTTTCCCTAATTTTATTTAAGGTTTTGCAATGTGAGAAATGTCCGGCCACTGGCAGGTTATGAGCCATTTTAAGAACAGTCTCTCTGCATTGACTTGGAACAACTAAGATGGAATAGTCTGTCTCGTCTAAATTTAATTTGAATACTGACTTGTACAAGATACCTTTTATATATTCAAATTTATATGAAAAGTTTTTCCTTTGGACAACTTGATTTTGTTTAGCGGCATTATGGCAATTCTGAAGAGAAGGGCAATTACGTTGTAAATTGACAAAGGAGTCCTTCAATATATCTAAAGGCTTAAAGTCAGGGAAAACCAAAAATGGATAGTAGGAGAAGCCTGGGCTTTGGTCTGAGCCCTAGTCAAGACATTTATGGTATCGGAGGTGATATCTTCACTTTCATCTAACAAGTGAACCGGTGATCCTACTACCTCGCTTTCGAGAGTGTCATCACTGGTTTTTAATCCCACATGAATCTCACGAGACATTGTTTCATCTGAACTTTCGAGGGGCTTCTCTGACTCTACAGGAAGAGGATCTGAAACACTTATGTCCATCTTTGGTGATGAAAGGTCAACCTCAGAAGGAAGAATGGCACCTTTTACATTACCTATTAGTACGGAGCAAGAAGTGATGGGAGCTAGTACGGCTTCAGACCAAGCTGTGAACCATTTAGACCTAATGTAACAACGGATGGTAGGAAAAGTGTCCGTATGGCCCAAGTAGTCTGAAAGTATAGCAGAGGAATGAGTTTCTTTAAGGTTAGGGAACAGCTTATCAGAAATGACTATACATGTGCATCCAGTGTCTCGTAAAATGGTAGATACATTAAGTCCATTAACTGTTCCTGAACAGAAGGGTGCTTGGTCATTACAGTCTTTAAAACATCTTCCAACTTTTTGGACCTTCTTAGAAGGACAATCTGGACGTTTATGTCCCTTAACACCACACAAATGACAAACAGGAATAAAAGAAGTCATTTTACTTTCCACTAGAGGCTTTGATTTCTTAAGGTCTGATGAACCCTTGCCCTTAGGGTTCGATCCCTTTAGGTCTTTATAGGAATTGTGAGCCTCAGCATACAGGCCAGCAGCCTCAGCAACTTCCTCAGCTTTAATCAGGTTATGTTCTCTGATGAATGTTCATATCTGATGGGGAAGAGCTGTCAGGAACTGGTCAGCAACCATGAAGTCTCTAAGAGATTCGTAACTGTGATCAATTCCTGAGCTCTCTATCCAAAAGTCGAACAAACGAAAGAGTGTTACCTGTAACTGCTGAAAGTTCTGGCCAGGCCGTAAGGTGGCATACCTGAAATCTTTCCTGTAAGAATTAGTGGTTTTTTGATATGCTTTAAGGATTGCCTTCTTCAGTAGGTTATAATTACATATGATATCCTGCAACAAAGTTGCATAGATATTCAAGGCTGTACCAGAAAATAACATTCCTAACCTGGTAGCCCAGGTGTCAGCAGGCCATTCACAGAGGGTAGCGGTATTTTCAAACCTGATAATGTATGAAGTTATGTCTTCCCCCTCTGTGAAGGGAGGTAAATTAGGTGTTGGAATATGTGCACTGACTGCACGTTGTTCCATTACTTCTTCCTCTAATTGTTGTTGTGTAAAAGTTAACTTTTTATTCTCTAATTCAAGGCGAGATTTTTCGAGCTCGCGATCCTTTTCTCTCTCTATTAACTCATGTTCTCTAGCTTTTTCCTCAACTTCTCTATCCTTTGCTCTTTCCTCAAGTTCTCTTAATTTAACCTGTTCCTCACGTATCTTAGCTTGTTCCTCACGTTCCCTATCCTTTGCTCTTTCCTCAAGTTCTCTTAATTTAACTTGTTCTTCACGTACTCTAGCTCTCTCCTCACGATCAAGTCTATCACGCTCCTTTTTGTCTTCTCTCTCTCTAACTGTCTTTCTTGGATTTCTCTCTCAATTCTCTCTCTCTCCTTTTTCTCTTCTCTTTCTATTCTCTCTCTCTCCTTTTCTTCTTCTCTTTCCCTTTCTAACTGTCTTTCTTCTCTCTCAATTCTCTCTCTTTCAAGTCTTTCCGGGATCTTAGCACTAATGAAAGATTCTAAATTTTTCCCTGTTATTCCTAACTTACTTCCAGCATTCATCCAAAACTGGTATTCATCCATACTTGCAAGAATAACTTAAACTATCAGGGGAAATGAAACGGGTATTAAAGAAAACGGAGGGTTCAATTCCTGCTCCGCTCAAACTGTAAATAAACCAGAGGGCTCGATCCCTACTTCAATTAAACAATATGTATTAATTAAAACGAAGGGTTCTATGCCGGCTCCGAGCAAACAGTAAGTAGAATGGGGTCCCTTGACCATCCAATCTTCTCACCAACAAATCAAGAGTGTCCTATGACAGTTCCCTTGATATAATAAAGAGCTCAATGAAACAAATTGTCACTGGAAAATCTCGGGTCCCTAGAGTCTAATCCTCCAAAGTGTTTCAAGCTCACACAAAAATAGATGGCAGAATTAACTAGTATTCCTGCCTTGACTTGACTTACAATAAATTGAGACTAACAATCACCAAATCTTTTAAATACCTGTACTGTAGTCCTACCATAGAGAATGATTACTCATGGCTGGTGGTAACCGTCTGTGGTATGCGGCGTTAAAGTTCCAATGGTAGATTCGAGATGGAGTTGAATTTGATTCAGTAGAGTTGATCCTGGCAAGGTCGCCACTTGTGAAGGCTTACTCAGCCCTGTAACAACTTCAGACAGTATTAGCAAGGCTGGCTCCTCCTCAGGAAAATTAGTGAATAGAAAAAGAAATAATAACAGACAAACATAAACACTTTATTATATAGAAAATATAAAACACTTAAATATGAAATATTAATCCTACATTAAAGAAAATGAAAAATATAAATGATAACTAAATTCAATGCTAATTTAAAACTTGGGTGTCTGGTGTTGGTGACACTGTGTTGTTGAAATCGTAGCCGTTGCTGATGATGGGGGGGGGTCGCAGGTGTTGGTTACAACCCACCGGTTCGTTCTTCACAGTATAGCCTTGAGTATTATGTCCCGATGACAGGAAAGCAGGTTCTTTACCACTGCAATGATGAGGGGTTATTTTTTTTTTTTTATTATCACACTGGCCGATTCCCACCAAGGCAGGGTGGCCCGAAAAAGAAAAACTTTCACCATCATTCACTCCACCACTGTCTTACCAGAAGGGTGCTTTACACTACAGTTTTTAAACTGCAACATTAACACCCCTCCTTCAGAGTGCAGGCACTGTACTTCCCATCTCCAGGACTCAAGTCCGGCCTGCCAATTTCCCTGAACCCCTTCATAAATGTTACTTTGCTCACACTCCAACAGCACATCAAGTATTAAAAATCATTCGTCTCCATTCACTCCTATCAAACATGCTCACGCACGCCTGCTGGAAGTCCAAGCCCTTTGCACACAAAACCTCCTTTACCCCCCCCCCCTCCAACCTTTCCTAGGCCGACCCCTACCCCGCCTTCCTTCCACTACAGACTGATACACTCTTGAAGTTATTCTGTTTCGCTCCATTCTCTCCACATGTCCGAACCACCTCAACAACCCTTCCTCAGCCCTCTGGACAACAGTTTTGGTAATCCCGCACCTCCTCCTAACTTCCAAACTACGAATTCTCTGCATTATATTCACACCACACATTGCTCCATACTCTGTCCCTCCAATCTGATATCCAATCTTTCATCACCTAATATTTTTGTTATCCTCATAACCTTACTCTTTCCTGTATTCACTTTTAATTTTCATCTTTTGCACACCCTACCAAATTCATCCACCAATCTCTGCAACTTCTCTTCAGAATCTCCCAAGAGCACAGTGTCATCAGCAAAGAGCAACTGTGACAACTCCCACTTTATGTGTGATTCTTTATCTTTTAACTCCACGCTTCTTGTCAAGACCCTCGCATTTACTTCTCTTACAACCCCATCTATAAATATATTAAACAACCACGGTGACATCACACATCCTTGTCTAAGGCCTACTTTTACTGGGAAATAATTTCCCTCTTTCCTATGTACTCTAACTTGAGCCTCACTATCCTCGTAAAAACTCTTCACTGCTTTCAGTAACCTACCTCCTACACCATACACCTGCAACATCTGCCACATTGCCCCCCTATCCACCCTGTCATACGCCTTTTCCAAATCCATAAATGCCACAAAGACCTCTTTAGCCTTATCTAAATACTGTTCACTTATATGTTTCACTGTAAACACCTGGTCCACACACCCCCTACCTTTCCTAAAGCCTCCTTGTTCATCTGCTATCCTATTCTCAGTCTTACTTTTAATTCTTTCAATAATAACTCTACCATACACTTTACCAGGTATACTCAACAGACTTATCCCCCTATAATTTTTGCACTCTCTTTTGTCCCCTTTGCCTTTATACAGAGGAACTATGCATGCTCTCTGCCAATCCCTAGGTACCTTACCCTCTTCCATACATTTATTAAATAATTGCACCAACCACTCCAAAACTATATCCCCACCTGCTTTTAACATTTCTATCTTTATCCCTTCAATCCCGGCTGCCTTACCCCCTTTCATTTTACCTACTGCCTCATGAACTTCCCCCACACTCACAACTGGCTCTTCCTCACTCCTACAAGATGTTATTCCTCCTTGCCCTATACACGAAATCACAGCTTCCCTATCTTCATCAACATTTAACAATTCCTCAAAATATTCCCTCCGTCTTCCCAATACCTCTAACTCTCCATTTAATAACTCTCCTCTCCTATTTTTAACTGACAAATCCATTTGTTCTCTAGGCTTCCTTAACTTGTTAATCTCACTCCAAAACTTTTTCTTATTTTCAACAAAATTTGTTGATAACATCTCACCCACTCTCTCATTTGCTCTCTTTTTACATTGCTTCACCACTCTCTTAACCTCTTTCTTTTTCTCTATATACTCTTCCCTCCTTGCATCACTTCTACTTTGTAAAAACTTCTCATATGCTAACTTTTTCTCCCTTACTACTCTCTTTACATCATCATTCCACCAATCGCTCCTCTTCCCTCCCGCACCCACTTTCCTGTAACCACAAACTTCTGCTGAACACTCTAACACTACATTTTTAAACCTACCCCATACCTCTTCGACCCCATTGCCTATGCTCTCATTAGCCCATCTATCCTCCAATAGCTGTTTATATCTTTCCCTAACTGCCCCTCCTCTTTTAGTTTATAAACCTTCACCTCTCTCTTCCCTGATGCTTCTATTCTCCTTGTATCCCATCTACCTTTTACTCCCAGTGTAGCTACAACTAGAAAGTGATCCGATATATCTGTGGCCCCTCTATAAACATGTACATCCTGAAGTCTACTCAACAGTCTTTTATCTACCAATACATAATCCAACAAACTACTGTCATTTCGCCCTACATCATATCTTGTATACTTATTTATCCTCTTTTTCTTAAAATATGTATTACCTATAACTAAACCCCTTTCTATACAAAGTTCAATCAAAGGGCTCCCATTATCATTTACACCTGGCACCCCAAACTTACCTACCACACCCTCTCTAAAAGTTTCTCCTACTTTAGCATTCAGGTCCCCTACCACAATTACTCTCTCACTTGGTTCAAAGGCTCCTATACATTCACTTAACATCTCCCAAAATCTCTCTCTCTCCTCTGCATTCCTCTCTTCTCCAGGTGCATACACGCTTATTATGACCCACTTCTCGCATCCAGCCTTTACTTTAATCCACATAATTCTTGCATTTACACATTCATGTTCTCTTTTCTCCTTCCATAACTGATCATTCAACATTACTGCTACCCCTTCCTTTGCTCTAACTCTCTCAGATACTCCAGATTTTATCCCATTTATTTCCCCCCACCGAAACTCCCCTACCCCCTTCAGCTTTGTTTCGCTTAGGGCCAGGACATCCAACTTCTTTTCATTCATAACATCAGCAATCATCTGTTTCTTGTCATCTGCACTACATCCACGCACATTCAAGCATCCCAGTTTTATAAAGTTTTTCTTCTTCTCCACTGCAATGATGAGGGGCTATGTCCTGCAATTTAATACAGGTGCACAGGTAATTAAATCCAAAAAGGGGAAGTCTCAGGATGTTAGTCCATCTCCATCAGTTCTGCTTGTTGATTGGCAGGTGACCCTCTCTGTCATCCAAGAGTAGTGCTGGGAGCTGCGAGTCTAGTGATTACTGTTTGGACCGGAGCCCCGCACGTCACCTTTCGTGGGGGGGGAAGAAGGAGGGGAAGGGATAGCGGGAGCTAGACTGACCCTACCTTAACAAGCAGCCAGCAGTCAAACTGTCACTTTCGGCGTGGGGGATAAAAGGCGGTAATAGCGGGAGCTTGACTTACCCTACCTTAACAAGTAGCCGGCAATGAAACTATTGTTACTATATACTCCCTCGCTTCTCCTATCTATTGAACTTTTCCCTCACAGTTCGAAAGTAATTGTTGAAATTATGATATGGTAATATGTATTGAGTATGTGAGTACTGAGTATTGAGCATTTAGTCTAGGGTGATTAAGTGGCTTTTAAGAAGAGTCTTAAATTGATTTTCATATTTCATATTTTGGGGCCCTTTATGTGCATAGAGTTTTTACACAGTGTGATATGGACATGAGGTACATCAAAAAGAGATCTGTGTCTTGTGTTATGGTCATGTGTCCTATTAAGGTTGGTGAGGAGAAGTTTGAATGGAGGGTTTATATTTGCATGTATTGTTCTGTGTGTGTAGTAGGCACATGAATAAGTATGGGTGTTCTTAATGGTGAGCAAATTTAGACTTTTGAAAATTGGCAGAGTATGCTGTCGGGAGTGGGAATTTGTTATTCTGACTGTTGCCTTTTGCTGGGTTATTAGAGGTCTTAGGTGATTTAATGTTGTTGAACCCCATGCACAAATTCCGTATGTGAGGTTAGGGTATATGAGTGAATGGTACAGTGCGAGGAGATCTGATTATGAAACATAGTACTGTATCTTTGATAGTATGCCTACAGTCTTAGAGATTTTCTTGGTGATTTGTTGTACAGTGGACCCCCGCATACCGTCGCCATCACATAACGTACAATCCGCATACCGCTCGCTTTTATCGCAAAAATTTTGCCTCGCATACCGCTCAAAAACCCGCTCACCGCTCTTCCTCCGAGACACGTCCAATGTGCGCCCTTAGCCAGCCTCACATGTGCCGCTGGTGGCATTGTTTACTAGCCTGCCTCCGCGGTAACATCCAAGCATACAATCGGAACATTTCGTATTATTACAGTGTTTTTGGTGATTTTATCAGCCAAATAAGTGACCATGGGCCCCAAGAAAGCTTCTAGTGCCAACCCTACAGCAATAAGGGTGAGAATTACAATAGAGATGAAGAAAGAGATCATTGATAAGTATGAAAGTGGAGTGCGTGTCGCCGACCTGGCCAGGTTGTACAAGAAACCCAAATCAACCATCTCTACTATTGTGGGCAACAGAAAGGCAATCAAGGAAACTGTTCTTGCCAAAGGTTTAACTGTGTTTTCGAAACAGAGATCGCAAGTGATGGAAGATGTTGAGAGACTCTTATTGGTGTGGATAAATGAAAAACAGCTAGCAGGAGATAGCGTTTCTCAAGCAATCATAAGCGAAAAGGCTAGGAAGTTGCATGAGGATTTAATTAAAAAAAATGCCTGCAACTAGTGATGATGTGAGTGAATTTAAGGCCAGCAAAGGTTGGTTTGAGAGATTTAAGAAGCATAGTGGCATACATAGTGTGATAAGGCATGGTGAGGCTGCCAGTTCGGACCACAAAGCAGCTGAAAAATATGTGCAGGAATTCAAGGAGTACATAGACAGTGAAGGACTGAAACCTGAACAAGTGTTTAATTGTGTTGAAACAGGCCTGTTTTGGAAGAAAATGCCAAGCAGGACCTACATTACTGAAGAGGAAAAGGCACTCCCAGGACATAAGCCTATGAAAGACAGGCTTACTTTGTTGATGTGTTCCAATGCTACTGGTGATTGCAAAGTGAAGCCTTTATTAGTGTATCACTCTGAAACTCCCAGACTGTTCAGGCAAAAGAATGTCCTCAAGGAGAATTTGTGTGTGCTGTGTTGGGCAAACAGTAAGGCATGGGTCACTAGGGACTTTTTCTATGACTGGTTACACCATGCATTTGCCCCCAATGTGAAAGATTACCTAACTGAAAAGAAATTAGAACTTAAGTGCCTCCTGGTGTTAGACAATGCCCCTGGTCATCCTACAGACGTGGCAGAGCGACTTTATGGGGACATGAAATTCATTAAGGTGAAGTTTTTGCCTCCTAATACCACTCCTCTCCTGCAGCCCATGGACCAGCAGGTTATTGCAAACTTCAAAAAACTGTACACAAAAGCTCTGTTTGAAAGGTGCTTTGTAGTGACCTCAGAAACTCAACTGACTCTAAGAGAGTTTTGGAGAGAGCACTTTAATATCCTCAATTGTGTAAACCTTATAGGTAAGGCTTATGAGGGAGTGACTAAGAAGACCTTGAACTCTGCTTGGAAAAAAACTGTGGCCAGAATGTGTAGACAAAAGGGATTTTGAAGGGTTTGAGGCTAACCCTGAGAGGATTATGCCAGTTGAGGAATCCATTGTGGCATTGGGAAAGTCCTTGGGGTTGGAGGTTAGTGGGGAGGATGTGGAAGAGTTGGTGGAGGAGGACAATGAAGAACTAACCACTGATGAGCTGATAGATCAACTTCAACAGCAAGAGGCCAGACCTGAGGAAACTGGTTCAGAGGAGGGGAGAGAGAAATTGAAGAAGTTGCCTACTACAAAGATTAAGGAAATCTGTGCAAAGTGGCTTGAAGTGCAAACCTTCATGGATGAAAATCACCCTCACACAGCTATTGCAAGCCGTGTTGGCAACCTGTACACTGACAGTGTTGTGAAACACTTTAGGGAAGTCATAAAGGAACGAGAGGTACAGGCCACTATGGACAGATATGTTGTGCGAAAGAAGTCCAGTGACTCTGAAGCTGGTCCTAGTGGCATTAAAAGAAGAAGGGAAGTAACCCCAGAAAAGGACTCGACACCTCAAGTCTTAATGGAAGGGGATTCCCCTTCTAAACACTAACACTCTCTCTCCCCTCCTCCCATCCCATCAATCACCAGATCTTCAATAAAAGTAAGTGTCATGTAATTGTGCATGCCTTTTTCAGTTTGTGTGTATTAAAATTAACATTTCATGTGGTAAAATTTTTTTTTTTCATACTTTTGGGTGTCTTGCATGGATTAATTTGATTTCCATTATTTCTTATGGGGAAAATTCATTCGCATACCGACCATTTCGCATAACAAAGAGCCCTCTTGCACGGATTAAAGTCGCTATGTGGGGGTCCACTGTATATGTGTCTGAAACTTAAGGTTACTGAGGTGAAGCAGGAGGAGGCAGGATCACAGTGGGACCTGCCACTAGTGTAAGTAGGTCGTCGTCCAAAGGTTGGGCAAGCGTTGAAGTCTTTGTACCAAGATCCCATGATGGACTGAACACATCGATTCTAGGTTGAGGGACTGATTACCTCAAACTTCTCCTCTCCTTACCCATTTCTACTTTGTATTGGACTGATGAAGCCACTGTGTGGCAAAACGTTTCTGCAATAAAGATTCCTAATTGTTGCATAAGTGTCTCAGTTCTTCAACTTGTTGGTTTTCTAAGCCATTCATCACATCTGTCAGACACTGCAACATCATGGGATCTTGGTACAAAGACTTCAACGCTTGCCCAACCTTTGGACGACAACCTACTTACACTAGTGGCAGGTCCCACTGTGATCCCGCCTCCTCCTGCTTCACCTCATCAGACTGCAGTATATAAGCCACCTCTCTGGCCCTATGCTGCATTTCCTACAGGAGTGATGGACTGAACACATCGATTCCAGGTTGAGGGACTGATTACCTCAAATTTCTCCTCTCCTTACCCATTTCTACTTTGTATTGGACTGATGAAGCCACTGTGTGGCGAAACGTTTCTTCAATAAAGATTCCCATATGTGGCATAAGTGTCTTAGTTCTTCTCCCTGTGGGATACCAACTGTAATTGGCTGTGCGGAAGAGTTTGCTCCATTTGTGTACAAATATTGGCTTCTGTTGCTGAGGTATGACTAGGTTGTTGAGGGAGTGCCCTCTTATACCATAGTGCGACAATTTTTTGTGGAGCAAGTCATGATCAACTGTATCAAAAGCTTTATGTAAATCAATGAAGATCCTCAGTGGGACCTCTTTTTTCTCTAGTGCAGTGTACATTTGTTCTAGCATGTGTATAATAGCATCATTTATATTTTTGTTAGGCTTGAACCCAAATTGACAGGGATTGAGTATGTTAGGTAAGACACATACGCAACAGTTAGGTATCTTTATTTCGAAACGTTTCGCCTACACAGTAGGCTTCTTCAGTCGAGTACAGAAAAGTTGATTGAAGCAGAAGATACTTGAAGACGATGTAATCAGTCCATCACCCTTGAAGTTTTGAGGTGGTCAGTCCCTCAGTCTGGAGAAGAGTATTGTTCCATAGTCTGAAACAATATGGAGTTGAAGTGACAGGATGGAGCCTATATACCACCAGGAGGTGAGATGTAGGCCACTAGTAGAGGTAAGAATGTTGTCGTTGGAAGGTCAGGTCCCTCTCAAATCCAGCCATTCTCACCAGTAGAAGTTGACAAAGTTGATTTCAGGTCTGTACCAAGATACCCTTGTGTTACAGTGTCTGACAGAGTGAACATTAAAATGGTATAAAATACCGACAGGTTGTTAGGTAAGACACATATGCAACAGTTAGGTATCTTTATTTCGAAACGTTTCGCCTACACAATAGGCTTCTTCAGTCGAGTACAGAAAAGTTGATAGAAGCAGAAGATACTTAATGTTCATTCAGGGATTGAGTATGTTGTGGGAGATGAGGTAGGAATAGATTCGCTTATGAATTAATTTTTCGAAGATTTTAGAGAGAGGGTTTAAGTTGGATATTGGCCTATAGTTATTCAAGTCTGTTTGGTCTCCTCCTCTATGGATAGGGGTGACCCTCGCTATTTTGAGAACTGTAGGGAAGGTAGAGGATTCGATGAATTTGTTGAAGAGTGTTGCAATGATTGGTGACAGCACTTGCGATGCTTTTTTGTATATGAAGGATGGTAGGGTATTTAAACCTCCTGTCTTGTTTTTTAGTGTGTTGATAATAAGGGAGACTTCTGTTGGGTTAGTCGGAGCTAGTAACAGTGTGTACGGGTAGTTGCCAGTGAGGTAGTCATTGGGTGGGGTATTTGAGCTTGGGATTTTATTGGCAAGGTTTTTTCCTATGGTGGAGAAGAATTCACTGAGTCTGTTTGCTGTTTCAGTTGGTTGGAGTTGGGGGTTCATCTGGTTTTGTTAGTTCAATTGTGCTATTTTGTGATATCTTTTTTGTTCCTAGAATTTCTGATAGGGTTTTCCAGGTTTTTTTTATATCACCTTTTAAGTTGGATAATCTGTTCTCATAATACAATTTTTTAGCCCTTCTTATCAGGCTGGTTAGGATTGACGAGTAACGTTTTGTTAGGTCTCTGGTTATATGACCCATTCTGTACTGTTTTTCATATTGGTGCTTTGTATTTATGGATTTGAGGATGCTGGGTGTTAGCCAGGGACTGTTTAGTCTCTTAGCTGTCATCTGTTTAGTTTTTTTAGGGCAGTGCTTGTTATAGAGGTATTGGGTCTTTTTTAGAAAATTATTAATATATTCATCAATATTTGTATAGATTTCTAGCTCAGTGTGCCAGTCAATGTTTGTCACTGTTGTTGTGAAGTTATTAATGGCTGACTCTTTGTGAAGTCTGAAAGTGACTTTAGTAGTGTATTGGGGTAATTTGCCTAGATTAGTTATGAGGAAGGTAAGGTAGTGGTCTGTCGTATTATCTGTGATTATGCCTGATTTTAAAGGGAATATGGTGTTGGTCCAGATGTGGTCTAGTAGGAAAACACTAGTCTCTGTAATTCTTGTAGGTTTTGTTACTGTTGGTAGCAACAAGCAGTTACTCATAGTGTTTGTGAATTCAGTAATGTGTGGGTCCTGGTCTTGCAGGAGATTTATACTGAAGTCACCTGAGAGTAGTAAGTGATCTTTATTCATGCATGCATCAGTTATCATACTTCCTAGGTTTTCACTAAAACGGCTAATGTTTGACTGTGGTACTCTGTAGATGTTTATCACTGTGAGAGGTTTTTGTAGGTTTTTGGATTTGAATTTAGCTATTATATATTCCCCATGTTCATCCCTTGTGCAAGTATTAGTGATACATTCTAGTTGATCTGAGTAGTGTACAGCTGTGCCACCCCCTTATTGATCTGGCCTACAGTTGTGTATGGCTGTGTAGCCAGGAATGGCATAGACATCTGTAGTATCAGGTTTTAGCCAGGTTTCGGTGAGAGTAATGATGGACATACTGGCATGAAGGGAATTTAGTAATGCTATGAGGTCATCGTAATGTTTGCTTAAAGATCTGATATTGTAGTTAAAGACAGTTATGTTGTTGTTGGCTCTGACTGTTCTGTGTAGTAATTACAGTTACATTACCAGAAGATACTAAAGTAACCCGGTCTGAAAATCAATTTAAGACTCTTCTCAAAAACCACTTAATCACCTTAGACTAAATGGTCAATACTCAGTATTCCCATACCCAATATGTATTCCCATATCATAATTTCAATAATTACTTTTAAACCTATTATCCAGTGTCGACATGAATATAGTTGAATCATTGTTTCATAAAAAGCATTTTTGAATATATGAATATATCTTTTGTTTTATATAAATTAGATTCACTTATAATTAATGGATCTACTGTACAACTGTGATATAATTCTTTAGTGTTAAGTAGTCAGTAAGCCAGTAATGTTAAGTTGGCCCATAATGCCTAGGCATAATAGAGGCTCTCTTTGCATTGCAACCCATTATTGTAAATACATAATCTCAGTGTACTATTTGCTAAGATATAAATAAATAAATAAAATAAAATAAAATAAAATAAAAGCACTCGACTTGTACTCGCTGGAATGCAGACGAGAGAGAGATATCATAATCTATACGTACTTGGAAAATCCTAGAAGGAATGGTCCCTAATCTGCACATGGCAGTCACTCCCTATGAAAGCAAACAACTGGACAGGCAGTGCAAAATATCCCCAATGAAAAGTAGGGGCACCATTGGTACACTAAGAGAAAACACAGTAAGTGTCCAGGGTCCAAGACTGTTCAGCAGCCTCCCACCATGCATAAGGGGAATTACCAATAGACCCCTGGCTGTCTTCAATAGGAAGCTGGACAGACATTTAAAGTTGGTGCAAGATCATCTGGGCTGTGGTTCATATGTTGGACTGCATGTGGCCAGCAGTAACAGCCTGGTTGATCAGGCCCTAATCCACCGGGAGGACTGGTCGTGGACCAGGCTATGGGGGCATTGATCCCTGGAATACCCTCCAGGTAGACTCCAGGTCCAGGTAGAGCCTGAACAAGTCAGAGAACCTGCCTACTCAATATTACTTTTCAAATTTTGTGCAGAATGTAATAATGTGGCCCGGTGGCCTGGTGGCTAAAGCTCCCGCTTCACACACGGAGGGCCTGGGTTCAATTCCTGGCGGGTGGAAACATTTCGACACGTTTCCTTACACCTGTTGTCCTGTTCACCTAGCAGCAAATAGGTACCTGGGTGTTAGTCGACTGGTGTGGGTCGCATCCTGGGGGACAAGATTAAGGACCCCAATGGAAATAAGTTAGACAGTCCTCGATGACGCACTGACTTTCTTGGGTTATCCTGGGTGGCTAACCCTCCGGGGTTAAAAATCCGAACGAAATCCTATCTTATCTTATCTTAATGTGGGTATATGTTCTAAACTTATTAATACTACTTCCCTATATTTATTTGTTTGATATTTTGCAGGTTAACGAAGCAGTAAGTCATAGGGACAACACTGATAAATTGGAGTTTATGCAGAGGCACGTCACCTGTGAAGGCTTACAAGAACGTTTAGTCTTCAACTCACTCACCAATATCCTCGGCCCAAGGAAGCTTCTTCATACTGGTGTATTACACAAGGTATCTCACCACTATCCAGTTTAACCCTTTCAGGGTCAGGAGGCCCTCTCCCAAACCTGTTTTCAGGGTCGGTAAAAATTAGAAAAAAAAAAATTATTATTTTTTCTCATGAAAAGATAGTGTTTTTTTTTTCTGAATTTTATAGGCTAAACAGAAAAATTTTACCATCAATACTTACCGAGATATGGAGGCATGAAGTTGACAGAAAATGACCGGCATACGGTAACATCGCCGACTGCTGGTCACCCGGTACAGGTCCTCCATCACAAATCCGGCATCACTGGGACCTGTAGTGTGCCGGATTACTGAGTTTGCCGAATTACAGAGTGGTTAGGTTAGAATACACTTAATAAAATTAGCCAACTTGACTTGCACAGTTCATTGAACATCGGCAAAAATCAAACATTTCCGCTACTTTGAGCTCAATTTCAAGGTACTTTTCGTCATGAAAGCAATCAAAATTATGTCTATTTCTGTAATATATCTTCCATTCTATCAAATGAGTCCAAAAAAATGAGAATACCACCATAAAAACCATACGAAAATATACTGCAAAGAGGCAGCTAATGGTTGAGAAGTTAACTCCCTTATTTATTGTCTGTATTTTTTATTTTTGTTGTACGTTAAGAAGCATCTTTCCATCATAAATTGCCCAAGTTTCAGTGAGATAGCCCAACAAACAACCGAGAAAAAAAAATATTTACCAAATATCATATATGGCAAGCCAAGCCAGGTACTGGAAATAAGTCACATAGTCTGACTTTCCTGGGTTATGCTAGGTTCTCTATACATACACTGCTATGTATGATAATCTATGTAACTGTATTTGTGTATACCAGAATAAACTTGTTTACTTCTAGTCTGTCAACTGGGTACAAGAAACTGCCCATTCACTTATTTCAACTACCCAATAAAGTGGTCAGAAATTGGCAATTTGGCCGATTTCACACAGATTTCAACAGATGCGCAAATTAACATTAAGATCGACAACACTCTAATTGCCAGGCATAATGAGGGCAAATTCCTAGGCCTATACCTCAACAACAACCTGAACTTCAGCACCTATATCCAACACATAACCAAAAAAGTATCCAAAACGGTTGGGATCCTCTCCAAGATACGATACTACGTGCCGCAAACTGCCCTTCTCACACTATACCATTCACTTATATATCCATACTTCACCTGTGCTATCTGTGCTTGGGGTTCAACTGCAGCAACACACCTAAAGCCAATAATAACCCAACAAAAAGCTGCAGTAAGAATAATCACTAAATCCCATCCCTGGCAACACACCCCCCCACTCTTCATAGATCTAAACTTACTCCCTGTTCAGTACATCCACACTTACTACTGTGCAATCTACATCTACAGGACCTTAAATTCCAATATTAACCTTGACCTAAAACGCTTTCTTGATAGTTGTGACAGAACCCACAGGCACAACACCAGACACAAACATCTCTATTACATTCCCCGTGTCCGACTAAACCTTTACAAAAATTCAATGTATGTCAAAGGCCCTAAAATCTGGAACACCCTACCTGAAAATTCTAAAACTGCAGACACATTCATCACCTTCAAAACTACCATCAGAAAACATCTTATCTCCTTGATACACCCTGTCAACTAATTATACGAATACCACCTGGTGGTTCACACTTACACTCACTCACCCATTTGACCATAAACAGAAATATCAATCTCAATCTCAAACTTATTAATCTTAACTAGTCATAAGTTGGCCTGTGATACTCCAATACTGAAACTATGTATAGTGCCAAAACAAAAGCATTCACATTGCTAAACTCACAAACTAGTATTTAGTCACTTAGCCATAATACCAACTTACCTCATAATTTTGTAATATTTTAAACTTAAGATTTAATCTAAGTCTGCCCAAAATGCCTAGCCATGCTAGGTGTTCTAGTGGTACACTCTGTAATTATTATTTTACTACATGTAAACCACACAATAACCAAATTCTGCAAACTCGGCATTGTAATCCTTATAGAGAATAAACTTTGATGCCAATTTCAAAATAGGGTCCAGAATAAACAATGCAGACATTCCTGGCGCTAAAATAACATTTTCTCTGTTCATTATTCCCGGCTACAGGCCCCTCTTATATTACTCTTGCTTTTCATTTGGAATTTTTATTCACAAAAAAATAGAAGATTTACTGTTATGCAGACTGCTGCATTATTGTAATAATTGTATAAATAATGTCAAGCCATTATTGACTCTGTATTGGACTGGCAGGCGGACAGGTATTGGACGGTGACATCATTTGTTTACTTGTGAGCTTCGCTAAAGAATAGAACATTTTCGCCACTGTGAGCACAATTTCAGGGTACTTTTCGTCATGAAAGCAATCAAAATCATATCTATTTCTGTAATATGTCTTTCATTCTATCAAATAAGACCGAAAAAATGAGAATACTATAACTATAACAACCATACAAAAATGTACCGCTAAGCAGCCGCTAATGGCTGAGAAGTGAACTCCGCTATTTATGGTCTGATTTCTTTCATTTCTGGTGTACGTGAAGAAGCATCTTTCCATGATACATTGCCCAAGTTTGAATAAGATAACCCAACAAACAACTGAGAGAATAATAATAATATATATAATAATAATAATAATATCTTTATTTACTACACATACATGTACAAGGTACACAGGCCTAGCTGACATCAGTGACATACTTCTGTATAGAAAGCTGCATGTTATGCTGAGTATTTCAAGAAAATTAGGTTAGTGCCCCAGGATAACACCCAGGTACCCATTTACTGATGGGTAAACATAGACAACAGGTGTAAAGAAACATGCCTAATGTTTCTACCCTGGCTGGGAATCGAATATTTACCAAAAATCATATATGGCTAACCCAAGCCAGGTACTAAAAATAAGCCACGTTGACTTTTTTTGGGTTATCCTAGGTTCGCTACACATATGCTGCTATGTGTGATAATCTATAGAGAGAAAATAACTTTTTTGTTTCAGGTTTATGGTGCAGTACGAGTGTATATCACAGTTAGCCCTGTGCTACACTCCGTTTTCTCTAATATAAGCCACCAAGACAGGGATAGGAGAATGGTATTTGTATACCATATCCTGTTCATACCTCTGTCGAACTGCTTAGTATTATGCCAAATATTATTCATTCTGGAGTATTTAACATGGCAGAAATTGTACACCAAATCCAGTCATTCCTGGAGTGGAACCACAGTCAATGGCATCCACTCCAAACCAACAGATACAGATACTAATGCCGGAAAAAAAATCCCCCCCCAGTACCAACAATACCACCAGTCCGATGACATTCTTCTTTGCAAATATACAGGGTCTAAAGCCAGCAACAAACAACAAAATACCTTTCATCCGTGGACTGCTTGCAGAGGCAAAGGCAATGTTCGCGGCTTTCACTGAGACCCACATAAAGGATCACTTAGACAACGAAATATGGATCCCAGGTTACAACCTATACAGATGTGACAGAGTGAACAGGCAAAACGGGGGGGTTGGCCTGTACTTTGCAGAGTCACTTGTTTGCACAGAACTGCTTAATGCCTCAAATGATGTAGTGGAAGTTTTAGCAGTAAAGGTCGAGAACCAAAACCTAGTCATTGTGGTAGTCTACAAGCCTCCGGATGCAACATCCCAGCAATTCCAGGAACAGCTGTTAAAAGTTGACCACTGTCTGGAAAATCTTCCAGCTCCTGCACCCAACATCTTGCTCCTGGGGGATTTCAACTTAAGGCACCTAAAATGGAGGAATATAGCAAATAATATTGTTGCAGTAATAACACCGGGAGGCAGCTCTGATGAAAACTCACACTCACACGAGCTTTTAAATCTCTGCACAAAATTCAATTTAAACCAGCAAATAATAGAGCCTACTAGACTGGAGAATACACTAGACCTCATCTTCACTAACAATGATGATCTGATAAGAAATGTCACCATATCAAAAACAATATACTCAGATCACAACATAATTGAGGTTCAGACATGTATGCGCAGAGCCCCAGACTGACAAAATGAGATTAGTCACGAGGGAGCATTCACCAAATTCAACTTCAATAACAAAAACATAAAGTGGGACCAAGTAAACCAAGTCCTAACCGATATAAGCTGGGAAGATATACTAAGCAACACAGACCCCAACTTATGCCTAGAACAGATTAACTTGGTGGCACTCGATGTATGCACAAGACTTATTCCTCTAAGAAAAAGGAGGAGTAGATGTAAAATAGAAAGAGGCAGGCGCTCTCTTTACAGGCGACGGAAAAGAATAACAGAGCGGCTAAAAGAGGTCAATCTATCTGAAATGCGTAGCGAGACACTGGTCAGAGAAATAGCAAACATCGAACTTAAGCTAAAGGAATCTTATAGGAGTCAGGAATCGCGGGAAGAACTAAAAGCCATAAATGAAATCGAAAGAAACTTAAAGTATTTCTTCTCCTATGCCAAATCAAAGTCGAGAACAACGTCCAGTATTGGGCCCTTACTTAAACAAGATGGGTCCTACACAGATGACAGCAAGGAAATGAGTGAGCTACTCAAGTTCCAATATGACTCAGTTTTTAGCAAGCCACTAACCAGACTGAGAGTCGAAGATCAAAATGAATTTTTTATGAGAGAGCCACAGAATTTGGTTAACACAAGCTTATCTGATGTTATCCTGACGCCAAATGACTTCGAACAGGCGATAAATGACATGCCCATGCACTCTGCCCCAGGGCCAGACTCATGGAACTCCGTGTTCATCAAGAACTGCAAGAAGCCCCTATCACGAGCCTTTACCATCCTATGGAGAGGGAGCATGGGCACGGGGGTCGTCCCACAGTTACTAAAAACAACAGACATAGCCCCACTCCACAAAGGGGGCAGTAAAGCAACAGTAAAGAACTACAGACCGATAGCACTAACATCCCATATCATAAAAATCTTTGAAAGAGTCCTAAGAAGCAAGATCACCACCCATCTAGAAACCCATCAGTTACACAACCCAGGGCAACATGGGTTTAGAACAGGTCGCTCCTGTCTGTCTCAACTATTGGATCACTACGACGAGGTCCTAGATGCACTAGAAGACAAAAAGAATGCAGATGTAATATATACAGACTTTGCAAAAGCCTTTGACAAGTGTGACCATGGCGTAATAGCGCACAAAATGCGTGCTAAAGGAATAACAGGAAAAGTTGGTCGATGGATCTATAATTTCCTCACTAACAGAACACAGAGAGTAGTAGTCAACAGAGTAAAGTCCGAGGCAGGCACGGTGAAAAGCTCTGTTCCACAAGGCACAGTACTCGCTCCCATCTTGTTCCTCATCCTCATATCTGACATAGACAAGGATGTCAGCCACAGCACCATGTCTTCCTTTGCAGATGACACCCGAATCTGCATGACAGTGTCTTCCATTGCAGACATTGCAAGGCTCCAGGCGGACATCAACCAAATCTTTCAGTGGGCTGCAGAAAACAATATGAAATTCAACGATGAGAAATTTCAATTACTCAGATATGGTAAACACGAGGAAATTAAATCTTCATCAGAGTACAAAACAAATTCTGGCCACAAAATAGAGCGAAACACCAACGTCAAAGACCTGGGAGTGATCATGTCGGAGGATCTCACCTTCAAGGACCATAACATTGTATCGATCGCATCTGCTAGAAAAATGACAGGATGGATAATGAGAACCTTCAAAACGAGGGATGCCAAACCCATGATGACACTCTTCAGGTCACTTGTTCTATCTAGGCTGGAATATTGCTGCACACTAACAGCACCTTTCAAGGCAGGTGAAATTGCTGACCTAGAAAATGTACAGAGAACCTTCACGGCGCGCATAACGGAGATAAAGCACCTCAATTACTGGGAGCGCTTGAGGTTCCTGAACTTGTATTCCCTGGAACGCAGGCGGGAGAGATACATGATTATATACACCTGGAAAATTCTAGAGGGACTAGTACTGAACTTGCACACGAAAATCACTCACTATGAAAGCAAAAGACTTGGCAGACGATGCAACATCCCCCCAATGAAAAGCAGGGGTGTCACTAGCACGTTAAGAGACCATACAATAAGTGTCAGGGGCCCGAGACTGTTCAACTGCCTCCCAGCATACATAAGGGGGATTACCAACAGACCCCTGGCAGTCTTCAAGCTGGCACTGGACAAGCACCTAAAGTCGGTTCCTGATCAGCCGGGCTGTGGCTCGTACGTTGGTTTGCGTGCAGCCAGCAGCAACAGCCTGGTTGATCAGGCTCTGATCCACCAGGAGGCCCGGTCTGTGACCGGGCCGCGGGGGCGTTGACCCTCGGAACTCTCTCCAGGTAAACTCCAGGTAATATTAGATCAATTGTGATAGGCAAATAAGCTGTAGTGTTGATATTAGCGTAATAATAAAGCATATTCTCCTGCTTCATGAAACTGAGCTCATGGCAACTGACAGTGGCTTCAAAGCCACCTTATCTTTAATGGATAATGTACTGTGTAGGTGCTTTACATAATGAGAAGCATTTCTTTTATTCACTGGAACCATGGCTAGTGCTAAAAGTAAGCAGGTTAAAACAATAAATGGAGAAAAAGAAATTGGA
The DNA here is from genome assembly GCF_038502225.1 of Cherax quadricarinatus. Classification (NCBI taxonomy): domain Eukaryota; kingdom Metazoa; phylum Arthropoda; class Malacostraca; order Decapoda; family Parastacidae; genus Cherax; species Cherax quadricarinatus. The sequence continues at coordinate 8,350,926 of NC_091327.1, forward strand.
ATGACTTATGCAGCAAGTAGTGCCACCAAACTGTACCAGCAGGTTGGTGTGGCGACCCTGGAAATTTGAAATTATGCTAGCCAAAATTAGTGCCGAATAACTGAAGGAACCGAATAACTGATTGCCGGATTTGTGATGGCGGACCTGTATTAGTTTATTTTATTTTTTAGGTACTATTTTCTAATATTTTTTTATTTTTTTTTTCAAAATATCTTTTATGGCCTGTGAGACCAATATGAGCACCATTTTGTAAGTTTTTTCTGTTTCTATACTACACAATAACTGCATAAACACTGTTGTCACTGTTTTGTTTACAAAACATATTTACACAAACGAACAATACAAAATGTTGTTTATTACTATTTTTCTATACTTTATATACACATATACAGTCACAGGACATGTTTTTAGAAGTTCTGCAGCCTGTGGAGGTCTTTGAAACATGGTGTCATGCACAATTGTGTTTTACACTCCTCACACATAAAATGAGTGTGTCTGCATTGTTGTGGGCGTTTTTTTGTATATGCACAGACGTAACACCTCTTCTGAGCCTTTTTCTTGAAAGCAGTAGCAGGCAGTTTTGTTAGGAAGTGATCACCATGCTTCAGATGAGAAGGTAGTTGTTGATAATTACGTGGGCGGTTTTCTATTGCAGGTGCTGTTCCTTGGTACTTGATTATTATTTGTCTGATGACAGACAAACAAAATTCGCCACATGCTGGTTTGTTTCTGGTCCTCATCTTATATATATTATAAGCATTGAGCATGGAAATGTCCAGAAGATGGAAAAAGAGTTTTGTGTACCACTTATAACTCTTGCAAACACAATCAGCAAACCCAATCTGCATGTCACATTTGCCCACTGAATGCATATTGAGGGTGTAATCAATCACAGCTGCAGGTTTTAGAATGGGTTCATTGCTTTCTCTATGCTGCCTGCCGGTGTCTGCCATTTCATTAGGGTGAACTGATGACAACAGTGTGACATCTCGTTTGTCATGCCACTGAAATGTCATGATGTCATTGGCAGCAAACACCTGCACCTCACCTCTGCGAGTGCCAGTGTCGAACCTGGGCATATGTTTACAATTTGCATGCACTGTACCACACACATCTGTCATGTTCACTCGCAAGAAATCACTGAGTAAGGAGCTTGTGTACCAGTTATCAGTATATAATATATGTCCCTTACCAAGATATGGTTCCATCATTGTTCTAACCAGATCACCGGAGATACCCAGTAACTTCCTAGTATCTCGCAATGTATTACTTCCATTGTACACAGTTATATCCAATACAAGACCACTTTAACAATCACAAATCACAAACAACTTTATACCAAAGTGTTTCCTCTTGCTTGGTATGTATTGCTTGAATGAAAGTCTTCCTTTGAACAGAATCAAAGACTCATCAATAACAAGCTTCCTGAAGGGATAAAAATACATATTGAATTTCTGTTTCAGATACACAAACACATTCCTAATCTTATATAACCTGTCGTTTCTGTCAGGCCTGGTTTTGTCTGAGAAGTGAAGCATACGTAATAGTAGCACAAATCGATTCACTCCTATTATATCACTGAAGCCTGGGGTTGCAATCAGGCGGTCTGTTGACCAGTATGATTTCACAGTGTGCTTATGCACATGTGGTATAAACATTATTGTGGCAAACAAAAGATACATCTCAGCCACAGTTGTCTCCTTCCATTGGTGTAGGCGTGAGTTTGGTGAAAGTATTGTGTTTGCCATGGTGTACTCATAGTATCTGTTGCTTTCCCTGACAATAATTTCCATGAGGGGTTCGTCAAAGAATAACTCGAAACATACCAGTTCAGTGGCATTGTTCCCAAGTGTACAAGATGGCTGATGGCCAATCCTCATCACTTTCATCAAAGTGATGGGGATTGGGAACAAAATTGGCAACTTCCTGCCAATCCCAGGTGCAGTTTGCTGGTGGGTACTGGATATTGACAGGTGGTTGTGGTTGTGGAGGTTGTGGTTGTGGAGGTTGTGGTTGTGGAGGCTGGTGTGGTGGGTGGGTGGGGGATGGGGGCCTTTGTTGTAAATCAGGTGAGGCAGCAGCATGGGTGGCAGTGTGGTTGGCAGCATGGCCCACTGCTGGTGCCTCATGGCCGGCACCACCACTACCACCACCATGCACATTTTCCATCTCAATTGCAACACTATCATCTTCATTTTCACTGTCTGTTCCTGTTGTACAGCCACGGGATGTATTCCGAGATGTACTCTTTCCCCTTGGAATAGTATATGGCACGCTACCAGAGCGCATATATTGTCGTATATACTGATGCTTCACTGGAGAATATTCCACTTCACTATCAATACTGGAACTGTTTTCAAGAGCTTGTGGTTAATATTCACTATTACTATCATCACCAATGCTCACATCTGAGTCCGGGATTTGGGAAAATAGGAGTTTCCTCTTTGATTCTGGTACAACTGAACGTGAACAAGACGGCCCAGCAGCAGAGGTGTAAGGCTGAGGGCCGTCTGGGTTTTCCTTACTATTACCGGTATTATGGTCATTAGAAAATATCTACCTGGATGAGGACTAAAAAACTTACACTAAACATTAACAAAACCTACTTCATTCAGTTTGGTAACAGAGCCACAGATGTCCCTCTTAACATAATGATAAACAGATCACCTATCACAAAGCTAACAGAGGGAAAATTCTTAGGAATCCACCTTGACAATAGACTCAATTTTCAAACACATATACAACAAATTTCTAAGAAAATTTCCAAGACCGTAGGCATACTATAGAAGATACGGTACTATGTTCCACAGTCAGCCCTCCTGGCCCTATATCACTCGCTTATTTACCCCTATCTCACCTATGGAATTTGTGCATGGGGCTCAACAACAATTAACCATCTCAGACCACTGATTACCCAACAAAAGGCTGCTGTCAGAATGATAACAAATTCCCACTACAGGCAGCACACTCCACCAATATTCAAAACACTAAACCTACTCACCATACAAAACATCCATACTTATTACTGCACCTATTACATACATAGAACACTTAACTCTGATATTAACCCTCCCCTCAAACATATCCTTGCCAACCTCAACAGAACACATGACCATAACACAAGGCACAGATCACTCTTTGATGTTCCTCGTGTCCATCTCACGGTATGCAAAAACTCAATGCACATGAAAGGCCCTAAAATCTGAAATTCATTACCTGTAAATATAAAAGAAACACTACCTGTTTATAAATTCAAGTCTCTTCTCAAAGATCACTTACTCACCCAAAACCAAATAAATACTGAATAACTAAACCTTATAAATTGTATATCTTAAATGTTTCTCATAATTATATCACATAAATGTTAAACCTAAGACCCAATCTAACTTTGTTATTTTTTAAATACACTACCTAAGAGAATACTCCATTCTACTGAATGTACAGCAATGCATGCAACCATATGACCTGTCTTTGTAATACTCATTTGTGCTTTATTGTTATCTGTTTATAACAATGTTTTATCACTGATTACATCATTGCTTAGTTAATCTTAAGTTAATTTTAAGCCTGCCCGTAATGCTATGCATACAAGTGGCTTTGGCATACTACTCTTACCTGTATTTTTTTTGTAGCTCTGTATGTATGTTCAAATTATTAAATAAATAAATAAATAAAAATAAGAAACTGCCAATTTACCCATTTCAACTACCCAGTAATGTGGTCAGAAATTTGCAATTTCGCCAGTTTCATGAAAATTAAAAAATATGGCAATTTCAAAATAGGCTTCACAATGAACAATGCAGACATTCCCAGTTCTAAAATAACATTTTCTTTGTTCATCAGTCACGTCTCCAGGCCCCTCTGATATTACGCTTGCTTTCTATTTTGAATTTTTATTCAAACAAAAAATAGAAAATTTACTGTTATGCAGACTACTGCAATATTGTAATAATTGTATAAATAATGTCAACTCATTCATGACTGCATATTAGAATGGCTACTTGGACATTTATTGGAAAATAACATCATTTGTTTACCTTTGAACATTGGCAAAAATCAAACATTTCCCCTACTTTGAGCTCCATTTCAAGGTTCTTTTCATAGTAAAACCAATCAAAATCACCTCTATTTCTATAATATGTTTTCCATTCTATCAACAGAGACCAAGAAAACGAGAATACAATCATAAATACTATACTAAAATAGACCACAAATTCGGCATTTTAATTAAAAAAAAGCTGTCGGAGTTTTTTTCTCATTATGCACTGCATGCTGCAGGATTTTTTTTATATGGTGCACACTGACCACACATACCCATTCTCTCACATGTGGGCCTACCAGTTTTTTCCTGCTTGATTTGAAGCCGCTAGAATTTATGAGTATATATATGTCAAAAATGGTGGCTCATAAAACATATATATACTACCAAAACAGTCAGAGGGTTAAGGAACCTCCCTTGTGGGGGAAAGACACATCCTGAAATTTCGTTTGTATCCAGAATCGAAAAATAGACCGAACGACAGTTCGTATCCTGAAAAGTTCGCATGATGGGGAGTTCGTAAGCAGAGGTTCCACTGTAGTCACAATCACACCGGCAGATGAACATTTTCACCTGCCTGGGTCATATACTATTGTCTAGAAATATATACAAAGCATTTATAGGTCCCAGCAATGTTTTAGACACACTGGAGCATACCTTGATGCATGGAGTTATGGCAAGTGTCAGTCAGCTGCTGACAAGCAGTGACACTTGATGAATGTGCATTCAGGGAACCCTCACTTTATTTGTTTTCACTTTTACACACAAACATGTCTATCTGTCTGTCTGTCTGTGTCTGTCTAGCTCTGCTTATCTGTCTGTCACGTTGCTCGCATGCCAGACCACCGGCTGCCAAAGAAACTCTTGTTTGGCGAACTGCAGCATGGAAAGCGCTCTCAAGGAGGCCAAAGGAAGCACTATAAGGACACCCTTAAGACTGCTCTGAAAGCTTTCAACATCAACCACACCATGTGGGAGCTGATAGCTCAGGACAAGAATGACTGGTGAGCAGTTGTCCAGAAAGGGGCAACATGCTGCGAGGCAAGCAGAATCTCACTAGCTGAGCAGCGCAGGCAGGCGAGGAAGACCAGAGCCATCAGACCCCTCGATGCCGCCACCCTTCCCTGTCCACACTGCCAGAGAACATTTCGTGCGCGGATTGGCCTGACAAGTCATCTGCGTACCCACCAACTTCGACCCCAGGATGACTAGATGGTCCTTGTCAAATCGACGGACAAACAACACACAACATCTGTCTGTCTAGCTCTGCTTGTCTGTCTTTCTGTCTGCCTGTGTGTGCCTGGAGTATATATGAAACTCCTTGAAGAATGGTGTTATGACAAGTGTCATTAAACTGTTGACAGCCCAGTGACACTTGATAAATGTGCACTGCTCCAGGGAGCCCTTGCTTTATTTGTTTTCACTGTTACACATGGACATGTCTGTCTGTCTATCTATCTATCTGTCTGTCTGTCTGTCTGTCTAGCTCTGCTTATGTCTGTCTAGCTCTGGTTTTTCTGTCTGCCTGTGTGTGTCTGTCTAGCTTTGGTTATCTGTCTTTCTGTCTGCCTGTGTATATCTGTCTTTCCATCTTCTTGTCTCTGTCTCAGGGAGCAGCTCATAAAACTGTTAGTTTACGAGCCACTTCCTGATTCCTTAGCAAGTAAAAATGCATATTGCATCATAGTTATTTATGTTTTATATCTACAAGTACAGTATAGCACTTTGCCTGGAATTTTTGGGTTTCCTAGGTAATTTACACTGGAGAGTTTACCTGGAGTTTACCTAGAGAGAGTTTACTTCTTTGCGAAGGTTACAATATTTTTTTTTTTTCATTACCACATCAGCTGATTCCCACCAAGGCAGGGTGACCCGAAAAAGAAAAACTTTCATCATCATTCACTCCATCACTGTCTTGCCAGAGGGGTGCTTTACACTACACTTATAGAACTGCAACATTAACACCCCTCCTTCAGAGTGTAGACACTGTACTTCCCTTCTCCAGGACTCAAGTCTGGCCTGCCAGTTTCCCTGAATCCCTTCATAAATGTTACTTTGCTCACACTCCAACAGCACATCAAGTATTAAAAACCATTTGTCTCCATTCACTCCTGTCAAATACGCTCACGTACACTTGCTGGAAGTCCAAGCCCCTTGCACACAAAACCTCCTTTACCCCCTCCCTCATTCTGTTTTGTTCCATTCTCTCTCAATGTCTGAACCACCTCAACAACCCATCCTCAGCCCTCTGAATAATAGTTTTGGTAATCCCACACCTTCTCCTAATTTCCGAACGATGAATTCTCTGCATTATATTCACACCACACATTGCCCTCAGACATGACATCTCCACTGCCTCCGGCCTTCTCCTCATTGCAACATTCATCACCTATGCTTCACGCTCATACAAGAGTGTTGGTACAACTATACTCTCATACATTCCCCTCTTTGCTTCCACAGACAAAGTTCTTTGTCTCCACAGACTCCTAAGTCCACCACTCATTCTTTTCCCCTCATCAGTTCTATGATTCACCTCATCCTTCATAGACCCATCTGCTGACACGTCCACTCCTAAATATCTGAATACATTCACCTCCTCCATACTCTTTCCCTCCAATCTGATATCCAATCTTTTGTCACCTGATCTTTTTGTTATCCTCATAACCTTACTCTTTCCTATATTCACTTTTAATTTTCTTCTCTTACATACCCTACCAAATTCATCCACCAACCTCTGCAACTTCTCTTCAGAATCTCCCAAAAGCACAGTGTCATCAGCAAAGAGCAACTGTGACAACTCCCACTTTGTGTTTGATTCTTTATCTTTTAACTCCACACCTCTTGCCAAGACCCTTGCATTCACTTCTCTCACAACCCTATCTATAAATATAGTGAACATCCACAGTGACATCACACATCTCGTCTAAGGCCTACTTTTACTGGGAAATAATCTCCCTCTCTCCTACATACTCTAACCTGAGCCTCACTATCCTCGGAAAACCTCTTCACTCCTTTCAGTAACCTACCTCCTATGCCATGCACCTGCCACATTGCCCCACTATCCACCCTGTCATTTGCCTTTTCCAAATCAATGCCACAAAAACCTCTCTACCCTTATCTAAATACTGTTCACCTATATGTTTCACTGTAAACACTTGATCTACGTACCCCCTACCTTTCCTAAAGCCTCCTTGTTCATCTGCTATCCTACTCTCTGTCTTACTCTTAATTCTTTCAATAATAACTCTACCATACACTTTACCAGGTATACTCAACAGACTTATTCCCCTATAATTTTTGCAGTCTCTTTTATCCCCTTTGCTTTTATACAAAGGAACTATGCATGCTCTCTGCAAATCCCTAGGTACCTTACACTCTTCCATACATTTATTAACCCTCCCCGGGTTTCCGACGTACTAGTATGGCTTACGCGCCAGGGTTATTTACGTACTAGTACGCGTAAATTCTAGCGCCTTCAGATCACACGGGAAAAGGCTGATAGGCCTGGATGTGAGAGAATGGGTGTGTGTGGTCGGTGTGCATGGTAGAAAAAAAATCTGGAACCCAGTGGCGCGTTGTGGGAATGCCATTTCAGTAGACCTTGTTCACCATGCCTCGCGGTAAGAAACTCCTCACTCCTTGGCGAACTGGGACACTTTTGTTTCCCAGTGACAGTTCTAATACAGATGGATGTGCCAGTGAAGATGAGTTTCAAGGTTTTGATGAGGTTTTGACCGAAACTAATGAACAAAACTTTATAGCATCTATGAATAACATCAATTGGCAAAATGAGCTCGAACCATATACAGATATTTATTTATTTATTTATTTATTTAGTAATTTTAGCATACATACAGAGGTACAAAAAAATACAGGTAAGAGCAGCATGCCAAAGCCACTTATATGCATAGCATTACGGGCTGGCTTAAAATTAACTTAAGATTAACTAAGCAATGATGAAATCAGTGATAAAACATTATTGTAAACAGATAACTATAAAGCACAAATGAGTATTACAAAGACAGGTCATATGGTTGCATGCATTGCTGTACATTCAGTCGAATGGAGTATTCTGATAGGTAGTGTATTTAAAAAAATAACAAAGTTAGATTGGGTCCTAGGTTTAGCATTTGTGTGATATAATTGTGAGTAACATATAGGATATACAATTTATAAGGTTCAGTTATTCAGTATTTATTTGGTTTTGAGTGAGTAAGTGATCTTTGAGAAGACACTTGAATTTATAAACAGGTAGTGTTTCTTTTATATTTACAGGTAATGAATTCCAGATTTTAGGGCCTTTTATGTGCATTGAGTTTTTGCATAGCGTGAGATGGACACGAGGAACATCAAAGAGTGATCTGTGCCTTGTGTTATGGTCATGTGTTCTGTTGAGGTTGGCAAGGAGATGTTTGAGGGGAGGGTTAATATCAGAGTTAAGTGTTCTATGTATGTAATAGGTGCAGTAATAAGTATGGATGTTTTGTATGGTGAGTAGTTTGAGTGTTTTGAATATTGGTGGAGTGTGCTGCCTGTAGTGAGAATTTGTTATCATTCTAACTGCAGCCTTTTGTTGGGTAATTAGTGGTCTGAGATGGTTAATTGTTGTTGAGCCCCATGCACAAATTCCATAGGTGAGATAAGGGTAAATAAGAGAGTGATAAAGGGCCAGGAGGGCTGACTGTGGAACATAGTACCATATCTTCGATAGTATGCCTATGGTCTTGGAAATTTTCTTAGAAATTTGTTGTATATGTGTATGAAATTTGAGTCTATTATCAAGGTGGATTCCTAAGAATATTCCCTCTGTTAGCTTTGTGATAGGTGATCTGTTTATCGTTATGTTAAGAGGTACATCTGTAGCTCTGTTACCAAACTGAATGAAGTAGGTTTTGTCAGTGTTTAGTGTAAGTTTGTTAGTCCTCATCCAGGTAGATATTTTCTGTAATTCGGTGTTTACAGTATTGGCTAGCATGACTGGGCTCGGGTGAGAGAAGACGTATGTAGTGTCATCTGCAAAAAGTGTGGGTTTGAGTAATTGCGAAGCATTTGGTAGGTCATTTATGTATAGGAGAAAGAGAAGAGGGCCAAGGACACTTCCCTGTGGGACACCAACTGTAATTGGTTGAGCGGAAGAGCTTGCCCCATTTGCGTACACATATTGGCTTCTGTTGCTGAGGTATGACTTGAGGTAGTTGAGGGAGTGCCCTCTAATACCATAGTGTGACAATTTTACGTGGAGCAAGTCATGGTCAACTGTATCAAAAGCTTTACGTAAGTCAATGAAGATCCCCAGTGGGACTTCTTTTTTCTCTATTGCAGTGTATATATGTTCTAGCATGTGTATAATAGTATCATTAGTATTTTTATTAGGCCTGAATCCAAATTGGCAGGGGTTGAGAATGTTTTGGGAGATGAGGTAGGAGTAGATTCGTTTATGAATTAATTTTTCGAAGATTTTTGAGAGAGGGTGTAAATTGGATATTGGCCTATAGTTATTCAACTCTGTTTGGTCTCCTCCTTTATGGATCGGGGTGACCCTTGCTATTTTGAGAGCTGTAGGGAAGGTGGAGGATTCAATGGATTTGTTAAAGAGTGTTGCAATGATTGGTGATAGTACTTGTGACACTTTTTTGTATATGAAGGGTGGTAAGGTATTTAAATCTCCAGCCTTGTTTTTTAGTGTGTTGATAATAAGGGAGACTTCGTATGGGTTAGTCGGAGCTAGGAACAGTGTGTTCGGGTAGTTGCCAGTGAGGTAGTCATTTGGTGGGGTATCTGAGCTTGGGATTTTATTGGCAAGGTTTTGTCCTATAGTGGAGAAGAAATCATTGAGTCTGTTTGCTGCTTCTGTTGGTGGGAGTTGGGGTTCATCTGATTTTGCTAATTTTATTTCGCTATTTCGTGATATCTTTTTTGTTCCCAGAATTTCTGATAGGGTCTTCCAGGTCTTTTTTATATCACCTCGTAAGTTGGATAATCTGTTCTCATAATACTGTTTTTTTGCCCTTCTTATCAGGCTGGTTAGGATTGACGAGTAACGTTTTGTCGGTCTCTGGTTATGTGACCCATTCTGTACTGTTTTTCATATCGGTGTTTTGTATTTATGGATTTGAGAATACTGGGTGTTAGCCAGGGACTGTTCAGTCTCTTAGCTGTCATCTGTTTAGTTTTTTGAGGGCAGTGCTTGTTATAGAGGTATTGGGTCTTTTTTAGAAAATTATTAAAACATTCGTCAATATCTGTATAGATTTCTAGCTCAGTGTGCCAGTCAATGTTTGTTACTGCTGTTGTGAAGTTATTAATGGCTGCCTCATTGTGAAGTCTGAAGGTGACTTTAGTAGTGTCTTGGGGTATTTTACCAAGAGTTGTTATGAGGAAAGTAGGGTAGTGGTCTGTGGTATTATCTGTAATTATGCCTGATTTTAAAGGGGATATGGTGTTGGTCCAGATGTGGTCAAGTAGGGAAACACTAGTCTCCGTAACTCTTGTAGGTTTTGTTACTGTTGGTAGCAACATGCAGTTACTCATTGTGTTTGTGAATTCAGTAACGTGTGGGTCCTGGTCTTGCAGGAGATTTATATTGAAGTCACCTGAGAGTAGTAAGTGATCTTTGTTCATGCGTGCATCAGTTATCATACTTCCTAGGTTTTGACTAAATTGGCTAATGTTTGATTGTGGAACTCTGTAGATGTTTATCACTGTGAGAGGTTTTTGTAGGTATTTGGATTTGAATTTAGCTATTATATATTCCCCATGTTCATCCCTTGTGCAAGTATTAGTGATACATTCTAGTTGGTGTGAGTAGTATATAGCTGTGCCACCCTCTTGTTGGTCTGGCCTACAGTTGTGTATGGCTGTGTAACCAGGAATGGCATAGACATCTGTAGTATCAGGCTTTAGCCAGGTTTCAGTTAGTGTAATGATGGACATATTGGCCTGCAAGGAATTTAGTAATGCTATGAGGTCATTGTAATGCTTGCTTAAAGATCTGATATTGTAGTTAAAGGTAGTTATGTTGTTGTTGGCTCTGAGAAGTGCCTTTGATTGTTCTGCTGTGTAGTAATTACAGTAACTGTTTGAATCATTTAAGTCATTAAATAAGAGGTTGGTATCAGGATCAATGCTTGTAATCATAAGATTTGTAGTGAATCTATAGTTAGAATTAAGTATAAAACAAATATTCTAAAGCTAAAAAAATAGCACCTGAATTATTTAACAAATGTAAAAATAATGAGCTAGGGTAGTTTTTTAAAGCTAAAATAAAGGAGACAATATAAAAGGGACTAAAATAATTTGTGGTGAACAAATAAAGTGATGATCAAATAATGGAGCTTGGGAATATGATAGTAGGTAGTACTTTAAAGATAATTCTTTAAAGTTAGAATTATAATATAAAATTATGATATAAAAGGGACTAATATAAGTTGTTGCGAACAATAAAGTGGTAATCAAATAATTGCACTAAGGTCTAATATAATGACTTTTGTGGAGTTTATGTTTTGAGCTAGAATGAGCTATAGTACAACTAGATTTGATCTAATAATATAACAATACAAATTAAAAATAGCACCAGTCTCTCACTAGTAATTGCAATATGGTCTAATATAATGAATTTGGTATTGACTATAGTACAACTGAGTTTAATCTAATAATATAAAAAAGGCACAAGACTCTCAATTGTAATTGCACTAAGGTGTTATGTAAGTTGTTTACAAGAATTAGAGTATAACTAGATTTAAATTGACAAGATAAAATATACAAGTTAAGGTAGCAAAAGAACAAAAAAAAGTAGAAAAAAAAAATATATGAGGTAGTTGGTACTAGTTAGCAAAAGATAGTTAAGGGCCTTGAACAATAATATAATTGAAATATACACTAATTGCACACACAATATAGTCACTAAGATATGAAAACAATCTTAGAGTAGGAATTATAATATAAACTTATAATATAAAAATACAAATTGAAATGGTACTTGCAATTGCACTAGAGTCTGGTATAGGTTGTTGACAAGATCAGGAGTATAACTAGATTTAAATTGACAAAATATAATTCGCAATTAAAGTACCAAAAGAATAATAGTAAAAAATAACAAGGGTAATGTCTTGGTTATAATATGATAGTAAGATGGTAGACAGGTACACAGGTACACAGGTACAAAGGATAATATAAAGGTTGGAGTTGAATATACAAACTTGAAAATTTGGCAACAAAATGTTATGGGAAGTATAAAATAAGTAAAATTGACTGGTAGTAAATATGGTGTTTAACCCTTTCAGGGTCCGTCCCGTAGATCTACGGTTTTACGTTCAGGGTCCAAACCGTAGATCTACGCCATGAGTTCAGCTCACTCTGATAAACTGTGAGTGGTACATTTGGGCCTAGATATGAGAGAATACATCTATGTGGTATGTGTGCACCACATAAAACAGATCCTGCAGCACACTGTGTATAATGAGAGAAAAAAAATGAAATCATGATTTTTCGATTAAAACAGCAACTTTGCAGTGTTTTTTCGTATGTTTTTTATAGATGTATTTGCGATTTCTTGGTCTCATTTGATAGAATGGAAGACATATTACAGAAATAGAGATGATTTTGATTGGTTTTAGCACTGGAAATGGCTTGAAACTGAGCTCAAAGTAGCAGAAATGTTAAATTTTTGCCGATATTCAAGAGTAAACAAACGACCTCACACGTCTAATACACGTCAGCTGGTGGGTCTAATATACATTCACAAATATGGTGATGATATTTATACAATCATTACAGTATTGCATAACAGTAAATCTTCTATTTTTTGGTGTGAATAAAAATTCATTATGTGAATAAAAAATCAAAATGGAATTTATTTGTAAAGCCTCAAAACATAACTAATGAACAGAGGAAATGTTAGTTTAGTGCCAGGAATACCTACATTGTTCATTCTGGACCCTATTTTGAAATTGGAATATTTTGAACTTTGTGTTAAATTGGCCAAATTAACAATTTCCGATCACTTTATTTTGTAGTTGAAACAGTTGACTTGGCAATTTCTTGTGCTCAATCGATAGAATAGAAGTAATACTAGTGAAATAGCTAAGAATTTGGTTGATTGGAATAATGTAATTGGCCTAAAATGGGAGTCAAAGTCGGCAAAATCGCCAATTCGTAAATATCGCTGACACATCAAAATTCGCGAGAGCATAATTTCGTCAATTTTCCACCAAATTTCGTACTTTTTGTTTTATTACCTTCACAAAAAGATTCTCTACGATTTCATAAGAAAAAATAACAAATTTTTTTTTTTTAAATTCTTGGACACTGGTGCGTGACTCCAGATTTGGGCCTTGGACCCTGAAAGGGTTAATAAAATTTTAGTAAGTAAGAATGATTACAAAAAAGTGAAAAAGTAATGTTTATTTCATTCAATATTGCACTGGTAGTTATACTAGAGGTTATATGGCAGTACAAGGTAATTAAGAGTACTCTAAGATAGTAAATGTGGTATTAAAACAGGTAAAGGTAATTAGACAAGTAATGGTTATTAAATATCAAAAATGTTAAGAGTAAATTGAAATTATAGTAAAAATGATAATTATTAATTTTAGTAAGTAATATCAATTGATAGTATTTAAAAAAAATATGAGGTAGTAATATGGACAGAGAAAGTATCAATTCAGCTTATGTTTAAGCAAACAATAGTAAATAAGAAAATTACATAAGGTGACTTATGCTTACTAGTAAAATCACAAAATGAGGTAGTTGATTATTTAATTACTAAGAGATTGTACAATGAAATTTGAACAATAATGGAGCAAAACATACACTACACTACGTAGGCTTTTAGGTTGGACATTGTTTAGTTATTCTCTGTAAGATTAGTATCCCTGAGAAATCGTGATAGATCATTCTCGTTCGTGATTGTGTACAGTTGACCTACATTTGTTTTCCTAACAAGAATTTTCCCATATCGTGTGAAGCATTGGTGTATTGTGTCATTATTCTCCCGCTTAAGTTTTCTGACTCTATACAGGAGGTTCTGACGTTTTTTGGTAAGACACTCGTTTATGTATACCTCTTTCTTTACTTTAATAGATGCAATAATTAAGTCTTTTTTCCTGTCATGTGAGTGGAATCTAAGCATAACACTTTTTCTATCATGGGATCCTAGTAACCTGGCTTCTTTTATTTCTGACTCTGGTACAATAACACTTGTTTGGTCCTTTATGATCTGCTGAGTAATTTCTTTACTGTTTGTTTGGTTCATATCACTGGGAAAAAGTGGACTGTTAACTATTACTGCGTCCGATAGTTTATCTTGTTCAGTTTTATCTTCTTGGAGAGCAAAGTAGTCACTGAACTGGTTATCTAAGTTGTTCTTCCATTCTTTTACTGCTTCTTCAACCTTTGTATTAAGAGATATTATTTGTTGGGAATGTATAAATAATTTTCTGAAAAAAGCCCAATGCCTCTATAACAGACATTGCCCCAGAAAAACTAAACAGATCACAGCAAAGAAACTGAATAATCCCTGGCTAACACCAAGCATCCTCAAATCCATTAACACAAAGCACAAATATGAAAAACAGTATAGAATGAGTCAAATAACTAGAGAACAGTCAAAAAGTTACACGTCAGCACTTACCAGCCTGATAAGAAGGTCAAAAAAATTGTATTATGAAAATAGATTACATAACATCAAAGGTGATTTGAAAAAAACTTGGAAAACTCTATCTAAAATCCTTGGAACTAAAAAGTTATCCAAAAACAAAACAATCAAACTAGCAAAATCAGTTGAACCTCTACTCGCTCCAACCAAAACAGCAGACTTGATGTTTTCTTCTCCACCATAGGAAAAAATCTAGCAAACAAAATACCAAGCACAAACACCCGTCCATCAGACTATCTCATAGGTACCTACCCAAATACACTATTCCTAGCTCCAACCAACCCCATTGAAGTTACGCTCATCATAAACACCCTTAAAAACATGGCAGGAGACATAACCAACTTGCCTGCTTTTATGTTCAAAAAAGCTTCTCAAGTATTGTCACCAATTATTGCAATGCTCTTTAACAAATCCATTGAATCATCTACCTTCCCAACAATCCTCAAAATAGTGAGGGTCACTCCAAGCCATAAAGGAGGTGACCAAGCTGACTTGAATAACTATAGACCAATATCTAACTTACCACTGCTCTCTAAAATCTTTGAAAAATTAATTCATAAAGTATCTATTCCTACCTCGTTTCACACAACATATTAAACCCTTGTCAGTTTGGATTCAGGAATAATAAAAGCACAAATGATGCTATCATACACATGCTAGAACTAATATATATACCGCACTTGAAAAGAAAGAAGTCCCGCTGGGAATTTTCATTGATTTATGTAAAGCTTTTGATACAGTCGACCATGAACTGCTGTACTCCAAATTAATGCACTATGGTATCAGAGGCCACTCCCTCAACTACCTAAAGTCATACCTTAGTAACAGAACTCAATATGTGTATGCAAATGATGCAAACTCTTCCACCCAACCAATCACAGTAGGAGTCCCACAAGGAAGCGTCCTTGGACCACTCCTTTTTCTCATCTACATCAATGATCTACCAAATGCATCACAGCTACTCAAACCCATATTATTTGCAGATGACACTACATATGTCTTTTCCCACCCAAACACAGTCATACTAGCAAACAGTCAGTGCTGAATTACAGAAAATATCTGCCTGGATGATGACAAACAAACTTACCCTGAACACTGATAAAACCTATTTCATTCAGTTTGGAAACAAAGCTGCAAATGATCCAATTAACATAATGCTAAATGGATCATCAGTCACAAGACTCACAGAGGGAAAATTCCTAGGTATCCACCTTGACAGTAGCCTTAAGTTCCGGACACATATACAACAAATCACCAAGAAAATCTCCAAGACTG
The DNA here is from genome assembly GCF_038502225.1 of Cherax quadricarinatus. Classification (NCBI taxonomy): domain Eukaryota; kingdom Metazoa; phylum Arthropoda; class Malacostraca; order Decapoda; family Parastacidae; genus Cherax; species Cherax quadricarinatus. The sequence goes on from NC_091327.1 coordinate 8,366,894, forward strand.
TAGGCATACTGTCAAAGATAAGGTACTACGTTCCACAATCAGCTCTCCTGGCACTGTACCATTCACTCATATACCCTTATCTTACATATGGAGTTTGTGCATGGGGATCAACAACATTAAATCACCTAAATAACAAAAAAAGGCACAATACCGTGACTGGAACGATACACAAATAACCCGCACATAGAAGAGAGGAGCTTACGACGACGTTTCGTTCTAACTTGGACCATTTATAAAGTCACACTATCCAGAAGTGGAGCAGGACGGCTATATATAGGCAGGAAGAGGTAGTGGTGGTAGTAGTAGTAGTAGTGGTAGTAGTGGGGAGCTAAGGAGGAGGAGCCAGTCAAATATAAAGAAAGGGGAGCACTGCAAGGGAGCTAGGTGCCCACAGTAGGAGAGCAAGTGCACAGAGGTGGGGGGAAGGGGAAGTGATGAAATAATAAATAAATAATGAAGGAACAGAAACACGCGACAGAAGAAAGACAAAAAAAGGAAAGAGGAAAGGGGAAGAGGGAGAAGAAGAAAAAGAAAAAATGAGGAATCAGGTTAAGTCACGAGTGTTCTGAAGTTTGGAGCATTTTACAATGTAGTGGGACAGGAAGGCATCTACAGAGACGACGCCAGGACTAAGATTCATACAAGGAAAGTTGTGTATTAGAGAGGATTCAACAAGATGGCGACTGTTAAAGTTGGAAGTAGGGAAGACAGTTTTAGCAGAAGACCAGTCTGTAGGATGGCTGTGATCTCTGACGTGACAGAAAAGAGCATTGTTAGTGTCAGCAAGCCTAACACTATTTTTGTGCTCTTTAAGTCTGTCAGAAAGAGATCAGCCAGTTTCTCCAAAGTATTGAAGAGGACAGGAGGAGCAAGAAATAGAGTAGACACCAGGAACATCTGTAGAGGGAGGAGAGGTATGAACGAGATTAGTGCGAAGAGTGTTAGTCTGGTGGAAAGTAAGCTTGATGTCTAAGGGACGGAGAGAATTGTTGAGATTAGAAAGACCGGAAATGTAGGGAAGGCAGAGGACAGAAGAGTTCCCAGGAGGCAAAGGGCAGCAGTAAGAATTACTATAACAAATTCCCACTCCCGCCAGCATACTCCACCAAATTTCAAAAGTCTGTGTCTGCTCACCATTACGAACATCCATACTTATTCATGTGCCTACTACATACACAAAACAATACATGCAAATATAAACCTCCCACTCAAACTTCTCCTCACCAACCTAAACAGGACACATGACCACAACACAAGACACAGATCTGTTTTTGATATACAGGTCCTCCATCACAAATCCGGCATCATTGGGACCTGTAGTGTGCCAGATTACTGAGTTTGCCGGATTACAGAGTGGTTAGGTTAGAATACACGTAATAAAATTAAACTTGACCTACACAAAGTTCATTGAACATCGGCAAAAATCGAACATTTCCTCTACTTTGAGCTCAATTTCAAGGTACTTTTTTTCATGAAAGCAATCAAAATCATGTCCATTTCTTTAATGTATCGTCCATTCTATCAAATGAGTCCAAAAAAATGAGAATACAGTGGACCCTCGACATTCGATACTAATCCGTTCCTGAGAGCTATTGAATGTCGAAAATATCGAAAGTCGAATTGATTTTCCCCATAAGAAATAATGGAAATCAAATTAATCCATGTAAGACACGCAAAAGTATGAAAAAAAAAAATTACCACATGAAATATTAAGTTTAATGCAAGAGAATAATTATAATAACAACAATAACAATAGATTAATAACAATAGAATAATTGACACTTACCATTAATAAAGATCTGGTGATGATTGATGGGATGGGAGGAGGGGAGAGTGTGGATGGTGTTAGTGTTTAGAAGGGGAATCCCCTTCCATTATAACTTGAATTGGCAGCCTCACCATGCCTTACCACACTGTGTATGCCACTAGGATTCTTAAATCTTTCAAACCAACCTTTGCTGGCCTTAAATTCACTCACATCACCACTAGTTGCAGGCAATTTCTTTACCAAATCATCATGCACTCTTACACACGCACTCCACTTTTGTACTTTGCAATTATCTCTTTCTTCATTTCAATAGTCATTAGCACCTTTTTTCTTGAAGGGTTGGCACTAGAAGCTTTCTTGGGGCCCATGGTTACTTATTTTGCAGAAACAAGCACCAAAAACAGTGATAATATGGAATGTACCGAATGTATCCTTAGATGCGCACACACTGGCTGGCTTGTAAACACTCGCACACATGGTGCAGTTCAGGCCACACGTGGACACGTCTCATATGAATCGTATTGAATGTCGGGTTTTCCATCGAATGTTGAGGCGAAATTTTTGCATTAAAATGCATCAAATGTCGGATTTATCGAATGTCGATGCCATCAAATGTTGGGGGTCCACTGTACAACCATAAAAAAACATAGGAAAATATACTGCAAGGAGGTGGCTAATTGTTGTACGTTAAGAAGCATCTTTCCATCATACATTGCCCAAGATTTCATATATGGCAAGCCCAAGCCAGGTAATGGAAATAAGTCACTTTGTCTGATTTTTTGGGGTTATCCTAGGTTCTCTATACATACGCTGCTATGTATGATAATCTATGTAACTGTATTTGTGTATACCTGATTAAACTTCTTTACTTCTAGTCTGTCAACCGAGTACAAGAAACCACCCATTCACTTATTTCAACTACCCAATAAAGTGGTCAGAAATTGGCAATTTGGCTGATTTCACACAAATTTCAACAGATGCCAATTTCGTAATAGGGTCCAGAATAAACAATGCAGACATTCCTGGCACTAAAATAACATTTTCTCTGTTCATTAGTCATGGTTCCAGGCCCCTCTTATATTACTCTTGCTTACCATTTGGAATTTTTATTCACAAAAAAATAGATTTACTGTTATGCAGACTCCTGCATTATTGTAATAATTGTATAAATAATGTCAACCCATTCTTGACACCATATTGGAATTTGGACTGTCAGGCGGACAGGTATTGGACTGTGACATCATTTGTTTACTCTTGAGCTTCGCCAAAGAATAGAACATTTTCGCTACTGTGAGTGCAATTTCAAGGTACTTTTCATCATGAAAGCAATCAAAATCATATCTATTTCTGTAATATATCTTTCATTCTATCAAATGAGACCGAAAAAATGAGAATATAACCATAAAAAACATACAAAAATATACCGCTAAGCGGCTGCTAATGGCTGAGAAGTGAACTCCGCTATTTATGGTCTGATTTCTTTCATTTTTGGTGTACATTAAGAAGTATCTTTCCATCATACATTGCCCAAGTTTGAATAACATAACCCAGCAAACAACTGATAAACACGCTAGATAACAGGGATATCTTGCTTCTCCTACTTACACTTTGGTCACACTTCACAGACACGCACATGCATATATATATATATATACATACATCTAGGTTTTTCTCCTTTTTCTAAATAGCTCTTGTTCTTTTTATTTCTTCTATTGTCCATGGGGAAGTGGAAAAGAATCTTTCCTCCGTAAGCCATGCGTGTCGTATGAGGCGACTAAAATGCCGGGAGCAATGGGCTAGTAACCCCTTCTCCTGTATACATTTACTAAAAAAGAGAAGAAGAAAAACTTTATAAAACTGGGATGCTTAAATGTGCGTGGATGTAGTGCGGATGACAAAAAAACAGATGATTGCTGATGTTATGAATGAAAAGAAGTTGGATGTCCTGGCTCTAAGCGAAACAAAGCTGAAGGGGGTAGGAGAGTTTCATTGGAGGGAAATAAATGGGATTAAATCTGGAGTATCTGAGAGAGTTAGAGCAAAGGAAGGGGTAGCAGTAATGTTAAATGATCAGTTATGGAAGGAGAAAAGAGAATATGAATGTGTAAATTCAAGAATTATGTGGATTAAAGTAAAGGTTGGATGCGAGAAGTGGGTCATAATAAGCGTGTATGCACCTGGAGAAGAGAGGAATGCAGAGGAGAGAGAGAGATTTTGGGAGATGTTAAGTGAATGTATAGGAGCCTTTGAACCAAGTGAGAGAGTAATTGTGGTAGGGGACCTGAATGCTAAAGTAGGAGAAACTTTTAGAGAGGGTGTGGTAGGTAAGTTTGGGGTGCCAGGTGTAAATGATAATGGGAGCCCTTTGATTGAACTTTGTATAGAAAGGGGTTTGGTTATAGGTAATACATATTTTAAGAAAAAGAGGATAAATAAGTATACACGATATGATGTAGGGCGAAATGACAGTAGTTTGTTGGATTATGTATTGGTAGATAAAAGACTGTTGAGTAGACTTCAGGATGTACATGTTTATAGAGGGGCCACAGATATATCAGATCACTTTCTAGTTGTAGCTACACTGAGAGTAAAAGGTAGACGGGATACAAGGAGAATAGAAGCATCAGGGAAGAGAGAGGTGAAGGTTTATAAACTAAAAGAGGAGGCAGTTAGGGTAAGATATAAACAGCTATTGGAGGATAGATGGGCTAATGAGAGCATAGGCAATGGGGTCGAAGAGGTATGGGGTAGGATTAAAAATGTAGTGTTAGAGTGTTCAGCAGAAGTTTGTGGTTACAGGAAAGTGGGTGCAGGAGGGAAGAGGAGCGATTGGTGGAATGATGATGTAAAGAGAGTAGTAAGGGAGAAAAAGTTAGCATATGAGAAGTTTTTACAAAGTAGAAGTGATGCAAGGAGGGAAGAGTATATGGAGAAAAAGAGAGAGGTTAAGAGAGTGGTGAAGCAATGTAAAAAGAGAGCAAATGAGAGAGTGGGTGAGATGTTATCAACAAATTTTGTTGAAAATAAGAAAAAGTTTTGGAGTGAGATTAACAAGTTAAGAAAGCCTAGAGAACAAATGGATTTGTCAGTTAAAAATAGGAGAGGAGAGTTATTAAATGGAGAGTTAGAGGTATTGGGAAGATGGAGGGAATATTTTGAGGAATTGTTAAATGTTGATGAAGATAGGGAAGCTGTGATTTCGTGTATAGGGCAAGGAGGAATAACATCTTGTAGGAGTGAGGAAGAGCCAGTTGTGAGTGTGGGGGAAGTTCGTGAGGCAGTAGGTAAAATGAAAGGGGGTAAGGCAGCCGGGATTGATGGGATAAAGATAGAAATGTTAAAAGCAGGTGGGGATATAGTTTTGGAGTGGTTGGTGCAATTATTTAATAAATGTATGGAAGAGGGTAAGGTACCTAGGGATTGGCAGAGAGCATGCATAGTTCCTTTGTATAAAGGCAAAGGGGATAAAAGAGAGTGCAAAAATTATAGGGGGATAAGTCTGTTGAGTGTACCTGGTAAAGTGTATGGTAGAGTTATAATTGAAAGAATTAAGAGTAAGACGGAGAATAGGATAGCAGATGAACAAGGAGGCTTTAGGAAAGGTAGGGGGTGTGTGGACCAGGTGTTTACAGTGAAACATATAAGTGAACAGTATTTAGATAAGGCTAAAGAGGTCTTTGTGGCATTTATGGATTTGGAAAAGGCGTATGACAGGGTGGATAGGGGGGCAATGTGGCAGATGTTGCAAGTGTATGGTGTAGGAGGTAGGTTACTGAAAGCAGTGAAGAGTTTTTACGAGGATAGTGAGGCTCAAGTTAGAGTATGTAGGAAAGAGGGAAATTTTTTCCCAGTAAAAGTAGGCCTTAGACAAGGATGTGTGATGTCACCGTGGTTGTTTAATATATTTATAGATGGGGTTGTAAGAGAAGTAAATGCGAGGGTCTTGGCAAGAGGCGTGGAGTTAAAAGATAAAGAATCACACACAAAGTGGGAGTTGTCACAGCTGCTCTTTGCTGATGACACTGTGCTCTTGGGAGATTCTGAAGAGAAGCTGCAGAGATTGGTGGATGAATTTGGTAGGGTGTGCAAAAGACGAAAATTAAAGGTGAATACAGGAAAGAGTAAGGTTATGAGGATAACAAAAAGATTAGGTGATGAAAGATTGAATATCAGATTGGAGGGAGAGAGTATGGAGGAGGTGAACGTATTCAGATATTTGGGAGTGGACGTGTCAGCGGATGGGTCTATGAAAGATGAGGTGAATCATAGAATTGATGAGGGAAAAAGAGTGAGTGGTGCACTTAGGAGTCTGTGGAGACAAAGAACTTTGTCCTTGGAGGCAAAGAGGGGAATGTATGAGAGTATAGTTTTACCAACGCTCTTATATGGGTGTGAAGCGTGGGTGATGAATGTTGCAGCGAGGAGAAGGCTGGAGGCAGTGGAGATGTCATGTCTGAGGGCAATGTGTGGTGTGAATATAATGCAGAGAATTCGTAGTTTGGAAGTTAGGAGGAGGTGCGGGATTACCAAAACTGTTGTCCAGAGGGCTGAGGAAGGGTTGTTGAGGTGGTTCGGACATGTAGAGAGAATGGAGCGAAACAGAATGACTTCAAGAGTGTATCAGTCTGTAGTGGAAGGAAGGCGGGGTAGGGGTCGGCCTAGGAAGGGTTGGAGGGAGGGGGTAAAGGAGGTTTTGTGTGCGAGGGGCTTGGACTTCCAGCAGGCATGCGTGAGCGTGTTTGATAGGAGTGAATGGAGACAAATGGTTTTTAATACTTGACGTGCTGTTGGAGTGTGAGCAAAGTAACATTTATGAAGGGATTCAGGGAAACCAGCAGGCCGGACTTGAGTCCTGGAGATGGGAAGTACAGTGCCTGCACTCTGAAGGAGGGGTGTTAATGTTGCAGTTTAAAAACTGTAGTGTAAAGCACCCTTCTGGCAAGACAGTGATGGAGTGAATGATGGTGAAAGTTTTTCTTTTTCGGGCCACCCTGCCTTGGTGGGAATCGGCCAGTGTGATAATAATAAATAATAAATAATAATAATTATATCTTTATTTACTACACGTACATGTACAAGGTATACAGGCCTAGCTGACATAAGTGACATACTACTGTATAGAAAGCCACTTGTTATGCAGAGTATTTCAAGAAAATTAGGTCAGTGTCCCAGGATAACACCCACACTAGTTGGCTAACACCCAGGTACCCATTTACTGATGGTTAAACATAGACAACAGGTGTAAAGAAACACACCTAATGTTTCTACCCTGGCTGGGAATCGAATATTTAACAAAAATCATATATGGCTAACCCAAGCCAGGTACTAAAAATAAGCCATGTTGACTTTTTTGGGTTATCCTAGGTTCTCTACACATATGCTGCTATGTGGGATAATCTATATAGTGAAAATAACTTTTTTGTTTCAGGTATATGGTGCAGTATGAGTGTATATCACAGTTACCCCTGTGCTATACTCCGTTTTCTCTAATATAAGCCCCAAGACAGGGATAGGAGAATGGTATTTGTATACCATATCCTCTTCATACCTCCGTCGAACTGCTCAGTATTATGCCAAATATTATTCATTCTGGAGTATTTAACATGTTTTATGTTATTTATATTGTGTATTATGTCATGTTAGATCAGTTGTGATAGGCAAATAACCTGTAGTGTTGATATTAGCGTAATAATCAAGCATATTCTCCTGCTTCATGAGACTGAGCTCATGGCAACCGACAGTGGCTTCAAAGCCACCTTATCTTTAATGGATAATGTACTGTGTAGGTGCTTTACAGAATGAGAAGCATTTCTTTTATTCATTGGAACCATGGCTAGGGCTAAAAGTAAGCAGGTTAAAACAATAAATGGAGAAAAAGAAATTGGAATGACTTATGCAGCAAGTAGTGCCACCAAACAGTACCAGCAGGTTGGTGTGGTGACCCTGGAAATTTGAAATTATGCTAGCCAAAAATTAGTGCCGAATAACTGAAGGAACCAAATAACTGATTGTCGGATTTGTGATGGCGGACCTACAAGCTCTTGAAAATAGTTCCAGTAGCGATAGTGAAGTGGAATATTCTCCAGTGAAGCGTCAGTATATTCGATGGTATATGCGCCCTGGTAGTGTGCCATATGCTATTCCAAGGGGAAGGAGTACATCTCGGAGTATATCCCGTGGCTGTACAACAGGAACAGATAGTGAAAATGAAGATGATAGTGTTGCAATTGAGATGGAAAATGTGCATGGTAGTGGTGGTGCCGGCCGTGAGGCAGCAGCATTGGGCCATGCTGCCACCCACGCTGCTGCCTCAGCTAATCTACAACAAAAGCCACCATCCTCCACCCACCCACCACACCAGCCTCCACAACCACAAACTCCACAACCACAAGCACCTGTCAATATCCAGTACCCACCAGCAAACCGCACCTGGGACTGGCAGGAAGCTGGCAGTTTTGTTCCAAATCCCCATCAGTTTGATGAAAGTCAAAGTGGAATACGGCCATCTTGTACACTTGGGAACAATGCCACTGAACTAGAATGTTTCGAGTTATTCTTTGACGAACCCCTGATGGAAATTATTCTCAGGGAAAGCAACTCATATTTCAACTACACCATGGCAAACACAATACTTTCACCAAAATCACGTCTACACCAGTGGAAGGAGACAACTGTGGCTGAGATGTATCTTTTCTTTGCCACAATAATGCTTATGCCACATGTGTATAAGCACAGTGTCAAATCATACTGGTCAACAGACCGCCTGATTGCAACCCCAGGATTCAGTGATATAATGTGAGTGAATCGATTTGTGCTACTATTACATATGCTTCACTTCTCAGGCAAAACCAGGCCTGACATTAACGACAGGTTATATAAGATTAGGAATGTTTGTGTACCTGAAAAAGATATTCAGTATGTATTTTTATCCCTTCAAGAAGCTTGTTATTGATGAGTCTTTGATTCTGTTCAAAGGAAGTCTCTCATTCAAGCAGTATATACCAGGCAAGAGGAAATGCTTTTGTATAAAGTTATTTGTGCTTTGTGACTGCTACAGTGGTCTTGTATTGGATATTATTGTGTACACCGGAACTTATTCATTGCAAAATACCAGGAAGTTATTGGGCATCTCTGGCGATGTGGTTAGAACAATGATGAAACCACATCTTGGTAAGGGGCATATATTATATACTGATAACTGGTACACAAGCCCCTCACTCGGTGATTTTTTGCAAGTGAACATGACAGATGTGTGTGGCACAGTGCGTGCGAATCGTAAGCATATGCCAAGGTTTGACACTGGCACTTGTAGAGGTGAGGTGCAAGCATTTGCTGCCAATGAATTCATGGCATTTCGGTAGCATGACAAACAAGATGTCACACTGTTGTCATCAGTTCACCCTAACGAAATGACAAACACTGGCAGGCAGAATAGAGAGACCAATGAACTCATTTTAAAACCTGCAGCTGTGATTGATTACACCTTCAAAATGCATTCAGTGGACAAATGTGACATGCAGATTGGGTTTGCTGATTGTGTTTGCAAGAGTTATAAGTGGTACATAAAACTCTTTTTCCATCTTCTGGACATTTCCATGTTCAATGCTTATAATATGTATAAGATGAGGACCAGAAACAAACCACCATATGGCGAATTTTGTTTGTCTGTCATCAGACAAATAGTATTCAAGTACCAAGGAACAACACCTGCAATAGAAAACTGCCCACTAAATTATCAGCAACTACCTTCTTGTCTGAAGCATGGTGATCACTTCCTAACAAAACTGCCTGCTACTGCTTTCAAGAAAAAGGCTCAGAAGAGATGTTACGTCTGTGCACATACAAAAAAATGTCCACAACAACACAGAGACACTCGTTTTATGCGTGAGGAGTGTAAAATACCACTGTGCATGACACCATGTTTCAAAGAGTTTCACAGGCTGCAGAACTTCTAGAAACATGTTCTATGACTGTATATGTGTATATAAAATATAGAAAAATAGTAATAAACAGCATTTTATATTGTTAATTTGTGTATACAATTTTTGTAAACAGTGTAGTGACAACAGTGTTTGTGCAGTTATTGTGTTGTAAATAAAGAGAAAAACTTACACAGTAGTACTCATATTGGTCTCACAGCCATAAAAGTTACTTGATAAAAAAATAAAAAATAATAGAAAAAAGTACAAAAAAGAAAATAAGAAAATACCAGGTTATCGGCAGTCTGCGATGATGCCACATGCGGCTCACTTTCTGTCAACTTTACGCCTCCATATCTCGGTAAGTATTGATGGCAAAAAAAAATTTTTTTAGCCTACAATTTTTAGAAAAAACTATCTTTTCATAAGAAAAAATAATTTTTTTTTTTTTTTTTTTTTTTAATTTCTCGACCCTGGGAGAGGGCCTGTCGACCCTGAAAGGGTTAAATAATAGCACCAACCACTCCAAAACTATATCCCCTCCTGCTTTTAACATTTCTATCTTTATCCTAACAATCCCAGCTGCCTTACCTGGAGGTTACCTGGAGGTTATTCTGGGGATCAACTCCCCCGCGGCCCGGTCCATGACCAGGCCTCCCAATGGATCAGGGCCTGATCAACTAGGCTGTTACTGCTGGCTGCACGCAGTCCAACGTACGAGCCACAGCCCAGCTGATCCGGCACTGACTTTAGGTATCTGTCCAGCGTTGTTAGGTAAGACACATATGCAACAGTTAGGTATCTTTATTATGAAACGTTTCGCCTACACAGTAGGCTTCTTCAGTCAAGTACAGAAAAGTTGATAGAAGCAGAAGATACTTGAAGACGATGTAATCAGTCCATCACCCTTAAAGTTTTGAGGTGGTCAGTCCCTCAGTCTGGAGAAGAGCATTGTTCCATAGTATGAAACAATATGGAGGTGAAGTGACAGAATGGAGCTTTTTATAGCGCCAAGAGGTGAGACGTAGGCCACTAGGAGAGGTAAGAACTCAGATGTTGAAAGGTCAGGTCCCTCTCAAATCCAGCCGCTCTCACTAGTGGAAGTTGTCGAAGTTGATTGCAGGTCTGTACCAAGATACCCTTGTGTTGCAGTGTCTGACAGATTGAACATTAAAATGGTATAAAATACCGACAGGTTGTTAGGTAAGACACATATGCAACAGTTAGGTATCTTTATTATGAAACGTTTCGCCTACACAGTAGGCTTCTTCAGTCAAGTACAGAAAAGTTGATAGAAGCAGAAGATACTTGAAGACGATGTAATCAGTCCATCACCCTTAAAGTTTTGAGGTGGTCAGTCCCTCAGTCTGGAGAAGAGCATTGTTCCATAGTATGAAACAATATGGAGGTGAAGTGACAGAATGGAGCTTTTTATAGCGCCAAGAGGTGAGACGTAGGCCACTAGGAGAGGTAAGAACTCAGATGTTGAAAGGTCAGGTCCCTCTCAAATTCAGCCGCTCTCACTAGTGGAAGTTGTCGAAGTTGATTGCAGGTCTGTACCAAGATACCCTTGTGTTGCAGTGTCTGACAGATTG
>NC_091327.1:8378275-8569937 GCF_038502225.1 Cherax quadricarinatus
CATTTCAACTTTGAAGAAAAATAAGATATAGGATGCAAAATATCAGTAGAGGGGGATTTCTGAAGTAACACCGCCCCCACAGCATAACCGCTGGCATCAATGTGTAAATAGAAGGGTTGATTAAAGTCAGGACTTTTCAATATGGGTGACGAAGAAAGCAACCGCTTCAACCGATTAAAAGCTATCTCACAATCTTTCGACCAGCTAAACTTCATCTTATTACTGGTCAACTCAGTAAGAGGAGATGCAACCTGAGAAAAATTAGGACAGAAACGTCAATAATAACCAGTCATTCCAAGGAACCTCTGTACAGACTTTCTATCTTGAGGGATAGGAAACTTGGCAATGGCTCTAACTTTTACATCACCAGGACGTACCTCGCCCTGGCCTATACAAAAACCGAGGTATTTAATCTTGGCTTGTCCAAACTGACACTTGGCTAAATTTATGGTGAAGTTGTACTTTTCTAACTTCTTAAATAAGGTTTCCAGGCGAATTAAATGTTGCTCCCATTCATTGCTATATATAACAAGATCATCTAGATATACATCCACTCCTTCTAAATCATTGGTCAGCAGGTTCATCAGGCTCTGAAAGGTAGAGGCCGCATTACACAACCCGAAGGGCATAACGTGATAATTGAATAATCTGCCTTGTATAGTAAATGCGGATATTTCTTGGGTTCGCTGGGTAAGCGGCACTTGGTAATAGCCCCTTAATAAATCCAGGCGGGTAACATAGGCGGCTCCTGATACTCTGTCTATTAGATCATCAATACGGGGTAGTGGGAAACCATCTGGTACCGTGAGAGCATTAACCTTACGATAATCATTGCACATTCTAGAAGTTCCATCAGGCTTGGGAACTAATATACAGGGTGAGGCCCACGGACTTTTACTCCGTTCTATGAGTCCATGGGACAACAAAAATTCTACTTCTTTGTTTAATGCTTCTTGTTTGAGTGGACTTGCCCTATAAGGTGACTGTTTGCAAGGCTTAGCTCCTTGTACATCTATGTCGTGAATTCCCAATGTGCAACACCTAGGGACGTCATCGAATAAAACCTCATAACGTAATATCAAGTCTTTGATATCTTTTGGTTTTTCCAAGTCAAGGTCCATAAGAAAGGTATCAAGAGATTGCAATGTCTCTGAATTTTTTAAATGTACCTCTATCGCTTTAGAGATGCTGGGCAGACATACATTTTCAGTTTCAGCTAAAGGAAGAACTGTTGTAATTGGTACGAGACTAGGGTGGTAAGCCTTAAGTTGGTTTATGTGATAATTACGTTTTGCTTTTCTCTTTCCTGGAGTTCGTAGTACATAATTTACCTCATTGAGCCACTCAATCACTTCCAAAGGACCTTCGTATCTAGGTTGCAGAGCGTGTCCAGGTAAAAATTTCTGTGCCATCACCCTGTCACCTGGTTTAAAGAAGCGAGAGCGTGTGTGTTTGTCATAACAATGCTTCATCTTGGATTGGGCCTTAGCTAAGTTTTTTGAGGCTAATTCCCTCAGTTGTCACAAACGCTTTTGCATTAGAGTTGGAGTTGTTTTAAACGAGGGTTCTGATTTTCCCATCCATGAATCTTTTAGTATGGCGATGGGGCCGCGTACTTGTTGTCCATAAATTAATTCAAATGGACTGAACCCAGTGCTTTCTTGTTCGCTTTCCCTTAAGGCGAACAAGAGAAATGGTATTCCCTCATCCCAATCTCGGGAAAACTGCTCGCAATACGCTCTCAACATTGATTTTAATGTTTGATGAAATCGTTCGAGGGCTCCTTGTGACTGAGGGTGATACGCAATAGAAAATATGGACTTAATTCCGAGGCGAGATAAGGCATCGCGAAACATCTTAGAGGTAAAATTTGAACCTTGATCAGGTTGAATTGTTCGGGGAATCCCCACCTGAGAGAAAAATTTTTGCAAAGCTCGAACAATGATGCGAGAATTAATTTTTCTCAAAGGGATAGCTTCTGGATATCGAGTAACGACATCCATAATTGTAAACAGATATTGATTCCCTTGTTTAGTCCTGGGTAACGGACCAACACAATCTATTATCAGGCGTGAGAAGGGCTCACCACAAACGGGAATCGGAATAAGGGGAGCTGGTGGAGGTGTGTGCGAAGATTTGCCAGTCACTTGGCAGACTTGACAACTTTTTAGATAGCTTTCCACAGTCTCCATCATTCTGGGCCAATGAAAATGCTTGGCTATTTTGCCCAGCATTTTCTTTACTCCCAAATGTCCTCCCATGGGACTATGGTGGGCGAAACTAATAGCTAATTCTCTAAAGGTGTTAGGTAGCACTACTAGATGTTTGCTGGTAGACAGATTATCATCGGAAGACAAAAGAGACTTTTCCTTTCTCATTAACCCTTTGACTGTCGCAACCCCCAATCCTGAGGTGTCTCCTGGTGTCGCAAAATTTCAAAAAAAAAAAAAAAAAAAATTTTCTTGTGAAATGATAGAGAATCTTTTCCCGATTGTAAAGACACCAAAAAAACGATATTTGATGGAAAACTGACGGAATTACGCTCTCGCGAAGTTAGCGACCTTGGCGATATTTACAAATCGGCGATTTCGCCCACTTTGAGCCCTATTTTTGGCTAATTCCATTATTCCAGTCAACCAAACTCATAGCTATTTCTTCAGAACTCCATTTTTTCCATCGATTGAGTACAAGAAACTGCCCATTTACCGACTTCAACTACCCAATAACATGGTCAGAATTTTGCAATTTGGCCAATTTCACGAAAATTAAAAAATATGACAATTTCAAAATAAGGACCAGAATGAACAATGCAGACATTCCTGGCTCTAAAATAACGTTTTCTTTGTTCATCAGTTGTGTCTCCAGGCCCTTGTGATATTACTCTTGCTTTTTATTTTGAAATTTTATTCAAACAAAAAATAGATTTACTGTTATGCAGACTACTTCAATACTGTAATAATTGTAAAAATTACATCAACCCATTCATGACTGCATATTAGAATGGCTATTTGGACATTTATTGGACAATGACATCATTTGTTTACTTTTGAACATCGGCAAAAATCAAACATTTCCCGTACTTTGTGCTCCATTTCCAGGTTCTTTTTATAGTAAAATTAATCAAAATCACCTCTATTTCTATAATATAGTTTCCATTCTATCAAATGAGACCAAGAAAACGAGAATACAACCACAAATACTATACGAAAATAGACCACAAATTCGGCATTTTAATTAAAAAAAAACGGTCGGAGTTTTTTTTTTCTCATTATGCACTGCGTGCTCCAGGATTTTTTTATATGGTGCACACTGACCACACAGACCCATTCTCTCACATGTGGGCCTACCAGCTTTCTCCTGCCTGATTTGAAGCCACTAGAATTTATGAGTATATATATGTCAAACACGGTACCTCGTAAACGTATATATATGGCCACGACAGTCAAAGGGTTAATATACCATTAGCAAGATAGTAACAATTGTCCAGGTCTTGGTCGTCGTCTTCTGTAATAGCTATCTCTCGTAATTTCTCTAGGGATGGATCAAGGAACTGAACCCTTATTAAATCTTCTTTTGATAGCATTTTAATATCAGAATCTTGAAAAGGGCCTATCATAGAATATTTCAGATTTGAAGATCCGGGTTGTAAGGATCGGCTGAACAATAAACCGAGACCTAAATCCTCGCCTTCACTTACGACTTCAGTTGACAAAGGATTTTGAGGCGCTCTAGACATTGCTCTAGTTATAACATTGAGAGGAAATAAGGTAGGAGCCTCTTTTCGAGCTTCTATGGCATAGTTAATGTCAGTAGAATTATCCATAACTAGAGGCTCTCGGCTTATACCCGGATAGTCTAGATCATTGCCTATGAGTAAGTCAACGCCCTGAATAGGAAAACTTTCACTGGATATACCTACCGACACAAAGCCAGTATAGGTTGGTGTTTGGATGTATATCCTGTGAAGAGGCACTCTTATAATGGTGCCTCCATAGGCTTCTAATAACACATCTAGCTTGGTGTGAGTCATATCACTTACGGGAAGTATGCCCTGCTTCAATAAGGTTAAATAACTTCCAGTATCATGGAAGGAATTAACTTCAACTAATTGAGTCTCGTCTCTCCCAACTTTCACTTTAGCAAAGTAGGGACTCATAGCCGAGCGAATATCTTGTTCTGAAATAGCTCTAGTATTGAGTCATCTAGAATGACTACTGATTCGCTCTTGAGAACCTTGTTTGGTACTAGGGTTCAGTTTCTTTTGAGTTGTCGATGAAGATATTACCTGAGTTGGGAAACAAAGTCGTTCATTCCTGGTATCCCTCTCTAGCCAATAACAGTGTTTCCTTAAATGCCCTTTTTTATTGTAATAAAGTTGGTAGAATTACCGACAATATGTAGAGTAAAAGGACACAAGTGCAACTAATGTGACATTTTATTGTGGCAATGTTTCGCTCTCCAGGAGCTTTATCAAGCTCCTGGAGAGCGAAACGTTGCCACAATAAAATGTCACATTAGTTGCACTTGTGTCCTTTCCTTTTTTATTACAATAAGTGCAGTTCAATTCACTGTTATGCCTTAGTGGTTTTGAACTTTTCCTAGAGTTAGATCTAAATTTATCATTAATGGGCGTGGAGGCAAAATAGGAGGTCGGGCAAGGATTCTGTATGCGACGTATCTCAGTAAGATTAGATCGTCCTTTCTTAGGGGCATATTTAGTCACTGTTTCCTTACTTTTTCTTTTGCCAATCAATTGTTGAGATATTTCATAATTATCAGCGAGTGAGGCTGTTTCTAGTATATTTACTATGGGGCAACTAATCAAATACCTATGCAAGTCTTCTGGTAAATTATTATAGAAATCCTCATGCAGGATCAACTGCAAAAGATTTTCCATAGATTTACAGTTAGAAGCTCTACACCATCTCTCAAAAGCGATTTTCTTTTCACGTGCAAAATCTACATACGACTGAGTTGGCTGGCATTTTAATGCTCTAAAGGTTTTTTGATAACTTACTGGGAGGAGATCATAAGCCTCGAGGATAGCCTTCTTAACGGAATCATAATTCACATACTTCTCAAAAGGTAACGTAGCCGTACAACTTTGAGCTTTACCAGACAACGAAGTATGTAATAAGGTTGCCCAGTGTTGTCGGGGCCAGCATATAGCACGTGCCTGATTCTCAAAGACTTCAAAATAAGTATCTAAATCTCCATCATTAAACCTTGGAACCATAGATGCGGCTTTTTGTATATTGAAAGCATCATTTGAGGATTCAGTACGTCTTTCACTCACATTACCTTGTTGTTGTCTTATATAGCGGAGCGTTTCCCTTTGAAAGTCTTCTTCATTTAATTTACGTTGAGCCTCAATTTGAGCAGTCTGTAAAATCAATAGTCTCTCTAATTTCTCAAACTGACTTTGAGAAATATGCCCCGACGTATCGAAAAGGAGGGAATTGAACTGGCGGTACCTGAATATTCCTTTGGATGTGCACTCTGGTGAGTGACAGACTGACCATTAATAGGAATTCCTTCAGTAACGGGCGAATGCAGAACAGCGGCTGCACCCTGCAATACTTCACCTACTTTACTAGAAGCCAAAGCGGGACCTGATCTATCGGGTTCAATTTCAAGATCAACTCCTTGAAATTGTTCTTCTAATACTTCGAATCTCGACTGGTAGCTTACTTGAGAAACTAAACTTTCAGAGTCAGAATCTTCCGCTTCATGATCATCAGAGGCCCCCGGAAACAATTTGTTTCTAATCATTGCCCTTACGGTATTGGCTGTGTAATATCTATCGTATGGTACTCCCAATTTACGGGCTATCTGCCAGCATGTTTGAAGTTTCAAGGAGTCCAGCTTTGACAATGTTAAATCTTCAAATAAATGTTTAATGTGATCTTCCATGATAAAAATTTTGAAATTAACTAAAGATAAATTCCTAGTATATAGCTTTAATATTGTTCTTTTGATCAATGTCTTAGAACAACAGAGATCCCAGACAGGTACCCCATTTGTGGCGAATAAGAAATTTTATAAAGAACTTCAGAATGTGGTCTGTTACTATTTTCTTCATAGGCAACAAGATTTTGGATCAGAGTTAGTTAAAGGTATTTTAGAGTCTAGGGGAAATAATTTCAACTGGGAAACTCCTTAGAATAATATTCAAATTTATTAAAGTATTTAAATACAATACTTTATCTTTTCTCTGTACCTAATATTATATCTTAATACTTTGTACAATAAATTTACAATAATATATATATTTAGTTCAAAATCATGGAAGTAGCACATTAATAAGGAAGATTAATTTTTCTTCCTGTAATTAACTCTTCACTAACATTTACGTCTTTGTCTTAACAAGACTGTGTAAACTCAAACTACTAAATGTACAAGATTCAACAAGACCTTTGAATCCGGCCGTAAAGGAAGTACAGGTCTCCCTCAACATTCACGAGGGTTAGGGGATCAAGAGCCTCGCGAATGTTGAAAAATCGCGAATGTTTGGTGCCCCAATATATTGTAGGGAAATATAATACAATACTGCTTCCTTAACTTGTCGAACCATGAACAATCATAAAATACATGAAAATGTCATAAATTGTACTAAATACATACGTTATGCCTTAATAACATGTATGTTATTAAATACCACTGCCTCCACCACTGCGAGTCCCTACTACCCTCCCTCCGACCCCCCACAACTGGCAGCCAGCCCTCCCACCACTGTGTGGTGAGTGTTTTGTTTGTTTATTATTTGCTATTAAACTACAGTATAAATAATGTCAACCCATTTATGACTGCATATTGGAATGGCTATTCAGACAGGTATTGGAAGGTGACATCATGTGTTTACTCTTGAACACAGCAAAGAATCAAACATTTGTGCTACTGCTACTGCTACTGCTAATAATAATAATAATAATAATAATAATAATAATAATAATATAATAATAATAATAATAATAATAATAATAATAATAATAATATAATAATAATAATAATAATAATAATAATAATAATATAATAATAATAATAATAATAATAATAATAAATACGATAGAATTGAAGGAAATTGTACAAAAATACGAGGGCTGAAGCAGTGGTGGAGGAAGTGGTTGACGCAGCGTCAATGTGGCTTTGTTTATGCTGGAGTGAGTATTAGTCTCCGTGCTCTTCCAAACATTTCACAATAATTCATTGTATTTGGTGCTTGTAGATTGAGTGTGACTGGAGTAGTTGAGGCAGTGGTAGAGGCAGTTATAGAGGCAGTGGGTGAGGCAGCAGTTGAGGCAGTGATAGAGGCAGTGGTAAAGGCAGTGGGTGAGGCAGTGGGTGAGGCAGTGGTAGAGGCAGTGGGTGAGGCAGTGGGTGAGGCAGTGATAGAGGCAGTGATAGAGGCAGTGGGTGAGGCAGTGATAGAGGCAGTGATAGAGGCAGTGATAGAGGCAGTGGGTGAGGCAGTGATAGAGGCAGTGATAGAGGCAGTGGGTGAGGCAGTGGGTGAGGCAGTAGTATTTACTAACATATATGTTATAAATAATAATAGTACATGTTAATATTAATAACATTTATAATAATAATAATAATAATAAATGTTATTCATAATGTACTATTATTATTTATAACATATATGTTAGTAAATATCACTGCCTCTATCACTGCCTCTACCACTGCCTCACCCACTGCCTCACCCACTGCCTCTACCACTGCCTCACCCACTGCCTCTACCACTGCCTCTACCACTGCCTCTACCACTGCCTCAACTGCTGCCTCACCCACTGCCTCTACCACTGCCTCTATAACTGCCTCTACCACTGCCTCTATAACTGCCTCTACCACTGCCTCTATAACTGCCTCTACCACTGCCTCAACCACTCCAGTCACACTCAATCTACAAGCACCAAATACAATGAATTATTGTGAAATGTTTGAAAGAGCACAGAGACTAATACTCACTCCAGCATAAACAAAGCCACACTGACGCTGCGTCAACCACTTCCTCCACCACTGCTTCAATCCTCATATTTTTGTACAATTTCCTTCTTCAATTCTATTGTATTTATTATTATTATTATTATTATTATTATTATTATTATATTATTATTATTATTATTATTATTATTATTATTATTATTATTATTATTATTATTATTATTATTATTATTAGCAGTAGCAGAAATGTTTGATTCTTTGCTGTGTTCAAGAGTAAACACATGATGTCACCTTCCAATACCTCTCCGAATAGCCATTCTAATATGCAGTCATGGATGGGTTTACATTATTTATACTATACTTTAATAGCAAATAATAACAAACAAAACACACCACACAGTGGTGGGAGGGCTGGCTGCCAGTTGCAGGGGTCGGAGGGAGGGTAGTAAGGAATCGTGGCGGTAAACTTAAATATGATTTGGCGGCTGGGAATTTGGGGGTTGGGAATTCGCGAATGTGTGAAGCCCGCGAAAGTTGAAAACACGAATGTTGAGGGAGACCTGTAGAAAGCAAGAGTTTGTCTGAGAAGATGTATCTCTATGGATTACTGAACTGACCAAGAATATAAATATCAAAACAATCTTTCAGAGCAATGAGGAACCAATTATGAGTCAGCTCTAGAGCCTAATTCTCAAACCCATTCAAACTGTACACCCTAAGAGAGAACCAATATAGGATCAGTTGTCAAGGCTAGAAGAGGGAGTGGACTGACTACCTGCCAGTCTGTTGACCCGTCGTCAGGTTGGATCACCTGACCCAAACGTCAGTCAGCCGGACATAAACAATTGAACAATTCACCAGATGGTTCTGAGACTTATGCTCTATATACATAAGAAATCCTACCTAACCATAATAATAATAATAGTAATAATATTAAATAATAAAATAATAGTGATAATACCATTGTGTTTTTTATATATCAAACAGATAATAATGTAACGCCGAAAGTCTCTATTTTAGCTATAAACGGGGACTTTCGCGCTATAATATTAACCCTTCCAGGGTCTGTCCCGTAGATCTATGGCTTCACGTTGAGTGTCCAAACCGTAGATCTATGCCAAAATTCTAGCGCCGTCAAATTTAGCGCAAAAGCGCTCATAGGCCTACATGTGAGAGAACAGGTCTGCATGGTGGGTGTGCGCCATAAACAAAAAATCTAGGCGCCCACATAGCATTGTGGGAACGCCGGCTCAGTTACCCTTGATCACCATGCCTCGTCGCAAGTCAGCTCTCACTCCCCGGAAAATTGGGACTCTCCTCTTCCTATCTGATAGTTCTGACACTGATGGAAGTGGAAATGAAGACGAACTCTATGGCTTTGATCAGTTAGTGACCGAAAAGAATGACCAGGATATCGATAATAGTGCAGAATACCCTGACGATCCTCAACCTTCTACCTCTGGTGTGGGCACTCGTGACTCATGGTCGGTTGTGCCTCAACGCAAGAGAAAACTAATATTTTCGCGTGGCCAGGCCTCTGACTTCAGTAATGATCATGATAGTGACGTGGATTGTGATTTTATTGTGCTTGAAGATCATTCGAGTAATGATAGTGAGGAATCATATTCACCAGTGAAGCGTCGGTATGTTTGCCACCGCATGCGCTCGGGTAGTGTACCCTATGCTGTGCCCAGGGGACGGAGTACATCCCGTGGCCCTACACCAGTTTTAGATAGTGATAGTGAGGATGATGTGGCTACACTTGGCATGGATAGACCACAGGCATCAGTGGATGGTGGTAGTGGTGATGGTAGTGGCACCGCCATGCGTGACTCACCAGCCCAGGCTGGGACCCACGCTGCTGACTCGTCAGTTCAAGGACAAAGCAGAGCGTCAGCCACCAGCCCACCACAACCACAACCACCCGCACAACCAGCCTATGATGTCCAGTATCCACCAGCAAACTGTATGTGGGATTGGCAGCAAAATCCCAATTTTGTTCCCAAGCCTCACCACTTTGATGACTCTCAAAGTGGAATTCTACCTACTTGTCCCCTTGGAACCACAGCCAATGAACTGGAATTCTTTGAATTATTCTTTGACCAGCCATTGATGGAAACTATTGTCAGGGAAAGTAATAAGTATTTTGAGTACACCATGGCAAATACGATCATATCACCACAGTCAAGACTACACAGGTGGAAAGAGACGACTTGCAGAAATGTATTTGCTTTTTGCAGCAATAATGCTTATGCCTCATGTCTATAAGCAGATCGGCTAGTTTCTACCCCGGTCTTCAGTGAAATCATCCCAGTGAACAGGTTTATCTTACTGTTACATATGTTGCACTTCTCTGACAAAACCAGGCCTGACAGAAGTGGCAGGTTATACAAGATTAGAAATGTTTTCATGTATCTCAAACAAAAGTTCAGCATATACTTTTATCCATTCAAGAATGTTGTAATTGATGAGTCTTTGATTTTGTTCAAAGGTAGACTGTCATTCAAGCAGTATATACCGAGCCAGAGGAAACGCTTTGGTATAAAACTGTTTGTACTCTGTGACTGTGACAGTGGCCTGGTGTTGGATATTGTTGTATACATGGGAAGCAAAACATTGAAAGATACCAAGATGTTATTGGGTATCTCAGGTGACGTAGTGAGAAACATGATGGCACCTTATCTTGGTAAAGGGCATACATTATGTACCGATAACTGGTACACAAGCCCATTACTCAGTGATTTCATGCGAGTGAACAAGACAGATGTGTGTGGTACAGTGTGTTCTAATCGTAAACATATGCCCAGGCTCAACGCAGGTGCTCGTGGTGATGACGTGCAGGTGTTTACTGCCAATGACATCATGGCATTACAGTGGCATGACAAACGAGATGTCACATTGTTGACAACCATTCACCATAATGAAATGCAAGACAGTGGCAAAGTTGATCGAGCGACTAATGAACGTATTCGAAAACCAGTGACAGTGATTGATTATACACAGAACATGCGCTTGGTTGACAAATGTGACATGCAGATTGGTTTTGTTGACTGTGTTCGTAAGAGTTACAAGTGGTACATGAAACTTTTCTTCCATCTCATGGACATTTCAATGCTCAGTGCATATAATATGTACCAAATAAAGACTGGCAACAGACCACCATATGGTGAATTTTGTTTGTCTGTTGTCAGACAACTCATAATGAAGTACCAGGTAAGAACACCTGCTATACAACAAGGTCCTCGAATTACTCAGGATATACCCAAGCGTTTGAGGAGGGAAGGTAATCATTTCATAATACAGCTTCCTTCAACTCAGAAGAAATTTGCTCAGAAGAGATGCATCGTCTGTGCACAAACAAAACGACGGCAACAAAGACGCAAAGACACTCGGTTTATGTGTGAGGAATGTAAGGTACCCCTGTGCATGGTGCCTTGTTTCAAGGAGTTCCACAAGCTCCAGCAGTTCTAAAACCATGTCCAGTGATTGTAAATATATGATAGAACATTAGTATTATACAAGATTTATGCATGTTTATTGTAATAAACAACAGTGGTAAACAATATGATAATAACTTTAGTGCGGTTATTGTGTTCAATACAGTGAGTTTATATATATACATTATATACAGTATTGGTCTCTCAGGCCCCAAATGTTAGCAGGAAAAGAAAAAAATTGGAAAAGAAAAGAAAAAACTACAAAAACCGCTAAATAAAGTAATGCGCGTATGTGGAATTCGTTGATGTTGCCGCCACCACATCATTTTGGACAAACTTCTTGGCACTGTATCTTGGTAAGTACTGATCAGAAATTTTTTTTTTGTCTTATTTCCTTCACAAAAATATGCTCTTTAGTTCTGTAAGAAATTTTTTTTTTTTTTTTTCAAAATTTTTTGGACACTGGAGCACCACTTCAGATTTTGGCCTTGGACCCTGAAGGGGTTAAGTGATGATCATATTCTCTTACAATAGTTAAATATCACAGGATGACCAATTTCCAAGATATAACATATATATATATATACAGTGGACCCCCGCATAACGATCACCTCCGAATGCGACCAATTATGTAAGTGTATTTATGTAAGTGCGTTTGTACGTGTATGTTTGGGGGGCTGAAAATGGACTAATCTACTTCACAATATTCCTTATGGGAACAAATTCGGTCAGTACTGGCACCTGAACATACTTCTGGAGTGAAAAAATATCGTTAACCAGGGGTCCACTGTACAGTGGAACCTCGTCTAACGAACGGATCGCATAATGTTAAATCCTCCTAGCGATACATTTTAACACAAAAATTTTGCCTCAGCTAGCGCTAAAAAACTTGCTCAACGCGGTTCATTCGAGACGCTTCCACGTACGGCCTGAGCCCGCCTCACTTGTTCCGTGGGTGCCAGTGTTTACACGCCAGCCACTGCGGTCGCTTCCAAGCATACAATCAGAACATTTCATATTATCACAGCCTTTTTAGTGATTGTACCTGCAAAATAAGTCACCACGGGCCCCAAGAAAGCTTCTAGTGCCAACCCTACAGCAAAAAGAGTGAGAATTACTGTGGATATGAAGGAGATCATTGCTAAGTATGAAAGTGGAGTGCGTGTCTCCGAGCTGGCCAGGTTGTACACAAAACCCCAATCAACCATCGCTACTATTGTGGCCAAGAAAACGGCAATCAAGGAAGCTGTTCTTGCCAAAGGTGCAACTTTGTTTTCGAAACAGAGATTGCAAGTGATAAAAGATGTTGAGAGACTGTTATTGGTGTGGATAAACGAAAAACAGATAGCAGGAGATAGCATCTCTCAAGCGATCATATGTGAAAAGGCTAGGAAGTTGCATGACGATTTAATTAGAAAAACGCCTGCAACTAGTGATGATGTGAGTGAATTTAAGGCCAGTAAAGGTTGGTTTGAGAGATTTAAGAATCGTAGTGGCATACATAGTGTGATAAGGCATGGTGAGGCTGCCAATTCGGACCACAAAGTGGCTGAAAAATATGTGCAGGAATTCAATGAGTACATAGACAGTGAAGGACTGAAACCTAAACAAGTGTTTAATTGTGACAAAACAGGCCTGTTTTGGAAGAAAATGCCAAACAGGACGTACATTACTCAGGAGGAAAAGGCACGCCCAGGACATAAGCCTATGAAAGACAGGCTTACTCTGTTGATGTGTGCCAATGTTAGTGGTGATTGCAAAGTGAAGCCTTTATTGGTGTATCACTCTGAAACTCCCAGAGTGTTCAGGAAAAACAATGTCCTCAAGGTTAATTTGTGTGTGCTGTGGAGGGCAAACAGTAAGGCATGGGTCACTAGGGACTTTTTCTATGACTGGTTGCACCATGCATTTGCCCCCACTGTGAAAAATTACCTAATTGAAAAGAAATTAGACCTTAAGTGCCTCCTGGTATTAGACAATGCTCCTGGTCATCCTTCAGACGTGGCAGAGCAACTTTCTGCAGAAATGAACTTCATTAAGGTCAAGTTTTTGCCTCCTAATACCACTCCTCTCCTGCAGCCCATGGACCAGCAGGTCATTTCCAACTTCAAGAAACTGTACACAAAAGCTATGTTTGAAAGGTGCTTTGTAGTGACCTCAGAAACTCAATTGACTCTAAGAGAGTTTTGGAGAGATCACTTTAGCATCCTCAATTGTGTAAACGTTATAGGTAAGGCTTGGGAGGAAGTGACTAAGAGGACCTTGAAATCTGCTTGGAAGAAACTGTGGCCAGAATGTGTAGACAAAAGGGATTTTGAAGGGTTTGAGGCTAACCCTGGGAATCCTATGCCAGCTGAGGAATCCCTTGTGGCATTGGGGAAGTCCTTGGGGTTGGAGGTTAGTGGGGAGGATGTGGAAGAGTTAGAGGAGGAGGACAGTGAAGAACTAACCACTGATGAGCTGCTAGATCATCTTCAGCAGTAAGAGGCCACACCTGAGGAAACTGCTTCGGAGGAGGGGATAGAGAAATTGAAGAAGTTGCCTACTTCAAAGATTAAGGAAATGTGTGCAATGTGGCTTAAAGTGCAAACCTTTTTTGATGAAAATCACCCTCACACAGCTATTGCAAACCGTGTTGGCAACTGACAATGTTGTGAAACACTTTAGGAATGTCATAAAGGAATGGGAGGTACAGGCCTCTATGGACAGATATGTTGTGCGACAGAGGTCCAGTGACTCTCAAGCTGGTCCTAGTGGCATTAAAAGAAGAAGGGAAGTAACCCCGGAAAAGGACTTGCCACCTCAAGTCCTAATGGAGGGGGGATTCCCCTTCTAAACACCAACACCATCAACATTCTCCCCTCCTCCCATCCCATCAGTCATCACCAGATCTTCAATAAAGGTAAGTGTCATGTAACTGTGCATGTCTTCTTCAGTTTGTTTGTATTAAAATTAATATTTCATGTGGTAAAAAATTTTTTTGGTTCATACTTTGGGGTGTCAGGAACGGATTAATTTGATTTCCATTATTTCTTATGGGGAAAATTAATTCGCCTAACGATAATTTCGCCTAATGTTGAGCTCTTAGGAATGGATTAATATCGTTAGGCGAGGGTCCACTGTATATATATATATACGTATATATATATATATATATATATATATATATATATATATATATATATATATATATATATATATATATATATATATATATATATGCATTAGGGCCCCACATATACGGCGGGTTAGGTTCCAGGCTGTCGCCGGAAAGCAGAACGCCATTTTTTTCCATTTATAAATGCACATCAATGCCAGACAACAAGTTTACACTAAATTATATTAAGTTAGTAATAGAGCTAGGCACTAAAAACACACAAAGTAAAATACATTCACAGTAAATTCATTACTTATCTTAAAGTATTTGTAATCTTAATGTAGGGAGAGAGGTGAGTAGTACTTATTTGTAGGAAGCCTGGTGCAGGTAGCCCAGGTGTAGGTAGCCCTGGCTCCCCATCTCATACTTAATATACGATATTTAAAACATCCCAGAGAGGTAAAATACACATACAGTACACTCATTATTTATCTTAAAATATGTGTAGTCTTAATATAGGAAGAGAGGTGAGTAGTATTTATTTGTAGGAAGTCAGTGTAGGTAGCCGGTAGGTGTAGCCCGCCTGGGCTACACCTACCGGCTACCTACACTGTGGGCCAGAGTCATATTAACATTGACATGCCTTGTTCACTGAATTTAATCATTTCTAACAACTACGTTTAGATGCCATCATAATTGAAGGTAGAAGTAATAAATAATTCATGACGAAAATTGTAAACAAAAACAGAGTGAGGGAGCGGCTGGGCCAAACACAGATTCATAAACGTTTTCTCTGATGGCTGAGCAGAGAAAACATAATGTTGTCCCTCCACCTGGCTACCACACAGGTCCAGAAGTATTATTATCAGAGCACACATAAAATGTGCAATAAATTTATTTATTTATTTATTTATTTATTTAATAATTTGAACATACATACAGAGGTACAAAAAAATACAGGTAAGAGCAGCATGCCAAAACCACTTGTATGCATAGCATTACGGGCCAGACAACAAGTTTACACTAACTTATATTAAGTTAGCAATAGAAATAGGCATTAAAAACACAATAAAAGGTAAGATACACACAGAGTACACTTATTACTTACCTTAAAATATTAATATTAATGTGTGAGAGGTGAGTGGCAGGGTGTTTATTGAATAAAATCAGAATGGCACACCATCATCCTCTAACTTGGCACTTAAAGCAAGATGCTTACGACTTCTCTTTTTGTTACAGCTAACCTTAGATGCCATCATCAATGAGAGCCAACTAGTTAACGAAAGAGTAAATGAGAGAGAGAACGGGATACAGAGTTGAGACAATGT
This sequence comes from Cherax quadricarinatus, assembly GCF_038502225.1. Classification (NCBI taxonomy): domain Eukaryota; kingdom Metazoa; phylum Arthropoda; class Malacostraca; order Decapoda; family Parastacidae; genus Cherax; species Cherax quadricarinatus. The sequence continues at coordinate 8,394,079 of NC_091327.1, forward strand.
AAGCACACAAACTGAACAGGTAGTAGGCAATCACTTGGTCAGGCGAAATAAATGCGTATTAATATGTGTCTACTTTTAGTTCATTCACGTATGTTTGTAAGAGTTTGTAAAACATTTACCTCAATATTTTTTTATTATAATAATAATTACCTCACAATACAAATACTCTTACACTGTGTACAAGTTGTACAAGTTAGTACAGAATAAACAAACAGAAACACACCATTTTTAGAGTGAATGAAGATAATAATAATAATAATAATAATAATAATAATAATAATAATAATAATAATAATAATAATAATAATATTATTATTATTATTATTATTATTATTAAAAAGCACTAAACCCACAAGGGTCATGAATTGCTATATATAGAGTAAAGTCATACAAAAAGAATATTTTTCTACAGTTATCCCCCAGTTTGACTAGAGAAAACATAATTCTTCCGACACTACCTACACAGCTGCTTTGTAAACAAATCTCATATTTACATCAATTTTTATTCTGTGAGTGTATGTATCATGTTTATATGCTATGTAACAGGTTTCATATATAATTTTGAGGAAAATATCATAGATGGATTAATGAGAATGCCTATATTGATGTAAAATAAGACATTTAGTGTGCCCAAGAGTGATAATTATTACGTAGTATTGGCGTCAAGAGTAGAGAGAGACTTAGCGATTTTAATGTGTACCTGCACACCAGCACAGTGTGTAAGTATATTTAGGTATAGGTACACATAAGTATAATTATCAGAGTACATACAAAATATGCAGTAACTTTAAAACACTTGAAATTTTGGAAAGTTTCCTGACATAATAGATGTGGTCATGGAAAATGTAAACAAACCGGGTGGGGGCGCCATATTTGAAAGACCACTTGCCGTATAGCAAATTTTGGTCATAATTTGACATGCCATATTAGCAGAATGCCATAAGGCGAAACGCCGAAAAGCGGGGCCTTACTGTATATTTTAACCCTTAAATGGTCCAAACGTATATATACGTTTTTTCGACATTTGAAAGTATGTAAAAAAATGAACATCTTTTTTTTTTTTTACATTTGAAAATGTGTAAAAAAACTTTTATCTACATTTTTTTGTTATATGTATTTGAAAATATGTAAAAAACATAGATCTACTTTTGGAGCACTACGGATTTGAACGTCGATCTATTTGGACCGTTTAAAGGTAAACTCATTGGCCGATTCCCACCAAGGCAGGGTGGCCCAAAAAGAAAAACTTTCATCATCATTCACTCCATCACTGTCTTGCCAGAAGGGTGCTGTACACTACAGTTATAAAACTGCAACATTAACACCCCACCTTCAGAGTGTAGACACTGTACTTCCCATCTACAGGACTCAAGTCCAGCCTGCCGGTTTCCCTGAATCCCTCCATAAATGTTACTTTGCTCACACTCCAACAGCATGTCAAGTATTAAAAACCATTTGTCTCCATTCACTATCAAATACGCTCATGCAGGCTTGCTGGGAGTCCAAGCCCCTCGCACACAAAACCTTCTTTACCCCCTCCCTCCAACCCTTCCTAGGCCGACCCCTACCCCACCTTCCCTCCACTACAGATTTATACATTCTCAAAGTTATTCTGCTTTGTTCCATTCTCTCTACATGTCCTAACCACCTCAACAACCCCTCCTCAGCCCTCTGGATAATAGTTTTGGTAATCCCACACCTTCTCCTAATTTCCGAACTACGAATTCTCTGCATTATATTCACACCACACATTGCCCTCAGACATGACATCTCCACTGCCTCCAGCCTTCTCCTCGTTGCAACATTCATCACCCATGCTTCACACCCATACAAGAGTGTTGGTACAACCATACTCTCATACATTCCCCATTTTGCTTCCACCGACAAAGTTCTTTGTCTCCACAGACTCCTAAGTGCACCACTCACCTTTTTCCCCTCATCAATTCTGTGATTTACCTCGTCCTTCATAGACCCATCTCCTGACACATCTACTCCTAAATTTCTGAATACATTCACCTCCTCCATACTCTCTCCCTCCAATCTGATATCCAGTCTTTTGTCACCTAATCTTTTTGTTATCCTCATAACCTTAGTCTTTCCTATATTCACTTTCAATTTTCTTTTACATACCCTACCAAATTCATCCACCAACCTCTGCAACTTCTCTTCAGAATCTCCCAAGAGCACAGTGTCATCAGCAAAGAGCAACTGTGACAACTCCCACTTTGTGTTTGATTCTTTATCTTATAACTCCACACCTCTTGCCAAGACCCTAGCATTCACTTCTTTTACAACCCCATCTATAAATATATTGAACAACCATGGTGACATCACACATCCTTGTCTAAGGCCTACTTTTACTGGGAAATAACCTCTCTCTCTCCTACATACTCTAACCTGAGCCTAACTATCCTCGTAAAAACTCTTCACTGCTTTCAATAACCTACCCCGTATACCATAAGCCTGCAACATCTGCCACATTGCCCCCCTATCCACCCTGTCATATGCCTTTTCTAAATCCATAAATGCCACAAAAACCTCTTACCCTTTTCTAATACTGTTCACCTATATGTTTCACTGTAAACACTTGGTTTACACACCCACTACCTTTCCTAAAGCCTCCTTGTTCATCTCCTATCCTACTCTCTGTCTTACTCTTAATTCTTTCAATAATAACTCTACCAAACACTTTACCAGGTATATTCAACAGACTTATTCCCCTATAATTTTATATATATATATATATATACAGGAAGGCCCCGCTTTACGGCGTTTCACTTTACGGCGTTCCGCTAATACGGACATTTCAAATTATGACCAAAACTCGCTATACGGCTCCCCCCACCTGACTTTCTAATACGGTCACCGTGCCCCACCCTGTTTGTTTACATTCTCCATGAGCTCAGTAAGCACTAAGTCTCTCCATTTTGTCTGGAAACTCCAAAATTTCAAATGTTTTTAAAAGTTATTTCATATTTTATATATACTCTGATAACTATACTTATGTATACCTGTACCTAAATAAACTTACATACTGTGCTGGCATGCAGGTACACATTAAAATTGGTAAGTGTCTTATGTCTCCAGACGTCATATTAGTAATGATAATAATAATCATCGAGTCATTTAAATGTCGTATATTACGTTAATATACACATTTTCATTAATCCATCCATGATATTTTTTTCAAAATTATATAATAAACACGATGCATAACATATAAATAAGATAAATACACCCCACAGTAGAATAAATAAACATAAATGTGAGATGTGGTAGCAGACGACTTGCACAAGTGACGCCATATTAGAAATGATAATAATAACAATACTCACCGAGTCTCATTAAATGTCGTATATTACGGTAATATACACATTTTCATTAATCCATCCATGATATTTTTTTCAAAATTATATAATAAACACGATGCATAACATATAAATAAGATAAATACACCCCACAGTAGAATAAATAAACATAAATGTGAGATGTGGTAGCAGACGACTTGCACAAGTGACGCCATATTAGAAATGATAATAACAATACTCACTGAGTCTCATTAAATGTCGTATATTACGTTAATATACACATTTTCATTAATCCATCCATGATATTTTTTTTTAAATTATATAATAAACACGATACATAACATAAAAAGATGATAAATACACCCCACAATAGAATAAATAAACATAAATATAAGATGTGGGAGCCACATAACTTGTACAAGTGACGGCAAGAATAACATTTTCTCTAATCTAACATAAGAGAAAATGTGTTACTGGGGGTAACTGTAGAAAATTATTCCTTTCGTATGTATGTAAGTAAGTTTATTCAGGTATACACAAATACAGTTACATAGATTATCATACATAACAACATACGTGTAGAGAACCTAGGATAACCCAAAAAAGTCAGTGTGACTTATTTCCATTGCCTTCACTCAGAGCTTCATTTCTTCTCAAAATGATGTTACATGAGAATGGGAGTGTTCTTCTTTATTTATTCTACCGTATCAATGTAGAGACAACCTGTACACAATGTAACTTGTACACAAACCAGATGTGTACACTTCGTTTGTTTACAAAACTTACCTTCGCCTGGTTTGTTTACATAACTCTGCGCCTGCCCCCTCTCATGTACTCATTCTTTCTCTCTCTCATTTATTCGTTTTATCTCATTTACTTACTCCTGACCCTACATTAAGACTACAAATATTTTAAGGTAAGTAATGAGTGAACTGTATATACATTTTATCGTTCTGGGATGCTTAAATATCATAGAATAGTATGTGTGGGTGGGGTGGCCTGGTAAGGTAGCCTGGCTATTACCATACGTACCACACTTGATTTCTTACAATAAATACTACTTGTCTCACCCTAGATTAAGACTATAAATATTTTAAGGTAAGTAATGAGTGCACTATGTGTGTATTGTACTTTTTTATTGTTTTTTGATGCCTGGTTCTACTGCTAACTTAATATATGTTAGTGTAAACTTGTTATCTAGTGTTTGTATGCATTTATAAGTGGAAAAAAAGGGTGTTCCACTTTACGGCGATTTCCACTTTATGGCGGTAGCCTGGAACCTAACCTGCCATATAAGTGGGGCCCTCCTGTATATATATATATATATATATATATATATATATACACACACACACAGAAGAGCCCCACTTTATGGTGTTTCGCTTTACAGCGTTCCACTAATACGGTCATTTCCAATTATGACCAAAACTCGCTATATGGGTCCCCCTCCTGACTTTCTAATACGGTCACCACGCCCCACTCGGTTTCTTTACATTTTCTGTGAGATCCATAAGTACTAAGTCTCTCCATTATGTCTGGAAACTCCAAAATTTCAAGTGTTTTTAGAAGTTATTTCATATTTTATATATACTCTGATAATTATACTTATGTATAACTGTACCTAAATTAACTTACATCCTGTGCTGGCATGCAGGTACACATTAAAATCAGTAAGAGTGTCTTATGTCTCGAGACGTCATATTAGTAATGATAATAATCACAGAGTCTCATTTAAATGTCGTATAATACATTAATATACACATTTTCATTAATCCATCCATGATATTTTTTTCAAAATTATATAATGAGCACAATACATAACATAAAAAGATGGTAAATACACCCCTCAATAGAATAAATAAACATAAATATGAGATGTCGTAGCCAGATAACTTGTACAAGTGACGGCAAGAATAGCATTTTCTCTAGTCTGACATAAGAGAAAATGTGTTACTGGGGATAACTGAAGAAAATTATTCCTTTCATTTGTATGTAAGTAAGTTTATTCAGGTATACACAAATACGGTTACATAGATTATCATACATAGCAGCACATGTGTAAAGTACCTAGGATAACCCAAAAAAATGTCTGTGTGACTTATTTCCATTGCCTTCACTCAGAGCTTCATTTCTCTTAACCCTGTGAGGGTTTCGGCCGTACTAGTATGGCTTACAACCCAGGGTTTTTGACGTACTAGTATGCCTAAATTCTAGTGCACTCAAATCTAGTGGGAGAAAGCTGATAGGCCTACATATGAAGGAATGGGTCTATGTGGTCAGTGTGCACAGTATAAAAAAAATCCTGCAGCACACAGTGCATAATGAGAAAAAAAAAACTCAGCAACTTTGCACTGTATTTTCGTATGGTACTTATTGTTGTATTCTAGTTTTCTTGGTCTCATTTTATAGAATGGAAGACATATTACAGAAATTGAGATGATTTTGAATGGTTTTACAATGAAAAGTACCTTGAAATTGAGCTCAAAGTAGCAGAAATGTTCGATTTTTACCAAAGTTCAAAAGTAAACAAATCATGCCAAGCGTCCAATACACATCAACTGGTGAGTCTAATATTCTTTCACAAGTGCACCAATATTATTCATACCATTTTTTACACTAATGCAGTAGTCTGCATAACAGTAAATCTTCTATTTTTTGTGAGAATAAAAATTCAAAGTGGAAAGCAAAAGAATGTAAGAGGGGTCTTGAGACGCGACTAATGAACAGAGGAAATGTCATTTTAGTGCCAGGAATGTCTTTCTTGTTTATTCTGGATCCTATTCGGAAATTGGCATCTTTTGAAATTTGTGTGAAATTGGCAAAATTGCAAAATTCTGACCACTGTAGTGGATAGCTGAAATTGGTAAATGGGTGGTTTCTTGCACTCATTCGATAGAAAAAATGGAGTTCTAGCGAAATATTCATGTTTCTTGTCGACTAGTACAGTGCAATTGGCCGAAAATGGGGCTCAAAGTGGCCAAAATTGCCGATGCGTAAACATCGCTGAGACTGCTAACTTCGCAAGAGCATAATTCCGTAAGTTTTCCATCAAATTTCATACTTTTGGTGTCATTATGATCGGGAAAAGATTCTCTATCTTTTCACAAGATTTTTTTTTTTTTTTTTTTTTAATTTGGCCAACCCTGACAACGAGTCTCTGAGAGGGCCTGTCGACATGAGAATGGGAGTGTTCTTCTTTATGTATTCTACCGTATCAGTGTAGAGACAACTTGTACACAATGTAACTTGTACACATACCAGACGTGTATACTTTGTTTACAAAACTTGCATTTGCCTGGTTTGTTTACATAACTCTGCACCTGTCCTCCCTCATGTACTCATTCTCTCTCTCTCTCTCATTTATTCGTTTTATCTCGTTTACTCAACTCTGACCCTACATTAACATAACAAATATTTTAAGGTAGGTAATGAGTGAACTGTATATGCATTTTGTCGCTCTGGGATGCTTAAATATCATAGAATGTTATGTGTGGGTGGGTTGATCTGGCTGGCTACCATACTCACCACACTTGATTTCTTATGGTAAATACTACTCACCTCTGACCCTGCATTAAGACTACAAATATTTTCAGGTAAGTAATGAGTGAATTATATGTGCATTTTATCACTCTGGGATGCTTAAATGTCATAGAGTATTATATGTGGGTGGGGTGGCCTGGTATGGTAGCCTGGCTGACTACCATACATATTACTCATCTCACTCAAGATTACAACTACAAAAATTTTAATGTAAGTAATGAGTGTACTATATGTGTATTTTACTTTTTTATTGTTTTTTAATGCCTAGTTCTATTGCTAACTTAATATATGTTAGTGTAAACTTGTTATCTAGTATTTATATGCATTTATAAGTTGAAAAAAGGGTGTTCCACTTTACGGCAATTTCTGCTTTACGGCGGTAGCCTGGAACCTAACTTGCCATATAAGTGGGGCCATACTGTACATATACTCACACACACACACATATACACACACACATACAGTATATATATACTGTGGACCCCCGCATACCGATGGCACCACATAGCGATTAATCCGCATACCGCTTGCTTTAATCGCAAAAATTTTGCCTTGCATACCGCTTAAAAACCCGCTCACCGATTTTCGTCCGAGACGCGTCCAATGTGCGCCCTCAGCCAGCCTCACATGTGCCGCCCGTGCCATTGTTTACCAGCCAGCCTCCGCGGTAACATCCAAGCATACAATCGGAATATTTCGTATTATTACAGTGTTTTCAGTGCTGTTTCTGGAAAATAAGTGACCATGGGCCCCAAGAAAGCTTCTAGTGCCAACCCTACACCAATAAGGGTGAGAATTCCAATAGAAATGAAGAAAGAGATCATTGATAAGTATGAAAGTGGAGTGCGTATCGCCGACCTGGTCAGGTTGTACAAGAAACCCCAATCAACCATCGCTACTATTGTGGGCACCAGAAAGGCAATCAAGGAAGCTGTTCTTGCCAAAGGTTTAACTGTGTTTTCAAAACAAAGATCGCAAGTGATGGAAGATGTTGAGAGACTCTTATTGGTGTGGATAAATGAAAAACAGCTAGCAGGAGATAGCATCTCTCAAGCAATCATAAGCGAAAAGGCTAGGAAGTTGCATCAGGATTTAATTAAAAAAATGCCTGCAACTAGTGATGATGTGAGTGAATTTAAGGCCAGCAAAGGTTGGTTTGAGAGATTTAAGAAGCGTAGTGGCATACATAGTGTGATAAGGCATGGTGAGGCTGCCAGTTCGGACCACAAAGCGGCTGAAAAATATGTGCATGAATTCAAGGAGTACATAGAGACTGAAGGACTGAAACCTGAACAAGTGTTTAATTGTGATGAAACAGGCCTGTTTTGGAAGAAAATGCCAAGCAGGACCTACATTACTCAGGAGGAAAAGGCACTCCCAGGACATAAGCCTATGAAAGACAGGCTTACTTTGTTGATGTGTTCCAATGCTAGTGGTGATTGCAAAGTTAAGCCTTTATTAGTGTATCACTCTGAAACTCCCAGAGCGTTCAGGCAAAAGAATGTCCTCAAGGAGAATTTGTGTGTGCTGTGGAGGGCAAACAGTAAGGCATGGGTCACTAGGGACTTTTTCTATAACTGGTTACACCATGCATTTGCCCCCAATGTGAAAGATTACCTAACTGAAAAGAAATTAGAACTTAAGTGCCTCCTGGTGTTAGACAATGCCCCTGGTCATCCTACAGACGTGGCAGAGCGACTTTATGGGGACATGAGCTTCATTAAGGTGAAGTTTTTGCCTCCTAATACCACTCCTCTCCTGCAGCCCATGGACCAGCAGGTTATTGCAAACTTCAAAAAACTGTACACAAAAGCTCTGTTTGAAAGGTGCTTTGTAGTGACCTCAGAAACTCAACTGACTCTAAGAGAGTTTTGGAGAGAGCACTTTAATATCCTCAATTGTGTAAACCTTATAGGTAAGGCTTGGGAGGAAGTGACTAAGAAGACCTTGAACTCTGCTTGGAAGAAACTGTGGCCAGAATGTGTAGACAAAAGGGATTTTGAAGGGTTTGAGGCTAACCCTGAGAGGATTATGCCAGTTGAGGAATCCATTGTGGCATTGGGAAAGTCCTTGGGGTTGGAGGTTAGTGGGGAGGATGTGGAAGAGTTGGTGGAGGAGGACAATGAAGAACTAACCACTGATGAGCTGATAGATCAACTTCAAGAGCAAGAGGCCACACCTGAGAAAACTGGTTCAGAGGAGGGGAGAGAGAAATTGAAGAAGTTGCCTACTACAAAGATTAAGGAAATGTGTGCAAAGTGGCTTGAAGTGCAAACCTTTTTTGATGAAAATCACCCTCACACAGCTATTGCAAGCCGTGTTGGCAACCTGTACACTGACAATGTTGTACAACACTTTAGGGAAGTCATAAAGGAACGAGAGGTACAGGCCACTATGGACAGATATGTTGTGCGAAAGAAGTCCAGTGACTCTGAAGCTGGTCCTAGTGGCATTAAAAGAAGAAGGGAAGTAACCCCAGAAAAGGACTCGACACCTCAAGTCTTAATGGAAGGGGATTCCCCTTCTAAACACTAACACTCTCTCTCCCCTCCTCCCATCCCATCAATCATCACCAGATCTTCAATAAAAGTAAGTGTCATGTAAGTGTGCATGCCTTTTTCAGTTTGTGTGTACTAAAATTAACATTTCATGTGGTAAAAAAAATTTTTTTTTCATACTTTTGGGTGTCTTGCACGGATTAATTTTATTTCCATTATTTCTTATGGGGAAAATTCATTGACATACCGATTATTTCGCATAACAATTACCCCTCTTGCACGGATTAAAATCGGTATGCGGGGGTCCACTGTATATATATATACAGTGGACCCCCGGTTAACGATATTTTTTCACTCCATAAGTATGTTCAGGTGCCAGTACTGACCGAATTTATTCCCATAAGGAATATTGTGAAGTAGATTAGTCCATTTCAGACCCCCAAACATACACGTACAAACGCACTTACATAAATACACTTACATAATTGGTCGCATTCGGAGGTAATCGTTATGCGGGGGTCCACTGTATATATATACATATATATATGTATATATATATATGTATATATATATATATATATATATATATATATATATATATATGTATATATACAGTGGACCCCCGCAGAGCGACTTTAATCCGTGCAAGAGGGCTGATTGTTATGCGAAATGGTCGGTATGCGAATTAATTTTCCCCATAAGAAATAATGGAAATCAAATTAATCCGTGCAAGACACCCAAAAGTATGAAAAAAAAATTTTTACCACATGAAATATACATTTTCCTACACACAAAGAGAAGGATACATGCACAATAGTAGAGTAATACATGCACAATATATATTGTGCATGTACTACTCTACTAAATGAAGAATAAATGACACTTACCTTATTGAAGATGCAGCAATGACTGATGAGACACTGTGTCCTGGGAGTGCCTTTTCCTCCTGAGTACTGTAGGTCCTGTTTGGCATTTTCTTCCAGAACATGCCTTATCACACTGTGTATGCCACTACGATTCTTAAATCTCTCAAACCAACCTTTGCTGGCTTTAAATTCACCAATATGAGCACTAGTTCCAGGCATTTTTCCCTGTTCACCTGGGTGTTAGTCGACTGGTGTGGGTTGCATCCTGGGAGACAAGATTAAGGACCCCAATGGAAATAAGTTAGATGACACTGACTTTTTTGGGTTATCCTGGGTGGCAAATCCTCTGGGGTTAATTGTTTCTTGGTATTCTCAATAAGCCACACCAACAACGGTGCTACAGCAGCAGCAGCTGACAGTGCTACAGCAGCAGCAGACGATGCTACAGCAGCAGCAGACGATGCTACAGCAGCAGCAGACGGTGGTACAGCAGCAGCAGCAGCAGACGATGCTACAGCAACAGCAGACGGTGGTGCAGCAGCAGCAGACGATGCTACAGCAGCAGCAGACGATGCTACAGCAGCAGCAGATGGTGGTACAGCAGCAGCAGCAGCAGACGATGCTACAGCAGTAGCAGACGGTGGTACAGCAGCAGCAGCAGCAGACGATGCTACAGCAGCAGCAGCAGCTGACAGTGCAGCAGCAGCAGACGATGCTACAGCAGCAGCAGACGGTGGTACAGCAGCAGCAGCAGCAGATGATGCTACAGCAGCAGTAGACGGTGGTGCAGCAGCAGCAGACGATGCTACAGCAGCAGCAGACGATGCTACAGCAGCAGCAGATAGTGGTACAGCAGCAGCAGCAGCAGACGATGCTACAGCAGCAGCAGACGGTGGTACAGCAGCAGCAGCAGCAGATGATGCTACAGCAGCAGCAGACGGTGGTACAGCAGCAGCAGCAGCAGACGATGCTACAGCAGCAGCAGACGGTGGTACAGCAGCAGCAGCAGCAGACGATGCTACAGCAGCAGCAGCAGCTGACAGTGCAGCAGCAGCGAGACAGTGCAGCAGCAGCAGATGATGCTACAGCAGCAGCAGACGATGCTACAGCAGCAGCAGACGGTGGTACAGCAGCAGCAGACGATGCTACAGCAGCAGCAGACGGTGGTGCAGCAGCAGCAGACGATGCTACAGCAGCAGCAGACGATGCTACAGCAGCAGCAGACGGTGGTACAGCAGCAGCAGCAGCAGATGATGCTACAGCAGCAGCAGACGGTGGTAGAGCAGCAGCAGCAGCAGACGATGCTACAGCAGCAGCAGACGGTGGTACAGCAGCAGCAGCAGCAGACGATGCTACAGCAGCAGCAGCAGCTGACAGTGCAGCAGCAGCTGACGGTGGTACAGCAGCAGCAGTAGCTGTACCACCAATAGTAGTGATGGTTGATTGGGGTTTATTATACAACCTGGCCAGCTCGGAGACACGCACTCCACTTTCATACTTATCAATGATCTTTTTCTTCATCTCTATAGTAATTCTCACCCTTATTGCTGTAGGGTTGGCACTGTTCACTTATTTTCCAGAAAAAATCGCCAAAAACACTGTAATAATATGAAATGTTCCGATTGTATGCTTGGATGTTACCGCGGAGGCTGGCTGGTAAACAATGCCACCAGCGGAACATGTGAGGCTGGCTAAGGGCACACATTGGACGTGTCTCGGACGAAGAGCGGTGAGCAGGTTTTTGGGCGGTATGCGAGGCAAAATTTTTGGAAAAAAAGCGAGCGGTATGCGTATTGTATGGTATGCGATGCGTACGGTATGCGGGGGTCCACTGTATATATATATATACAGTGGACCCCCGCTTAATGATCGCCTCCAAATGCGACCAATTATGTAAGTGTATTTATGTAAGTGCGTTTGTACGTGTATGTTTGGGGGTCTGAAATGGACTAATCTACTTCACAATATTCCTTATGGGAAAAAATTCGGTCAGTACTGGCACCTGAACATACTACTGAAATGAAAAAAGTTCGTTAACCGGGGGTCCACTGTATATATATACAGGTCCGCCATCACAAATCCGGCAATCAGTTATTCAGTTCCTTCAGTTATTCGGCACTAATTTTGGCTAGCATAATTTCAAATTTCCGGGGTTGCCACACCAAACTGCTGGTACTGTTTGGTGGCGCTACTTGCTGCATAAGTCATTCCAATTTCTTTTTCTCCATTTATTGTTTTAACCTGCTTACTTTTAGCCCTAGCCATGGTTCCAATGAATAAAAGAAATGCTTCTCATTATGTAAAGCACCTACACAGTACATTATCCATTAAAGATAAGGTGGCTTTGAAGCCACTGTTGGTTGTCATGAGCTCAGTCTCATGAAGCAGGAAAATATGCTTTATTATTACGCTAATATCAACACTACAGCTTATTTGCCTATCACAATTGATCTAATATGATGTAAGAAACAATATAAATAGCATAAAACATGTTAAATACTCCAGAATGAATAATATTTGGCATAACACCGAGGAGTTCGACAGAGTTATGAAGAGGATATGGTAAACAAATACCATTCTCCTATGCTTGTCTTGGGGGCTTATATTAGAGAAAACAGAGTATAGCACAGGGCTAACTATGATATGCACTCACACTCCACCATAAACATGAAACAATAAAGTTTTTTCTCTCTATAGATTATCACACATAGCAGCATATGTGTAGAGAACCTAAGATAACCCGAAAAAAGCCAACGTGGCTTATTTTTAGTACCTGGCTTGGATTAGCCATATATGATTTTTGGTAAATATTCGATTCCCAGCCAGGGTAGAAACATTAGGCATGTTTCTTTACACCTGTTGTCTATGTTTACCCATCAGTAAATGAGTACCTGGGTGTTAGTCGACTAGTGTGGGTGTTATCCTGTGACACTGACCTAATTTTCTTGAAATACTCAGCATAACAAGTGGCTTTCTACTGAGTAGTATGTCACTGATGTCAGCTAGGCCTGTATACCTTGTACATGTACGTGTAGTAAATAAAGATATTATTATTATTATTATTATATTATTATTTTCTCAGTTGTTTGTTGGGTTATCTTATTCAAACTTGGGCAATGTATGATGGAAAGATACTTCTTCACGTACACCAAAAATGAAAGAAATCAGACCATAAATAGCGGAGTTCACTTCTCAGCCATTAGCGGCCGCTTAGCGGTATATTTTTGTATGGTTGTTATGGTTATATTCTCACTTTTTCGTTCTCATTTGATAGAATGAAAGATATATTACAGAAATAGATATGATTTTGATTGCTTTCATGATGAAAAGTACCTTGAAATTGCGATCACAGTAGCGAAAATGTTCTATTCTTTAGCAAAGCTCAAGAGTAAACAAATGACGTCACCGTACAATACCTGTCCGCCTGCCAGTCTAAATTCCAGTACAGAGTCAAGAATGGATTGACATTATTTATACAATTATTACAATAATGCAGCAGTCTGCATAACAGTAAATCTTTTATTTTTTTTTGTGAATAAAAATTCCAAATGGTAAGCAAGAGTAATATAAGAGGGGCCTGTAGCCGTGACTAATGAACAGAGAAAATGTTATTTCAGTGCCAGGAATGTCTGCATTGTTTATTCTGGACCCTATTTTGAAATTGGCATCTGTTGAAATGTGTGTGAAATTGGCCAAATTGCCAATTTCTGACCACTTTAATGGGTAGTTGAAATAAGTGAATGGGTGGTTTCTTGTACTCAGTTGACAGACTAGAAGTAAATAAGTTTATTCAGGTATACACAAATACGGTTACATAGATTATCATACATAGCAGTGTATGTATAGAGAACCTAGGATAACCCAGAAAAGTCAGGCAAAGTGACTTATTTCCAGTACCTGGCTTGGGCTTGCCATATATGATTTTTGGTAAATATTTTTTGTTTCTCGGTTGTTTGTTGGGCTATCTCATTGAAACTTGGGCAATGTATGATGGAAAGATGCTTCTTAATGTACAACAAAAATAAAAAAGATGGACGATAAATAAGGGAGTTCACTTCTCAGCCATTAGCCGCCTCTTTGCAGTATATTTTCGTATGGTTTTTATGGTTGTATTCTTATTTTTTGAACTCATTTGATAGAATGGAAGATATGTTACAGAAATAGACATGATTTTCATTGCTTTCATGATGAAAAGTACCTTGAAATTGAGCTCAAAGTAGCGGAAATGTTTGATTTTTGCCGATGTTCAATGAAGTGTGTATGTCAAGTTGGTTAATTTTATTAAGTGTATTCTAACTTAACCACTCTGTAATTCGGCAAACTCAGTAATCCGGCACACTACAGGTCCCAATGATGCCGGATTTCTGATGGAGGACCTGTATATATATATATATATATATATATATATATATATATATACACCTACTATCCGACTTATGACCTGCTCGACTTACGACCACTCGACTTACGACCGTGTTTTTTATGCCAAATTTCTGGGAAATAAACAACTATTTGTGTTGTACACAGTGTTTATCCTAAACCTTACAGTATAAAATACAATACTAACAACATAAAAAGTAAAGTAAAACATGAAATACCAAAATAAAACAATAAAATAAAGTCATTACAAAAATGTTTTGTTGATATTCAGTAGTAAAGTTCGACTTAGGACCAGTTTCTCGGAACCGAACTCGGTCGTAAGTCGGATGGTAGGTGTATATATATATATATATATATATACGTATATATATATATATATATACAGCTTTACGGCGTTTCACTTTACGGCGTTCCGCTAATATGGTCATTTCAAATTATGACCAAAACTCGCTATACGGCTCCCCCCACCTGACTTTCTAATACGGTCACCGCGCCCCACCCTTGTTTGTTTACATTCTTCATGAGCTCAGTAAGCACTAAGTCTCTCCATTTTGTCTGGAAACTCCAAAATTTCAAATGTTTTTAAAAGTTATTTCATATTTTATATATACTCTGATAATTATACTTATGTATACCTGTACTTAAATAAACTTACATACTGTGCTGGCATGCAGGTACACATTAAATTCAGTAAGAGTGTCTTATGTTTCCAGACGTCATATTAGTAATGATAATAATAATCATCGAGTCTCATTTAAATGTCGTATATTACGTTAAATACACATTTTCATTAATCCATCTATGAAATTTTTTCAAAATTATATAATAAACATGATACATAACATAAAAAGATGATAAATACACCCCACAATAGAATGAACATAAATATGAGATGTGGTAGCAGACGACTTGCACAAGTGACGCCATATTAGAAATGATAATAATAATAATAATCATCGAGTCTCATTAAATGTTGTATATTACGTTAATATACACATTTTCATTAATCCATTCATGATATTTTTTTCAAAATTATATAATAAACACGATACATAACATAAAAAGATGATAAATACACCCCACAATAGAATAAATAAACATAAATATGAGATGTGGTAGCCAGATAACTTGAACAAGTGATGCCAAGAATAACATTTTCTCTAATCTAACATAAGAGAAAATGTGTTACTGGGGGTAACTGTAGAAAATTATTCCTTTCGTATGTATGTAAGTAAGTTTATTCAGGTATACACAAATACAGTTACATAAATTATCATACATAACAACATATGTATAGAGAACCTAGGATAACCCAAAAAAGTCAGAGTGACTTATTTCCATTGCCTTCACTCAGAGCATCATTTCTTCTCAAAATGATGTTACATGAGAATGGGAGTGTTCTTCTTTATTTATTCTACCGTATCAATGTAGAGACAACCTGTACACAATGTAACTTGTACACAAACCAGACGTGTACACTTTGTTTACAAAACTTACCTTCGCCTGGTTTGTTTACATAACTCTGCGCCTGTACTCTCTCATGCACTCATTCTTTCTCTCTCTCATTTATTCGTTTTATCTCATTTACTTACTCCTGACCCTACATTAAGATTACAAATATTTTAAGGTAAGTAATGAGTGAACTGTATATACATTTTATCGCTCTGGGATGCTTAAATGTAATAGAATATTATGTGTAGGTGGGTTGGCCTGGTATGGTAGCCTGGCTGACTACCATACATACCACACTTGATTTTTTACAATAAATACTACTCATCTCACCCTATATTTTAAGGTAAGTAATGAGTGAACTGTATATACATTTTATCACTCTGGGATGCTTAAATATCATAGAATTGTATGTGTGGGTGGGGTGGCCTGGTATGGTAGCCTGGCTGACTACCATACATACCACACTTGATTTCTTACAATAAATACTACTTGTCTCACCCTAGACTAAGACTATAAATATTTTAAGGTAAGTAATGAGTGCACTATGTGTGTATTGTACTTTTTTATTGTTTTTTGATGCCTGGTTCTATTGCTAACTTAATATATGTTAGTGTAAACTTGTTATCTAGTGTTTGTATGCATTTGTATGTGGAAAAAAAGGGTGTTCCACTTTACGGCCGTAGCCTGGAACCTAACCATCCATATAATTGGGGCCCCTCTGTATATATATATAAATATATATATATTTATATATGTATATATATATATATATTTATATATATATATAAATATATAGTATATATATATATATATATATATATATATATATATATATATATATATATATATGTATATACATATACAGTAGGGCCCCACTTATACGGCTGGTTAGGTTCCAGGCTACTGCCGTAAAATGGAACACCCTTTTTTTTTTTCCTTGTAAATGCATATAAATGCTAGATAACATATTTACACTGACATATATTAAATTAGCAATAGAACTAGGCATTAAAAAACACAATGAAAAGTAAAAATACACACACAGTACATTTATTACATACCTTTAATTACTTAATATGAATGTGTGAGAGGTGAGTGGCAATGTAGTTATTGAATCAAATCATAAGATGGCAGACCATCATCCTCTAATTCTTCAACTAATCTGATTTGTTTTGGAGACTTGTGTGAAGCTTTTGAAGGGGGTGTATGTTGATGTTGAAGGCTGTTGAAGGCTGGCTGTTGATGTTGAAGGTTACCATGATATTTTCTTAAAGTAGGAAAGCATTGAACTTTGCCTCATGGATTTTTTTTCCTTTCCCTTAAAATTTCTTTATAGCATGTAACATCATGGGAAAGGCATGTATTCACTGTTGACCTTCGTTCAAAATTTGGATCAATCTTCTCAAAAATTGTCATTGCTATTTCTATATGGTTGATAGCTTCTTCCAAATCCTGGGTTTTCATTTCTTTAATGGTAACAGGACTATGATCAGGATGGATCTCCTCTTCATGAAATTTCTTTCTTTGCTCTTCAATCAGAAGAAGGTCTTGGTCTGTCAGAGCCTCATCATGAGAGAGAAGCAATTCTTCCACATCCTCAGGCTCCACTTCCAGTTCTAATTCCCTTGCCATATCCACAACATTTACACACACTTCCTCCACTGGATTCTCAAAACCTTCAAAATCATCCATAAGTTCAGGAATCAGATTCTTCCAAACACCTTTGAGTGTAGTTTCTTTAGCTTCATTCCATGCATCTCTAATATTTTTAATACCATCCAAAATTGTGAAACCTTTCCAAATGGTTTTTAATTTATTTTGTTTAGGGCCAGGCACTTTATCACTGTTTAGGAAATTTACAGCCTTAATGAAAGTTCTTCTTAGGTAATAAGATTTAACCCTTTGACTGTCGCAACCCCCAATCCTGAGGTGTCTCCTGGTTTCGCAAAATTTAAAACAAAAAAATTATTTTTTCTTATGAAATAATAGAGAATCTTTTCCCGATTGTAATGACACCAAAAAAACGAAATTTGATGGAAAACTGGCGGAATTATGCTCTCACAAAGTTAGCAACCTCGGCGCTGTTTACAAATGAGCGATTTCGCCCACTTTGAGCCCTATTTTCGGCTAATTCCATTGTTCCAGTCGCCCAAACTCATAGCTATTTCTTTAGAACTCCATTTTTCCTATCGATTGAGTACAAGAAACTTCCCATTTACCTATTTCAACTATCTACTAATGTGGTCAGAAATTTGCAATTTGGCCAATTTCACGAAA
This sequence comes from Cherax quadricarinatus, assembly GCF_038502225.1. Taxonomy (NCBI): domain Eukaryota; kingdom Metazoa; phylum Arthropoda; class Malacostraca; order Decapoda; family Parastacidae; genus Cherax; species Cherax quadricarinatus. The sequence goes on from NC_091327.1 coordinate 8,412,400, forward strand.
ACTAAAAAATATGGCAATTTCAAAATAAGGTCCAGAATGAGCAATGCAGACATTCCTGGCTCTAAAATAACATTTTCTTTGCTCATCAGTCATGTCTCCAGGCCCTTCTGATATTACTCTTGCTTTCTATTTTGAATTTTTATTCAAACAAAAAATAGAAGACTTACTATTATGCAGACTACTGCAATACTGTAATAATTGTATAAATAACATCAACCCATTCATGACTGCATATTAGAATGGCTAGTTGGACATTTATTGGACAATCGCATCATTTGTTTACTTTTGAACATTGGCAAAAATCAAACATTTCCCCTACTTTGAGCTCCATTTCTAGGTTCTTTTTATAGTAAAATCAATCAAAATCACCTCTATTTCTGTAATATGTTTTCCATTCTATCAAATGAGACCAAGAAAACGAGAATGCAACCATAAATACTATACAAAAATAGACCACAAAGTCGGCATTTTAATTAAAAAAAAATGGTCGGAGTTTTTTTTTCTCATTATGCACTGCGTGCTCCAGGATTTTTTTTATATGGTGCACACTGACCACACAGACCCATTCTCTCACATGTGGGCCTACCAGCTTTCTCCTGCTTGATTTGAAGCCGCTAGAATTTATGAGTATATATACGTCAAACACGGTACCTCGTAAGACATATATATACGGCCGCGACAGTCAAAGGGTTAAAGGCTGTAATTACACCTTGGTCCATCGGCTGCAGTAATGAAGTTGTGTTTGCAGGTATAAAAGCAACATTTATCTCCCTGTACATACCATGTAGAGCTGTAGGGTGGGCAGGGCATTGTCTAAAACAAGTAAAACATTAAAAGGAATTTTCTTTTCCTTGCAGTAAGCCTCAACTGTAGGCTTAAAATAGTCCGTGAACCAACTTATGAAAAGATTGGCAGTCATCCAAGCTTTCGAATTAGATTTATAATAAACAGGGAGGCTGCCTTTTGCTTAGTTCTTTAGGGCCCTAGGATTCTCTGAGTAATAAATCATCATAGGTTTTAACTTGCAGTCACCAGCTGCATTAGCTCCTAGCAAGAGTGTTAGCCTGTCTTTTGCAGCTTTGAAGCCAGGCATTGACTTCTCTTCCTTAGCAATAAATGTCCTAGATGGCATCTTCTTCCAAAATAATGCAGTCTCATCCACATTAAAAATCTGTTGCTTGGTATATCCACCACATTCTATTATCTCGGCTAGTTCACATGGATAACTTTCTGCAGCTAAATTGTCAGCGCTTGCAGCTTCACCTTGCATTCTGATGTTGTGAAGTTGACTTGTTTCCTTAAAACTATTAAACCAGCCTCTGCTAGCTGAGAATTTATCTTCAGCAGCTTCCTCCCCTCTCTCAGCCTTCATAGAATTGAAGAGACTTAGGGCCTTGGACTGGATAATGGCTCTGCTTAAAGGCACATTGTGACTAGTCTGATCATCAATCCACACCATTAAAAGTTTTTCCATGTCAGCAATAAGGTTATCATGTTTTCTTATAACTTTAGTGGTCACTGGTGTAGCACTTTTAACTTCCTGCAACACTTTCTCTTTATTGTTCACAACTGTACTAACTGTTTGACGAGCCAAACCAAACTTACGTGCTATCTCAGCCATTGACATACCTTGTTCACTAAGTTTAATCATTTCTAACTTGGCACTTAAAGTAAGAGGCTTACGACTCTTCTTTTTATCACAACTAAGCTTAGATGACATCGTCAACGAGAGCCAATTAGTTAACAAAGAGCAAATGAGAGAGAACGAGATACATGGAGCTCAGACAGCGTAAAAACACAAACTGAACGGGTGGTGGACGATCACTCGGTCAGGCAAAATAGACGGTATTAACCCTTTGAGGGTCCATCCCGTAGATCTACGGCTTTACGTTCAGGGTCCAAACCGTAGATCTACGTCATGAGCTCAGCTCACTCTGATAAACTGTGAGTGGTACATTTGGGCCTAGATATGAGAGAATACATCTATGTGGTATGTGTGCACCACATAAAACAGATCCTGCAGCACGCTGTGTATAATGAGAGAAAAAAAACTGAAATCATGATTTTTTGATTAAAACAGCGAATTTGCAGTATTTTTTCGTATGTTTTTTATAGTTCTATTTACGATTTCTTGGTCTCATTTGATAGAATGGAAGACATATTACAGAAATAGAGATGATTTTGATTGGTTTTCGCACAGGAAATGGCTTGAAACTGAGCTCAAAGTAGCAGAAATGTTAAATTTTTGCCGATATTCAAGAGTAAACAAACGACCTCACACGTCTAATACACGCCAGCTGGTGGGTCTAATATGCATTCACAAATATGGTGATGATATTTATACAATTATTACAGTATTGCATAACAGTAAATCTTCTATTTTTTGGTGTGAATAAAAATTCATTATGTAAATAAAAAATAAAAATGGAATTTATTTGTAAAGCCTCAAAACGTAACTAATGAACAGAGGAAATGTTAGTTTAGTTCCAGGAATACCTACATTGTTTATTCTGGACCCTATTTTGAAATTGGAATATTTTGAACTTTGTGTTAAATTGGCCAAATTAACAATTTCCAATCACTTTAATTTGTAGTTGAAACAGTTGACTTGGCGATTTCTTGTGCTCAATCGATAGAATAGAAGTAATACTAGTGAAATAGCTAAGAATTTAGTTGACTGGAATAATGTAATTGGCCTAAAATGGGAGTCAAAGTCGGCAAAATCGCCGATTCGTAAATATCGCTGACACATCAAAATTCGCGAGAGCATAATTTCGTCAATTTTCTATCAAATTTCGTACTTTTTGTTTTATTACCTTCACAAAAAGATTCTCTACCATTTCATAAGAAAAAATAAAAAATTTTTTTTTTTGAAAATTCTTGGAGACTGGGGCACCACTTCAGATTTGGGCCTTGGACCCTGAAGGGGTTAATACGTGTCCAGTTTTAGTTCATTCATGTACATTTGTAAGAGTTTGTGAAACTTTTACCTTATAATATTTTTTTTATTATTGCAATAATTAACCTGTAAACGGCCCAAACGTATATATACTTTTTTCAACATTTGAAAGTATGTAAAAAAAGTAGATCTTCTTTTTGTTTTTTTACATTTGAAAATGTGTAAAAAATCTTTGATCTACTTTTTTTTTGTTATATTTGAAAATATGTAAAAAAAACGTAGATCTACTTTTGTAGCACTACACATGTGAACATAGATCTGCTTGGACCATTTACAGGTTAAATCACAAAACAAATACTCTTACATTGTATACAAGTTGTACAAGTTAGTACAGAATAATAAACAGCAACACTCCTATTCTCATGCAACACACCATTTTTAGAGTGAATAATATTATTATTATTATAATCATAATAAAAAAGAAGTGCTAGACCCACAAGGGTCGTAAATAACTATAAAATGAAGGCAAACGAAAGGAATATTTTTCTACAGTTCTCCCTAGTAACAGGTGACGGACTAGAGAAAACGTAATTCTTCCGACACTTCTACAAACCGTTTGGTAAACATCTCATATTTATATAAATTTTTATACTGTGGGTGCATGTATCAATGTATCATGTTTGTGTGTTACATAATGTGTTTCTTACATAATTTTGAAAAAAATATCATAGATTAAGGGAAATGTCTATATTAACGTAATATGCAACATTAATGCGCCCAAGAGATGATTATTATTATTATTATTATTATTATTATTATTATTATTATTATGGCATCAAGAGTAGAGAGACTCTTAGTGATTTTAATATGTACCTGCATGCCAGCACAGTGTGTAAGTTGATTTAGGTACAGGTGTACACAAGTTTAATTATCAAGTACAGTACATATAAAATATACAATAACCTTAAAACACTTGAATTTTTGGAAAGTTTCCAGACATAATAAGGAGATGTGCTCAGGGAGAATGTAAACAAACTGGGTGGGCCGCTGTGACCGTATTAGAAAAACAGGTGGGGGGAGTCGTATAGCGAGTTTTGGTCATAATTTGAAATGTCCGTATTAGCAGAATGCCATAAAGCGAAACGCCATAAAGCGGGACCCTACTGTATATATATCAATAACAACACTGCACTAGCCAAGGACTCGAACCCATGCTGCTTTGGCCTGCCTCATGGTGGGCGAAAACACATGATGCTCTTATCCACTGGACCGTATGATCCTTAAGAGTAGCGGAACTGATTGTTGTACTCGCTACCCAAGGACACACGATGGTGTGGATGAATCTAGGCTAAGTACAACATTCAGTTCCGCTGGATGCACTACTCTTAAGGATTGTATGGACCAGTGGATAAGGGCGTCATGTGTTTTTGCCCACCATGAGGCAGGCCAAAGCAGCATGGGTTCGAGTACTTGGCTAGTGCATTGTTGTTAATGATCATTACCACTCGTTCGTGGTCACAATAATATATACAGGAGGGCCCCACTTATACGGCAGGTTAGGTTCCAGGCTACCGCCGTAAAGTGGAACACCCTTTTTTTCCACTTATAAATGCATACAAACACTAGATAACAAGTTTACACTAACATATATTAAGTTAGCAATAGAACCAGGCATCAAAAAACAATAAAAAAGTACAATACACACATAGTGCACTCATTACTTACCTTAAAATATTTATAGTCTTAATCTAGGGTGAGACAAGTAGTATTTATTGTAAGAAATCAAGTGTGGTATGTATGGTAATAGCCAGGCTACCTTACCAGGCCACCCCACCCACACATACTATTCTATGATATTTAAGCATCCCAGAGCGATAAAATGTATATACAGTTCACTCATTACTTACCTTAAAATATTTGTAGTCTTAATGTAGGGTCAGGAGTAAGTAAATGAGATAAAACGAATAAATGAGAGAGAGAAAGAATGAGTACATGAGAGGGGACAGGCGCAGAGTTATGTAAACAAACCAGGCGAACGTAAGTTTTGTAAACAAACGAAGTGTACACGTCTGGTTTGTGTACAAGTTACATTGTGTACAGGTTGTCTCTACATTGATATGGTAGAATTAATAAAGAAGAACACTCCCATTCTCATGTAACATCATTTTGAGAAGAAATGAAGCTCTGAGTGAAGGCAATGGAAATAAGTCACACTGACTTTTTTGGGTTATCCTAGGTTCTCTACACGTATGTTGTTATGTATGATAATCTATGTAACTGTATTTGTGTATACCTGAATAAACTTACTTACATACATACGAAAGGAATAATTTTCTACAGTTACCCCCAGTAACACATTTTCTCTTATGTTAGATTAGAGAAAATGTTATTCTTGCCGTCACTTGTACAAGTTATGTGGCTCCCACATCTTATATTTATGTTTATTTATTCTATTGTGGGGTGTATTTATCATCTTTTTATGTTATGTATTGTGTTTATTATATAATTTTGAAAAAAAATATCATGGATGGATTAATGAAAATGTGTATATTAACGTAATATACGACATTTAATGAGACTCGGTGAGTATTGTTATTATTATTATTATTATTTCTAATATGGCGTCACTTGTGCAAGTCGTCTGCTACCACATCTCACATTTATGTTTATTTATTCTACTGTGGGGTGTATTTATCTTATTTATATGTTATGCATCGTGTTTATTATATAATTTTGAAAAAAATATCATAGATGGATTAATGAAAATGTGTATATTAACGTAATACACGACATTTAAATGACTCAATGATTATTATTATCATTACTAATATGACGTCTGGAGACATAAGACACTTACCAATTTTAATGTGTACCTGCATGCCAGCACAGTATGTAAGTTTATTTAGGTACAGGTATACATAAGTATAATTATCAGAGTATATTTAAAATATGAAATAACTTTTAAAAACATTTGAAATTTTGGGGTTTCCAGACAAAATGGAGAGACTTAGTGCTTACTGAGCTCATGGAGAATGTAAACAAACAGGGTGGGGCACGGTGACCGTATTAGAAAGTCAGGTGGGGGGAGCCGTATAGCGAGTTTTGGTCATAATTTGAAATGTCCGTATTAGCGGAACGCCATAAAGTGAAACGCCGTAAAGCGGGGCCTTCCTGTATATATATATATATATATATATATATATATATATATATATATATATATATATATATATATATATATATATATAGTGGACCCCCGCTTAACGATCACCTCCCAATGTGACCAATTATGGAAGTGTATTTATGTAAGTGCGTTTGTAAGTGTATGTTTGGGGGTCTGAAATGGACTAATCTACTTCACAGTATTCTTTATGGGAACAAATTCGGTCAGTACTGGCACCTGAACATACTTCTGGAGTGAAAAAATATCGTTAACCGGGGGTCCACTGTATATATATATATACAGTGGACCCCCGCTTAACGATCACCTCCAAATGCGACCAATTATGTAAGTGTATTTATGTAAGTGCGTTTGTACGTGTATGTTTGGGGGTCTGAAATGGACTAATCTACTTCACAATATTCCTTATGGGAAAAAATTCGGTCAGTACTGGCACCTGAACATACTACTGGAATGAAAAAAGTTCGTTAACCGGGGGTCCACTGTATATGTATATATATATATATATATATATATATATATATATATATATATATATATATATATATATATATATATATATATATATATACACACACCTACCATCCGACTTACGACCGAGTTCAGTTCCGAGAAACCGGTCGTAAGTCGAAATGGTTGTAAGTCGAACTTTACTACTGAATATCAACATAACATTTTTGCAATGACTTTATTTTATTGTTTTATTTTGGTATTTCATGTTTTACTTTACTTTTTATGCTGTTAGTACTGTATTTTATACTGTAAGGTTTAGGATAAACACTGTGTACAACACAAATAGTTGTTTATTTCCCAGAAATTTGGCATAAAAAACACGGTCATAAGTTGAGTCGTCGTAAGTCAGGCAGGTCGTAAGTCGGATGGTAGGTGTACATATATATATATGTATATATATACACACCTACCATCCGACTTACGACTGAGTTCGGTTCCGAGAAACCGATCGTAAGTCGAAATGGTCGTAAGTTGAACTTTACTACTGAATATCAAGAAAACATTTTTGTAATGACTTTATTTTATTGTTTTATTTTGGTATTTCATGTTTTACTTTACTTTTTATGCGTACTGTATTTTATATTGTAAGGTTTAGGATAAACACTATGTACAACACAAATAGTTGTTTATTTCCCAGAAATTTAGCATAAAAAACACGGTCGTAAGTCGAGTGGTCATAAGTCAAGTAGGTCGTAAGTCGGATGGTAGGTGTGTATATATATATATATATATATATATATATATATATATATAGATATATATATATATATATATATATATATATATATATATATACATATATAGATAGATGGGTAGATGGGATACAAGGAGAATAGAAGCATCAGGGAAGAGAGAGGTGAAGGTTTATAAACTAAAAGAGGAGGCAGTTAGGATAAGATATAAACAGCTATTGGAGGATAGATGGGCTAATGAGAGCATAGGCAATGGGGTCGAAGAGGTATGGGGTAGGTTTAAAAATGTAGTGTTAGAGTGTTCAGCAGAAGTTTGTGGTTACAGGAAAGTGGGTGCGGGAGGGAAGAGGAGCGATTGGTGGAATGATGATGTAAAGAGAGTAGTAAGGGAGAAAAAGTTAGCATATGAGAAGTTTTTACAAAGTAGAAGTGATGCAAGGAGGGAAGAGTATATGGAGAAAAAGAGAGAGGTTAAGAAGATAAGATAAGATAAGATTTCGTTCGGATTTTTAACCCCGGAGGGTTAGCCACCCAGGATAACCCAAGAAAGTCAGTGCGTCATCGAGGACTGTCTAACTTATTTCCATTGGGGTCCTTAATCTTGTCCCCCAGGATGCGACCCACACCAGTCGACTAACACCCAGGTACCTATTTGCTGCTAGGTGAACAGGACAACAGGTGTAAGGAAACGTGTCGAATGTTTCCACCCGCCGGGAATCGAACCCGGGCCCTCCGTGTGTGAAGCGGGAGCTTTAGCCACCAGGCCACCGGGCCACAAGCCACCAGGGCACCGGGCCAGTGGTGAAGCAATGTAAAAAGAGAGCAAATGAGAGAGTGGGTGACATGTTATCAACAAATTTTGTTGAAAATAAGAAAAAGTTTTGGAATGAGATTAACAAGTTAAGAAAGCCTAGAGAAGAGATGGATTTGTCAGTTAAAAATAGGAGAGGCGAGTTATTAAATGGAGAGTTAGAGGTATTGGGAAGATGGAGGGAATATTTTGAGGAATTGTTAAATGTTGATGAAGATAGGGAAGCTGTGATTTCGTGTATAGGACAAGGAGGAATAACATCTTGTAGGAGTGAGGAAGAGCCAGTTGTGAGTGTGGGGGAAGTTCGTGAGGCAGTAGGTAAAATGAAAGGGGGTAAGGCAACCGGGATTGATGGGATAAAGATAGAAATGTTAAAAGCAGGTGGGGATAGAGTTTTGGAGTGGTTGGTGCAATTATTTAATAAATGTATGGAAGAGGGTAAGGTACCTAGGGATTGGCAGAGAGCATGCATAGTTCCTTTGTATAAAGGCAAAGGGGATAAAAGAGAGTGCAAAAATTATAGGGGGATAAGTCTGCTGAGTATACCTGGTAAAGTGTATGGTAGAGTTATTATTGAAAGAATTAAGAGTAAGATGGAGAATAGGATAGCAGATGAACAAGGAGGCTTTAGGAAAGGTAGGGGGTGTGTGGACCAGGTGTTTACAGTGAAACATATAAGTGAACAGTATTTAGATAAGGCTAAAGAGGTCTTTGTGGAATTTATGGATTTGGAAAAGGCGTATGACAGGGTGGATAGGGGGGCAATGTGGCAGATGTTGCAAGTGTATGGTGTAGGAGGTAGGTTACTGAAAGCAGTGAAGAGTTTTTACGAGGGTAGTGAGGCTCAAGTTAGAGTATGTAGGAAAGAGGGAAATTATTTCCCAGTAAAAGTAGGCCTTAGATAAGGATGTGTGATGTCACCGTGGTTGTTTAATATATTTATAGATGGGGTTGTAAGAGAAGTAAATGCGAGGGTCTTGGCAAGAGGCGTGGAGTTAACAGATAAAGAATCACACACAAAGTGGGAGTTGTCACAGCTGCTCTTTGCTGATGACACTGTGCTCTTGGGAGATTCTGAAGAGAAGTTGCAGAGATTGGTGGATGAATTTGGTAGGGTGTGCAAAAGAAGAAAATTAAAGGTGAATACAGGAAAGAGTAAGGTTATGAGGATAACAAAAAGATTAGGTGATGAAAGTTTGAATATCAGATTGGAGGGAGAGAGTATGGAGGAGGTGAATGTATTCAGATATTTGGGAGTGGACGTGTCAGCGGATGGGTCTATGAAAGATGAGGTGAATCATAGAATTGACTCAGACCAACTAGAATGTATCACTAATACTTGCACAAGGGATGAACATGGGGAATATATAATAGCTAAATTCAAATCCAAATACCTACAAAAACCTCTCACATTGATAAACATCTACAGAGTTCCACAGTCAAACATTAGCCAATTTAGGGTGTGCATAAGAAGAAAATTAAAGGTGAATACAGGAAAGAGTAAGGTTATGAGGATAACAAAAAGATTAGGTGATGAAAGTTTGAATATCAGATTGGAGGGAGAGAGTATGGAGGAGGTGAATGTATTCAGATATTTGGGAGTGGACGTGTCAGCGGATGGGTCTATGAAAGATGAGGTGAATCATAGAATTGACTCAGACCAACTAGAATGTATCACTAATACTTGCACAAGGGATGAACATGGGGAATATATAATAGCTAAATTCAAATCCAAATACCTACAAAAACCTCTCACATTGATAAACATCTACAGAGTTCCACAGTCAAACATTAGCCAATTTAGTCAAAATCTAGGAAGTATGATAACTGATGCACGCATGAACAAAGATCACTTACTACTCTCAGGTGACTTCAATATAAATCTCCTGCAAGACCAGGACCCACACGTTACTGAATTCACAAACACAATGAGTAACTGTATGTTACTACCAACAGTAACAAAACCTACAAGAGTTACAGAGACTAGTGTTTCCCTACTTGACCACATCTGGACCAACACCATATCCCCTTTAAAATCAGGCATAATTACAGATAATACCACAGACCACTACCCTACTTTCCTCATAACAACTCTTGGTAAACTACCCCAAGACACTACTAAAGTCACCTTCAGACTTCACAATGAGGCAGCCATTAATAACTTCACAACAGCATTAGCAAACATTGATTGGCACACTGAGCTAGAAATCTATACAGATATTGACGAATGTATTAATAATTTTCTAAAAAAGACCCAATACCTCTATAACAAGCACTGCCCTAAAAAAACTAAACAGATGACAGCAAAGAGACTGAACAGTCCCTGGCTAACACCCAGCATTCTCAAATCCATAAATACAAAACACCAATATGAAAAACAGTACAGAATGGGTCACATAACCAGAGACCAAACAAAACGTTACTCGTCAATCCTAACCAGCCTGATAAGAAGGGCAAAAAAATTGTATTATGAGAACAGATTATCCAACTTACGAGGTGATATAAAAAAGACCTGGAAAACCCTATCAGAAATTCTGGGAACAAAAAAGATATCATGAAATAGCAAAATAAAATTAGCAAAATCAGATGAACCCCAACTCCCACCAACAGAAACAGCAAACAGACTCAATGATTTCTTCTCCACTATAGGACAAAACCTTGCCAATAAAATCCCAAGCTCAGATAGCCCACCAAATGACTACCTCACCGGCAACTACCCAAACACACTGTTCCTAGCTCCGACTAACCCATACGAAGTCTCCCTTATTATCAATGCACTAAAAAACAAGGCAGGAGATTTAAGTACCTTACCACCCTTTATATACAAAAAAGTGTCACAAGTGCTATCTCCAATCATTGCAACACTCTTTAACAAATCCATTGAATCCTCCACCTTCCCTACAGTACTCAAAATAGCAAGGGTCACCCCGATCCACAAAGGAGGAGACCAAACAGAGTTGAATAACTATAGGCCAATATCCAACTTACACCCTCTCTCAAAAATCTTCGAAAAATTAATTCATAAACGAATCTACTCCTACCTTATCTCCCAAAACATACTCAACCCCTGCCAATTTGGATTCAGGCCTAATAAAAATACTAATGATGCTATTATACACATGCTAGAACATATATACACTGCAGTAGAGAAAAAAGAAGTCCCACTGGGGATCTTCATTGACTTACGTAAAGCTTTTGATACAGTTGACCATGACTTGCTCCACGTAAAATTGTCACACTATGGTATAAGAGGGCACTCCCTCAACTACCTCAAGTCATACCTCAGCAACAGAAGCCAATATGTGTACGCAAATGGGGCAAACTCTTCCGCGCAACCAATTACAGTTGGTGTCCCACAGGGAAGTGTCCTTGGCCCTCTTCTCTTTCTCCTATACATAAATGACCTTCCAAATGCTTCGCAATTACTCAAACCCACACTATTTGCAGATGACACTACATACGTCTTCTCTCACCCGAGCCCAGTCACACTAGCCAATACTGTAAATACCGAATTACAGAAAATATCTACCTGGATGAGGACTAACAAACTTACACTAAACATTGACAAGACCTACTTCATTCAGTTTGGTAACAGAGCTACAGATGTCCCTCTTAACATAATGATAAACGGATCACCTATCACAAAGCTAACAGAGGGAATATTCTTAGGAATCCACCTTGATAATAGACTCAAATTTCATACACATATACAACAAATTTCTAAGAAAATTTCCAAGACTGTAGGCATACTATCGAAGATACGGTACTATGTTCCACAGTCAGCCCTCCTGGCCTTATATCACTCTCTTATTTACCCCTATCTCACCTATGGAATTTGTGCATGGGGCTCAACAACAATTAACCATCTCAGACCACTAATTACCCAACAAAAGGCTGCAGTTAGAATGATAACAAATTCTCACTACAGGCAGCACACTCCACCAATATTCAATACACTAAACCTACTCACCATACAAAACATCCATACTTATTACTGCACCTATTACATACATAGAACACTTAACTCTGATATTAACCCTCCCCTCAAACATCTCCTTGCCAACCTCAACAGAACACATGACCATAACACAAGGCACAGATCACTCTTTGATGTTCCTCGTGTTCATCTCACACTATGCAAAAACTCAATGCACATAAAAGGCCCTAAAATCTGGAATTCATTACCTGTAAATATAAAAGAAACACTACCTGTTTATAAATTCAAGTCTCTACTCAAAGATCACTTACTCACCCAAAACCAAATAAATACTGAATAACTGAACCTTATAAATTGTATATCTTAAATGTTTCTCACAATTATATCACATAAATGTTAAACCTAAAACCGAATCTAACTTTATTATTTTTTAAATACACTACCTAACAGAATCCTTCATATGACTGAATGCAACCATATGACCTGTCTTTGTAATACTCACTTGTGCTTTATAGTAATCTGTTTACATTAATGTTTTATCGCTGACTTTATCATTGCTTAGTTAATCTTAAGTTAATTTTAAGCCAGCCCGTAATGCTATGCATAGTATAAGTGGCTTTGGCATGCTGCTCTTATCTGTATTTTTTTTTTGTACCTCTGTATGTGTGCTCAAATTTATAATAAATAAATAAATAAATAAATAAAGATGAGGGGAAAAGAGTGAGTGGTGCACTTAGGAGTCTGTGGAGACAAAGAACTTTGTCCTTGGAGGCAAAGAGGGGAATGTATGAGAGTATAGTTTTACCAACGCTCTTATATGGGTGTGAAGCATGGGTGATGAATGTTGCAGCGAGAAGAAGGCTGGAGGCAGTGGAGATGTCATGTCTGAGGGCAATGTGTGGTGTGAATATAATGCAGAGAATTCATAGTTTGGAAGTTAGGAGGAGGTGCGGGATTACCAAAACTGTTGTCCAGAGGGCTGAGGAAGGGTTGTTGAGGTGGTTCGGACATGTAGAGAGAATGGAGCGAAACAGAATGACTTCAAGAGTGTATCAGTCTGTAGTGGAAGGAAGGCGGGGTAGGGGTCGGCCTAGGAAAGGTTGGAGGGAGGGGGTAAAGGAGGTTTTGTGTGCGAGGGGCTTGGACTTCCAGCAGGCATGCGTGAGCGTGTTTGATAGGAGTGAATGGAGACAAATGGTTTTTAATACTTGACGTGCTGTTGGAGTGTGAGCAAAGTAACATTTATGAAGGGGTTCAGGGAAACCGGCAGGCCGGACTTGAGTCCTGGAGATGGGAAGTACAGTGCCTGCACTCTGAAGGAGGGGTGTTAATGTTGCAGTTTAAAAACTGTAGTGTAAAGCACCCTTCTGGCAAGACAGTGATGGAGTGAATGATGGTGAAAGTTTTTCTTTTTCGGGCCACCCTGCCTTGGTGGGAATCGGCCAGTGTGATAAAAAAATAAAAAAAAAATTATAATATATATATATATATATACAGTGGACCCCCGGTTAACGAACTTTTTTCATTCCAATAGTAAGTTCAGGTGCCAGTACTGACCGAATTTTTTCCCATAAGGAATATTGTGAAGTAGATTAGTCCATTTCAGACCCCCAAACATACACGTACAAACGTACTTACATAAATACACTTACATAATTGGTCGCTTTTGGAGGTGATCGTTAAGCGGGGGTCCACTGTATATATATATATATATATATATATATATATATATATATATATATATATATATATATATATATATATATATATATACAGGAAGGCCCCGCTTTACGGCGTTTCACTTTAAGGCGTTCTGCTAATACAGTCATTTCAAATTATGACCAAAACTCGCTATACGGCTCCCCCCACCTGACTTTCTAATACGGTCACCGTGCCCCACCTTGTTTGTTTACATTCTTCGTGAGCTCAGTAAGCACTAAGTCTCTCCATTTTGTCTGGAAACTGCAAAATTTCAAATGTTTTTAAAAGTTATTTCATATTTTATATATACTCTGATAATTATACTTATGTATACCTGTACTTAAATAAACTTACATACTGTGCTGGCATGCAGGTACACATTAAAATCAGTAAGAGTGCCTTATGTCTCCAGACGTCATATTAGTAATGATAATAATAATCATCGAGTCTCATTTAAATGTCGTATATTACGTTAAATACACATTTTCATTAATCCATCTATGATATTTTTTCAAAATTATATAATAAACACGATACATAACATAAAAAGATGTTAAATACACCCCACAGTAGAATAAATAAACATAAATATGAGATGTGGTAGCAGACGACTTGCACAAGTGACGCCATATTAGAAATGCTAATAATAATAATAATAATAATCACCGAGTCTTATTAAATGTTGTATATTACGTTAATATACACATTTTCATTAATCCATCCATTATATTTTTTTCAAAATTATATAATAAACACGATACATAACATAAAAAAATGATAAATACACCCTACAATAGAATAAATAAACATAAATATGAGATGTCGTAGCCAGATAACTTGTACAAGTGATGCCAAGAATAACATTTTCTCCAATCTAACATAAGAGAAAATGTGTTACTGGGGGTAACTGTAGAAAATTATTCCTTTCGTATGTATGTAAGTAAGTTTATTCAGGTATACACAAATACAGTTACATAGATTATCATACATAACAACATATGTGTAGAGAACCTAGGATAACCCAAAAAAGTCAGAGTGACTTATTTCCATTGCCTTCACTCAGAGCATCATTTCTTCTCAAAATGATGTTACATGAGAATGGGAGTGTTCTTCTTTATTTATTCTACCATATCAATGTAGAGACAACCTGTACACAATGTAACTTGTACACAAACCAGACATGTACACTTCGTTTACAAAACTTACCTTCGCCTGGTTTGTTTACATAACTCTGCGCCTGTACTCTCTCATGCACTCATTCTTTCTCTCTCTCATTTATTCGTTTTATCTCATTTCCTTACTCCTGACCCTACATTAAGACTACAAATATTTTAAGGTAAGTAATGAGTGAACTGTATATACATTTTATCGCTCTGGGATGCTTAAATATCATGGAATATATGTGTGGGTGGGTTGGCCTGGTATGGTAGCCCGGCTGACTACCATACATACCACACTTGATTTTTTAAAATAAATACTACTCATCTCACCCTATATTTTAAGGTAAGTAATGAGTGAACTGTATATACATTTTATCGCTCTGGGATGCTTAAATATCATAGAATTGTATGTGTGGGTGGGGTGGCCTGGTATGGTAGCCTGGCTGACTACCATACATACCACACTTGATTTCTTAAAATAAATACTACTTGTCTCACCCTAGATTAAGACTATAAATATTTTAAGGTAAGTAATGAGTGCACTATGTGTGTATTGTACTTTTTATTGTTTTTTGATGCCTGGTTCTATTGCTAACTTAATATATGTTAGTGTAAACTTCTTATCTAGCGTTTGTATGCATTTGTAAGTGGAAAAAAAGGGTGTTCCACTTTATGGCGGTTTCCGCTTTACAGCGGTAGCCTGGAACCTAACCAGCCGTATAAGTGGGGCCTTCCTGTATATATATATGTATACAGTGGACCCCCGCTTAACGATCACCTCCAAATGCGACCAATTATGTAAGTGTATTTATGTAAGTGCGTTTGTACGTGTATGTTTGGGGGTCTGAAATGGACTAATCTACTTCACAATATTCCTTATGGGAAAAAATTCGGTCAGTACTGGCACCTGAACATACTGCTGGAATGAAAAAAGTTCGTTAACCGGGGGTCCACTGTATATATATATATATATATAAATATATATATATATATATATATATATTTTTTTTATTATTATTATCACACCGGCCGATTCCCACCAAGGCAGGGTGGCCCGAAAAAGAAAAACTTTCACCATCATTCACTCCATCACTGTCTTGCCAGAAGGGTGCTTTACACTACAGTTTTTAAACTGCAACATTAACACCCCTCCTTCAGAGTGCAGGCACTGTACTTCCCATCTCCAGGACTCAAGTCCGGCCTGCCGGTTTCCCTGAATCCCTTCATAAATGTTACTTTGCTCACACTCCAACAGCACGTCAAGTATTAAAAACCATTTGTCTCCATTCACTCCTATCAAACACGCTCACGCATGCCTGCTGGAAGTCCAAGCCCCTCGCACACAAAACCTCCTTTACCCCCTCCCTCCAACCCTTCCTAGGCCGACCCCTACCCCGCCTTCCTTCCACTACAGACTGATACACTCTTGAAGTCATTCTGTTTCGCTCCATTCTCTCTACATGTCCGAACCACCTCAACAACCCTTCCTCAGCCCTCTGGACAACAGTTTTGGTAATCCCGCACCTCCTCCTAACTTCCAAACTACGAATTCTCTGCATTATATTCACACCACACATTGCCCTCAGACATGACATCTCCACTGCCTCCAGCCTTCTCCTCGCTGCAACATTCATCACCCACGCTTCACACCCATATAAGAGCGTTGGTAAAACTATACTCTCATACATTCCCCTCTTTGCCTCCAAGGACAAAGTTCTTTGTCTCCACAGACTCCTAAGTGCACCACTCACTCTTTTTCCCTCATCAATTCTATGATTCACCTCATCTTTCATAGACCCATCCGCTGACACGTCCACTCCCAAATATCTGAATACGTTCACCTCCTCCATACTCTCTCCCTCCAATCTGATATTCAATCTTTCATCACCTAATCTTTTTTGTTATCCTCATAACCTTACTCTTTCCTGTATTCACCTTTAATTTTCTTCTTTTGCACACCCTACCAAATTCATCCACCAATCTCTGCAACTTCTCTTCAGAATCTCCCAAGAGCACAGTGTCATCAGCAAAGAGCAGCTGTGACAACTCCCACTTTGTGTGTGATTCTTTATCTTTTAACTCCACGCCTCTTGCCAAGACCCTCGCATTTACTTCTCTTACAACCCCATCTATAAATATATTAAACAACCACGGTGACATCACACATCCTTGTCTAAGGCCTACTTTTACTGGGAAAAAATTTCCCTCTTTCCTACATACTCTAACTTGAGCCTCACTATCCTCGTAAAAACTCTTCACTGCTTTCAGTAACCTACCTCCTACACCATACACTTGCAACATCTGCCACATTGCCCCCCTATCCACCCTGTCATACGCCTTTTCCAAATCCATAAATGCCACAAAGACCTCTTTAGCCTTATCTAAATACTGTTCACTTATATGTTTCACTGTAAACACCTGGTCCACACACCCCCTACCTTTCCTAAAGCCTCCTTGTTCATCTGCTATCCTATTCTCCGTCTTACTCTTAATTCTTTCAATTATAACTCTACCATACACTTTACCAGGTACACTCAACAGACTTATCCCCCTATAATTTTTGCACTCTCTTTTATCCCCTTTGCCTTTATACATATATATATATTTATACATATATACATATATACATATATACATATATACATATTTATATATATATATATATATATATATATATATATATATATATATATATATATATATATATATATATATATATATATATATATATATATATATATATATATATATATATATATATATATATATATATATATATACAGGTCTCCCTCAACATTCGTGTTTTCAACTTTCGCAGGCTTCACACATTCACGAATTCCCAACTGATAAATTCCCAGTTGCCAAATCATATTTAAGTTTACTGCCACGAGTCCTTACTACCCTCCCTCCGACCCCTGCAACTGGCAGCCAGCCCTCCCACCACTGTGTGGTGAGTGCTTTGTTTGTTCATTATTTGCTATTAAACTACAGTATAAATAATGTAAACCCATCCATGACTGCATATTAGAATGGCTATTCGGACAGGTATTGGAACGAAGGTGACATCATGTGTTTACTCTTGAACACAGCAAAGAATCAAACATTTCTGCTACTGCTAATAATAATAATAATAATAATAATAATAATAATATAATAATAATAATAATAATAATAATAATAATATAATAATAATAATAATAATAATAATAATAATAATAATAATAATAATAATAATAATAATAATAATAATAATAATAATAATAATAATAATAATAATAAATACGATAGAATTGAAGAAGGAAATTGTACAAAAATACGAGGGTTGAAGCAGTGGTGGAGGAAGTGGTTGACGCAGCGTCAGTGTGGCTTTGTTTATGCTGGAGTGAGTATTAGTCTCCGTGCTCTTCCAAACATTTCACAATAATTCATTGTATTTGGTGCTTGTAGATTGAGTGTGACTGGAGTGGTTGAGGCAGTGGTAGAGGCAGTTATAGAGGCAGTGGTAGAGGCAGTTATAGAGGCAGTGGGTGAGGCAGCAGTTGAGGCAGTGATAGAGGCAGTGGTAAAGGCAGTGGGTGAGGCAGTGGGTGAGGCAGTGGTAGAGGCAGTGATAGAGGCAGTGGGTGAGGCAGCAGTTGAGGCAGTGGTAGAGGCAGTGGTAGAGGCAGTGGGTGAGGCAGTGGTAGAGGCAGTGATAGAGGCAGTGGGTGAGGCAGCAGTTGAGGCAGTGGTAGAGGCAGCATTTGAGGCAGTGGTAGAGGCAGCGGGTGAGACAGTGGTAGAGGCAGTGATAGAGGCAGTGATATTTACTAACATATATGTTATAAATAATAATAGTACATTATGAATAACATTTATTATTATTATTATAAATGTTATTAATATTAACATGTACTATTATTATTTATAACATATATGTTAGTAAATACCACTGCCTCTACCACTGCCTCACCCACTGCCTCTACCACTGCCTCAATCACTCTAGTCACACTCAATCTACAAGCACCAAATACAATGAATTATTGTGAAATTTTTGGAAGAGCACGGAGACTAATACTCACTCCAGCATAAACAAAGCCACACTGACGCTGCATCAACCACTTCCTCCACCACTGCTTCAACCCTCGTATTTTTGTACAATTTCCTTCTTCAATTCTATCATATTTATTATTATTATTATTATTATTATTATTATTATTATTATTATTATTATTATTATTATTATTATTATTATTATTATTTATATGTATTATTATTTTTATTACATTTATTATTATTATTATTATTATTATTATTATTATTATTATTATTTTTATTATATTATTATTATTATCATTATCATTATTATTATTATTATTATCATTATTATTATTATTATCATTATTTTTATTATTATTAGCAGTAGCAGAAATGTTTGATTCTTTGCTGTGTTCAAGAGTAAACACATGATGTCACCTTCCAATACCTGTCCGAATAGCCATTCCAATATGCAGTCATAAATGGGTTGACATTATTTATACTGTAGTTTAATAGCAAATAATGAACAAACAAAACACTCACCACACAGTGGTGGGAGGGCTGGCTGCCAGTTGTGGGGGCTCGGAGGGAGGGTAGTAGGGACTTGCAGTGGTGGAGGCAGTGGTATTTAATAACATACATGTTGTTAAGGCATAACGTATGTATTTAGTACAATTTACGACGTTTTCATGTATTTTATGATTGTTCATGGTTCAACAAGTTAAGGAAGCAGTATTGTATTATATTTCCCTACAATATATTGGGGCACCAAACATTCACGGTTTTTCAACATTCGCGAGGCTCTTGATCCCCCTAACCCTCGTGAATGTTGAGGGAGACCTGTATATATATATACATACGTGCATATATATATATATATATATATATATATATATATATATATATATATATATATATATATATACACGCACACACACACACACTGGGAAAACAATAATCATAACTATCAAAAAATTTACTTTTTTTAACTGCAGTAATCTCTATACAAGTTGTGGAGATTTCCATTTTGATTTCTTGTACAACCTTTCAGCCAATGTTCTTAACAGAATTAAGAGTAGAAGCAGACAAAGATTCAGATATGTGCTACACTCTTATTAGTGGTGGTTGTGGTGAAGTTAGTGTGATGGCTCCTACAATTCACGAGCGCAATAATTGGCTCAAGAAGATCGCTATCGCACAAAAACACATCAGTGATACTGAAAGATCAATTCTTCACCGACAGCAGTCTAGTAAGTGCAGATTGTGTTTTTCTCTTTTGATGTTACTGTTTGTAACTTTTCTTGTTACCAAATGAAAAATTATGCCATCATTGTTTTATTAAGTGTATGTGTGTGTGTGTGTGTGTGTGTGTGTACTCACCTATTTGTGGTTGCAGGGGTCGAGTCCTAGCTCCTGGCCCCTGTGTGTGTGTGTGTGTGTGTGTGTGTGTGTGTGTGTGTGTGTGTGTATGTGTGTGTGTGTGCATGTGCCTGCATGCGTGCATGTATATGTACATATTTACATATATATATATATATATATATATATATATATATATATATATATATATATATGTATATATATGTATATATATGTATATATATGTATATATGTATATATATATATATATATATACATATACATATATATATATATATATGTATATATATTTATATATATGTATATATATATATATATATGTCGTGCCGAATAGGCAGAATTTGCGATCTTGGCTTAAATAGCAATGCTCATCTTGCCATATAGGACAAACGAAAATTTGTGTATGCAATTATTTCGCCAAAATCATTCTGAACCTAACGAAAAAAATATATTTCATTGTGTTTGTTTAGTTTTAAATTACTGTAAACAAATCTAAAATATATTTAGTTGGGTTAGGCTAAAATAAATTGCTCTTGTTATAATAAGGTTAGGTAAGTTTTCTAAGATTCTTTTGTTGCAAAATTAAAAATTTTTACATTAACATTAATTAAAAAAATATATCTTTAAACGTAAAGGAGAAAATTTTAGAAAGGACTTAATTTTAAATGAGTTCTTGCTAACTGACCAGTTTTACATATTCGGCATGACGTATATATATATATATATATATATATATATATATATACATATACATATATATGTGTGTGTGTGTGTGTATTTATACTTACCTTTAAGTGGTTGCAGGAGTTGAGTCTTAGCTCTTGGCCCTTCCTTTCAGAGTGCAGCTTGGCAGACTTTCTCCTTCCTAGCCTGATGGGTGCTATCATACCTACATTTAGAACTATGTATGGAACATCCCTCCACTACATTTTCCAGGTCATTCCAGCTCGTGCCCTCTCTGAGACTGAAAAATACATTCTGAAATCCCTTTGATTCATCTGTGTCATTTAATTAATGCAAATATAAAACAGTGAAACATGAAGGGGTATCCTATTTGAAAGAAAAATGAAAAATGAAATGAAAAAATGACATTAGAATTCACCGCTAATATATACAAGTAATCTGGGGTGTCTGGTTGATGTTGACACCGTCTTGTAGAAAGTGTAGCCGTTACTGATGATGTGGGGGGGGGGTCACAGGTGTTGGTGACAACCCAACTGCTAGTTCTTCACTGAGTCTATAGCCTTGAATAGTCAGTCCAGATGACAGAAACGCAGGTTCTTTACCACTGCAAAGATGAGGGGTTATGTCCTGCGGTGATGTACATATAAACAGGTAGATAGAGAGTGACGTCTCATGGGCTGTTTCAGCCCGTCTCCTTCAATACTTCTCGTTGGTTGGCAGGTGACCCAATCTGTCATTCCAAGCTGGAAAGAGAGACAGGTTACCCACTGCTTAAGAAATCACTCTCCATCATAAGTACAATACCTAAAAGACGTGATGATTATTAAAACATTTAAAAGAGATCAAGGCTGAAAGGACTAAGTTTATTATTGGTCAAAAGTGAAGCTTTCAACCAATAAGTCCACTAGAATAGGAACAGGCTTGTACTTACAGATGTGCTGGGAGCTGTGAGTCGAGTGATTACTGTTTGGCCGGAGCCCCACACGTCACTTTTCGAGGGGGGAAGGGGGGGGAATAGCGGGAGCTAGACTTACCCTACCTTAACAAGCAGCCGGCAATCAAACTATCATTACCATATACTCGCTCGCTACTCCTATCTGTTGAACTTTTCTCTCACACTCCCCCATACCAAGACTTACAGTCAAGGAGTATAAGAAGAATAGGTGAGGAAAAAGTTCTAACATGTGGAAGTCGTGTAAGGCAACAAATCTTCTACTGACTGTCACGACTTAACCAGTCAGAGAAATAATTGGATGAACCATTGATTTAATTATTATTTATTTATTAACAATTTGAGCACACATACAGAGGTACAAAAAAATACAGATAAGAGCAGCATGCCAAAGCCACTTATACTATGCGGGCTGGCTTAAAATTAACTAAGCAATGATGAAATCAGTGATAAAACATTAATGTAAACAGATTACTATAAAGCACAAGTGAGTATTACAAAGACAGGTCATATGGTTGCATGCATTGTTGTACATTCAGTCGTATGGAGTATTCTGTTAGGTAGTGTATTTAAAAAATAATAAAGTTAGATTGGGTTTTAGGTTTAACATTTATGTGATATAATTGTGAGAAACATTTAAGATATACAATTTATAAGGTTCAGTTATTCAGTATTTATTTGGTTTTGGGTGAGTAAGTGATCTTTGAGAAGAGACTTGAATTTATAAACAGGTAGTGTTTCTTTTATATTTACAAATAATGAATTCCAGATTTTAGGGCCTTTTATGTGCATTGAGTTTTTGCATAGTGTGAGATGGACACGAGGAACATCAAAGAGTGATCTGTGCCTTGTGTTATGGTCATGTGTTCTGTTGAGGTTGGCAAGGAGATGTTTGAGGGGAGGGTTAATATCAGAGTTAAGTGTTCTATGTATGTAATAGGTGCAGTAATAAGTATGGATGTTTTGTATGGTGAGCAGGTTTAGTGTATTGAATATTGGTGGAGTGTGCTGCCTGTAGTGAGAATTTGTTATCATTCTAACTGCAGCCTTTTGTTGGGTAATTAGTGGTCTGAGATGGTTAATTGTTGTTGAGCCCCATGCACAAATTCCATAGTTGAGATAGGGGTAAATAAGAGAGTGATATAGGGCCAGGAGGGCTGATTGTGGAGCATAGTACCGTATCTTCGATAGTATGCCTACAGTCTTGGAAATTTTCTTAGAAATTTGTTGTATATGTGTATGAAATTTGAGTCTATTATCAAGGTGGATTCCTAAGAATTTTCCCTCTGTTAGCTTTGTGATAGGTGATCCGTTTATCATTATGTTAAGAGGGACATCTGTAGCTCTGTTACCAAACTGAATGAAGTAGGTTTTGTCAATGTTTAGTGTAAGTTTGTTAGTCCTCATCCAGGTAGACATTTTCTGTAATTCAGTATTTACAGTATTGGCTAGCGTGACTGGGCTCGGGTGGGAGAAGACGTATGTAGTGTCATCTGCAAATAGTGTGGGTTTGAGTAATTGCGAAGCATTTGGTAGGTCATTTATGTATAGGACAAAGAGAAGAGGGCCAAGGACACTTCCCTGTGGGACACCAACTGTAATTGGTTGTGCAGAAGAGTTTGCCCCTTTTGCGTACACATATTGGCTTCTGTTGCTGAGGTATGACTTGAGGTAGTTGAGGGAGTGCCCTCTTATACCATAGTGTGACAATATTATGTGGAGCAAGTCATGGTCAACTGTATCAAAAGCTTTACGTAAGTCAATGAAGATCCCCAGTGGGACTTCTTTTTTCTCTATTGCAGTGTATATATGTTCTAGCATGTGTATAATAGCATCATTAGTATTTTTATTAGGCCTGAATCCAAATTGGCAGGGGTTGAGTATGTTTTGGGAGATAAGGTAGGAGTAGATTCGTTTATGAATTAATTTTTCGAAGATTTTTGAGAGAGGGTGTAAGTTGGATATTGGCCTATAGTTATTCAACTCTGTTTGGTCTCCTCCTTTGTGGATCGGGGTGACCCTTGCTATTTTGAGTACTGTAGGGAAGGTGGAGGATTCAATGGATTTGTTAAAGAGTGTTGCAATGATTGGTGATAGCACTTGTGACACTTTTTTGTATATAAAGGGTGGTAAGGTATTTAAATCTCCTGCCTTGTTTTTTAGTGCGTTGATAATAAGGGAGACTTCGTATGGGTTAGTCGGAGCTAGGAACAGTGTGTTCGGGTAGTTGCCGGTGAGGTAGTCATTTGGTGGGGTATCTGAGCTTGGGATTTTATTGGCAAGGTTTTGTCCTATAGTGGAGAAGAAATCATTAAGTCTGTTTGCTGTGTCTGTTGGTGGGAGTTGGGGTTCATCTGATTTTGCTAATTTTATTTCGCTATTTCGTGATATCTTTTTTGTTCCCAGAATTTCTGATAGGGTTTTCCAGGTCTTTTTTATATCACCTCGTAAGTTGGATAATCTGTTCTCATAATACAATCTTTTTGCCCTTCTTATCAGGCTGGTTAGGATTGACGAGTAACGTTTTGTTTGGTCTCTCGTTATGTGACCCATTCTGTACTGTTTTTCATATTGGTGTTTTGTATTTATGGATTTGAGAATGCTGGGTGTTAGCCAGGGACTGTTCAGTCTCTTAGCTGTCATCTGTTTAGTTTTTTTAGGGCAGTGCTTGTTATGGAGGTATTGGGTCTTTTTTAGAAAATTATTAATACATTCGTCAATATCTGTATAGATTTCTAGCTCAGTGTGCCAGTCAATGTTTGCTACTGCTGTTGTGAAGTTATTAATGGCTGCCTCATTGTGAAGTCTGAAGGTGACTTTAGTAGTGTCTTGGGGTAGTTTACCAAGAGTTGTTTTGAGGAAAGTAGGGTAGTGGTCTGTGGTATTATCTGTAATTATGCCTGATTTTAAAGGGGATATGGTGTTTGTCCAGATGTGGTCAAGTAGGGAAACACTAGTCTCTGTAACTCTTGTAGGTTTTGTAACTGTTGGTAGCAACATACAGTTGCTCATTGTGTTTGTGAATTCAGTAACGTGATATACACAATATGGAACTTAAAAGCTTGGAGAGCCAATGTCCACCTCAAGAGGCGACTGTTGGTTCCCTTAAAAGTTTCTAGGTATATCAAAGGTTTGTGATCCGTCTCTAAAATGAATTCTTTTCCCAGTACATAAAATTTAAGCTTGGAGATACCCCACACAAGGGCCAAACATTCCTTTTCTATGGTGGAGTATCTCGTTTCTGCAGGAAGGAGTTTCCGGCTTAGGAAGCATACAGGGAAGGGAGTATCATCATGGTATTATAGTAACACTGCACCTAAGCCAGTATTGGAGGCATCAGTTCTTAAATAAAATGTTTTATTAATATCTGGAATCTTAAGTATAGGGTCTTTCGAGAAGATATTTTTAATCTCATTAAACTTTTCCTGAGCTACGTCGGAAAGTTCAAGAGGTTCCTTCACAGACTTTTTTAAGGAAGTCAGATAAGATGCCTGTAAGATCAGTAAGGTTTGGGATAAACCATGCATAAAAATTTACAGAACCAAGAAAGCTATGCATGAGCTTCTTGGTTTTGGGGAATTTAAATTCTAATAAAGCTTTGATCTTACTGGGGAGAGGCTGCAAAGAGTTACTGGAAAGGATCAGTTCAAAATATCTAATCTTGTTATACCCAAGAAAGCATTTCTTCGGCTTGGCAGTGAGGCTATGTGAGTGTAACCTACGCAGAACTGATGTTAATGTTTGGATATGTTCGCCCCACATAAATGTTATCAAAATAAACTGAAACATTTGGCATATTACCCAAGACCTTTCTCATCAGTCTCGCGTAGGTAGCACAGGCAGTTACTAAACCGAAGGGCATGGTTCTATACTGCATCAGTCCTTGGTGTGTAGGAAAAGTGGTGTACTGCTTAGAAGAAGGATCTAACATTACTTGATGATATGCCTGCGCAATATCAATCTCTGAAAAGAAGGAAGAGTCATAAAATTTGTTTAGGTCGCTATCTATTAAGGGCATAGGCTCAGCATCCCACCGAGTTATAGCATTAAGGCCTCTGAAGTCAATAGCAAGTCTATATGAATTATCCTCCTTCTTAACCATGACTACTGGTGAGCAGTATGCAGATACTGAAGGTTCAATGATCTTTAGTTTTAATAATTTGTGTACCTCTTGGTCAAATGCATCCCTAAGGTGAACTGGAACTGGGTATAATTTCCGTTTGATAGGATTGTCCATGACTAAGTCAATCTTATGGACTACCGTGGAGGTAACACCTGGAATATCAGTAAAAACGTCTGAGAAGTTACTCACACATTGAAGTAGTTCATGTTTCTTGTGGTCATCCAAAGACTCATTAATATTAATGTTTGTTGCACCCGAGTGGTCAAGAGTCACCAAGTCATGTAGTTCTCTGTCATAGTCTACGTTAGAGGTGTCAATTACGCACACCTTACATTCTTCAGTTGTCTTATCAAGTTCGAGTGGAAAACTAAGTCAGAGTCATTCAAACAGTTAACCGAATTTCTTCAGTAATATTTCTTAACCCTTTGACTGTCGCAACCCCCAATCCTGAGGTGTCTCCTGGTGTCGCAAAATTTAAAAAAAAAAAAAAAATATTTTTTCTTATGAAATGATAGAGAATCTTTTCCCGATTGTAATGACACCAAAAAAACGAAATTTGATGGAAAACTGATGGAATTATGCTCTTGCGAAGTTAGCGACCTCGGCGCTGTTTGCAAATCGGCGATTTCGCCCACTTTGAGCCCTTTTTTCGGCTAATTCCATTGTTCCAGTTTCCCAAACTCATAGCTATTTCTTTAGAACTCCATTTTTTTCTATCGATTGAGTACAAGAAACTGCCCATTTGCTGATTTCAACTACCTAATAATGTGGTCAGAAATTTGCAATTTGCCAATTTCACGAAAACTAAAAAATATGACAATTTCAAAATAAGGTCCAGAATGAACAATGCAGACATTCCTGGCTCTAAAATAACATTTTCTTTGTTCATCAGTCACGTCTCCAGGCCCCTCTGATATTACTCTTGCTTTCTATTTCAAATTTTTTTCAAACAAAAAATAGAAGACTTACTATTATGCAGACTACTGCAATACTGTAATAATTGTATAAA
The DNA here is from genome assembly GCF_038502225.1 of Cherax quadricarinatus. Taxonomy (NCBI): domain Eukaryota; kingdom Metazoa; phylum Arthropoda; class Malacostraca; order Decapoda; family Parastacidae; genus Cherax; species Cherax quadricarinatus. The sequence goes on from NC_091327.1 coordinate 8,439,459, forward strand.
TAACATCAACCCATTCATGACTGCATATTAGAATGGCTAGTTGGACATTTATTGGACAATGGCATCATTTGTTTACTTTTGAACATTGGCAAAAATCAAACATTTCCCCTACTTTGAGCTCCATTTCTAGGTTCTTTTTATAGTAAAATCAATCAAAATCACCTCTATTTCTATAATATGTTTTCCATTCTATCAAATGAAAATAGACCACAAAGTCGGCATTTTAATTAAAAAAAACAGTCAGAGGTTTTTTTTTCTCATTATGCACTGCGTGCTCCAGGATTTTTTTTATATGGTGCACACTGACCACACAGACCCATTTTCTCACATGTGGGCCTACGTCAAACACGGTACCTCGTAAGACGTATATATACGGCCGCGACAGTCAAAGGGTTAAGGATGTTGATATCATAAAGCTTAGGTTTCCCCTTGACTTCTATGAAGTAATCAACCTTCCCACAAACTTTTAACACCTTATATGGACCTTTCCATGCTATTAATAATTTATTTGACTTGATAGGTAAAAATACCAGAACTTCATCCCCTACTTTAAAACTTCTCTGACTTTTGGAATCAAAATAGGTTTTGTACTGGTCCATTGACAAACTTAAGTTTTTCGAAACTATGTCAGAGGTCTCAAGTTTGGATCTAAGGTCAAGGAGAAACTGATAAGAAGACTGAACCTCAGCCTTTATTTATTTATTTATTTATTTATTAATTTGAGCATACATACAGAGGTACAAAAAAATACAGGTAAGAGCAGCATGCCAAAGCCACTTATATGCATAGCATTACGGGCTGGCTTAAAATAAACTTAAGATTAACTAAGCAATGATGAAATCAGTGATAAGACATTATTGCAAACAGATAACTATAAAGCACAAATGAGTATTACAAAGACAGGTCATATGGTTGCATGCATTGTTGTACATTCAGTCGAATGGAGTATTCTGTTAGATTGGGTTTTAGGTTTAACATTTATGTGATATAATTGTGAGAAACATTTAAGATATACAGTATTTATTTGGTTTTGGGTAAGTAAGTGATCTTTGAGAAGAGACTTGAATTTATAAACAGGTAGTGTTTCTTTTATATTTACAGGTAATGAATTCCAGATTTTAGGGTCTTTTATGTGCATTGAGTTTTTGCATAGCGTGAGATGGACATGAGGAACATCAAAGAGTGATCTGTGCCTTGTGTTATGGTCATGTGTTCTGTTGAGGTTGGCAAGGAGATGTTTGAAGGGAGGGTTAATATCAGAGTTAAGTGTTCTATGTATGTAATAGGTGCAATAATAAGTATGGATGTTTTGTATGGTGAGTAGGTTGAGTGTTTTGAATATTGGTGGAGTGTGCTGCCTGTAGTGAGAATTTGTTATCATTCTAACTGCAGCCTTTTGTTGGGTAATTAGTGGTCTTGGATGGTTAATTGTTGTTGAGTCCCATACACAAATTCCATAGGTGAGATAGGGGTAAATAAGAGAGTGATATAGGGCCAGGAGGGCTGACTGTGGAGCATAGTACCGTATCTTCGATAGTATGCCTACAGTCTTGGAAATTTTCTTAGAAATTTGTTGTATATGTGTATGAAATTTGAGTCTATTATCAAGGTGGATTCCTAAGAATTTTCCCACTGTTAGCTTTGTGATAGGTGATTCGTTTATCATTATGTTAAGAGGGACATCTGTAGCTCTGTTACCAAACTGAATGAAGTAGGTTTTGTCAATGTTTAGTGTAAGTTTGTTAGTCCTCATCCAGGTAGATATTTTCTGTAATTCGGTGTTTACAGTATTGGCTAGCGTGACTGGGCTTGGGTGAGAGAAGACGTATGTAGTGTCATCTGCAAATAGTGTGGGTTTGAGTAATTGCGAAGCATTTGGTAGGTCATTTATGTATAGGAGAAAGAGAAGAGGGCTAAGGACACTTCCCTGTGGGACACCAACTTTAATTGGTTGTGCGGAAGAGCTTGCTCCATTTGCGTACACATATTGGCTTCTGTTGCTGAGGTATGACTTGAGGTAGTTGAGGGAGTGCCCTCTTATACCATAGTGTGACAATTTTACGTGGAGCAAGTCATGGTCAACTGTATCAAAAGCTTTACGTAAGTCAATGAAGATCCCCAGTGGGACTTCTTTTTTCTCTATTGCAGTGTATATATGTTCTAGCATGTGTATAATAGCATCATTAGTATTTTTATTAGGCCTGAATCCAAATTGGCAGGGGTTGAGTATGTTTTGGGAGATGAGGTAGGAGTAGATTCGTTTATGAATTAATTTTTCGAAGATTTTTGAGAGAGGGTGTTGCAACCCCTGAATGGGTTACAATGATTATTATGTATATATATAATGTATATTACCTTTTCATATAATTTTATATTGCTTATATTTGCGATAATAGCTAAATCACAAATGTATTGCCTTATATTGTTATTTGACGTAGCTTATGTTGTTAGGATGTACATAATATGTGCTTAGTTCATGTCTTGATTGTCAAACTACTGTAATTATCACTTGTCGCTCATTATACTGCCGGCTTCTGAGCTGTGCTGTCCACGGGGCTATCACGTGATCGAGGGGGGGGGTGTCCTCACCTCTCGTGAAGTATTTAGTCTGCTCTAGACTCGCTTGGTGGTTGGACAGATTGTCTGTCTCATTATTCTTGTTAGTTCTGTAGAACTCTGTTCACAGAACATTGTATAAACTTAGTGATTTTCGACTTTGTACTGAGGTTGTGTCGCTTAGACACTCTGAGCATCTCAGGTCCCGAGCTGTAGCTTCTGACCTAATTTTGTACTGGTTTCTGTGTATTGTCACAGTCAGGGTTTTTCCTATGCTGAACTTAGATTCAGTAGTATGGGAGTTTTGTAACTTTTGTGGAGGATCTGCTGATGGTCCCTACTTAGTGTCGTTATCTCCTTGATCCTGATTGTGTCGCAGTCGCTTGTTATATGGCTATTGGGCTTAGCATTCTTTTCATTGTTCAAGCAGACTGTTCTGGTTGCCAGTCGGTCAAGAAGTTAGTTTATTTGAGGACTTTGTCAGTCACTTGTTTAAGTCTAGTCGAGTCGTGAGACATAGTGAACTACTTAGAGCACTTACACGCATACACAAACTTACTTGTACATATTTGTAATATCTTATTAAATGTTAATGTACCTGACAGTACTTAAGAATTATAAATGTGATATGTGCTTTCAGCACAATAATATTGAACACGAGAGATTGATTTTATTTTGATTGCTGTTTAATTTAATTTGATAATATACCTCTAGACTTAATAAATTTATTAAATTTTAATTTCTCTAGTTAGTAGCCTACCAGTTGTAATCCTGAAGCACTATTGAATCATACTGAATTATAATGGATAATTGGAAAAGGATACTGACTACTTGTTACGAAAACCCAGTAACAGGCTGGATGCTAGAAGGGCAGTCCTCTCTAGTATTCACTGGAGATCTCTAAGCTTTTAGATTCGCGTATTTTGTAACAAATGGGGGCCTGTCCGGGATGCTCTTGATCCAAGGTGTTGGAGAAATTGTCCAGTTTGACATACTAGTAACTCTATGATCAAACACTTTGAGTACTTTCCTTATCTGAAGACTTTGAGTTTAGTCTTGTACAACATACCAGGTGGATGTATGTACCTGACTGAGTCTCTTGATCCAAGGAGATGGAAATACTGTTTATGAGCTCTAGCTCTAAGACAACCAACACTAAAATTCCTATTAGGATTATAGTTTCCCATAATCACTCTCTCGTAGTACAATTATTTTTGTGATGTATGCCAAAGTGAAACAGTTAATTGATACTCTGACTTTGTCTGAGTTAAGTACATTAAAACTTCAGACGTGTTGGCAAGTAGCCAAGTATCTCAGTGTGACGTGTAACAGGAATTACACAGCTGAAACTGTCAGAGCATTAATTAAAGATATATTGTTTCCTGCTCATACAGAGATGTCTGATTATGATTCAGATTCAGAAAGCCTAGTGTCACAATTAGGAAGCATGACTCTATTTGATTACTTTGAAGAAAGAGCAACTAAGGCAGAAGTGAGCCTAGTGTCCGAGCCTAGTGTAGCTCAGTTCTCGCTCACGCCTTCCCTCACTGACACATTAGTACAGAGTATAGTTGGTATGACTAAGCCTCACGCTAGTACAGTGTATGATACACCTGTATCTACTTATCCTAGACCAGATCTAGACTCTCTAGAGACGGCTGGACTAAGTGTCCGACCTAAGGACCGTCCAGACCATGTTAATTTCCCTACTCCTCCATTGCCCACTGGTCCTATCTCTCAGGAACAGTTTAAGAGGTTTGAACGCCTCATTATGTTGCAGACTGCACAAATAGAGGCACAGAGGAAATTGAACGAAGAAGATTTCCAAAGAGAAAATGTTCGTCTGGGAAGACAACAGACTGATAGATCACAGGACACATTTAATGTGCAGAAAGCTGCATCCATGGTTCCTAAGTTTTTTGAAAGTGACTTAGACACATATTTTGATGTGTTTGAGAACCAGGCACGTGCTATGAATTGGCCACGTAAGCACTGGGCAACATTGTTGCATACTGCTTTGACGGGAAGAGCTCAAACCTGTACTGCAGCTTTGCCATTTGCCAAGTACATTAGTTATGACACTGTCAAGCAAACTATTCTAGAGACATATAACTTGTTACCTGTAAGTTATCAAAGAGCATTTCGTACGTTACAACGACGACAAGATCAAACTTGTGTAGAGTTTGCTCGTGAGAAAAAAGTTGCATTTCAGAGGTGGTGTAGGTCTGCCAAGTGTAACAACTATGACAGTCTTGTTCAGTTGTTACTACATGAAGAGTTTAACAACTGTATGTCTGCTGACATACAAGAATATCTGATCGATCATACTACCTCGGATATTCTGGAAACTGCAGCATTAGCAGACAATTACGAGATTTCTCACAACCTTGTACGTACTAAAACACAAAGAAACAAGGTAACTAAAAATTGTCCTAGAAGTTGGCAACCTAAATCAGCTGCTCATTGCCGGCCTGATGTACCTGCTACTGTAACTTCTCGTACCTTTACCAGGAAAACTCACAATCCTGAATCTGTCTCTGTGGCTAGACAGAAATCTGATATCGAGAAGAAGAAAGTTAAATGTACCTATTGTAACAGAAAAGGACATGCTAGAGAGTATTGCTATAAGTTAGAAAGAGATACGAGATACAGTCGTGCGGCTGGCGCCCCCACTCAAGTCGTATCCTCTTCCGAGCAACAAAGGCACCAAAATCCTAGCAATTCCTCTTATCCTACTGTTTTAGATAATGTTACTCAGGATAGATGACTAGCGTCAGAAAGTGTATCTGACGAAAAGATTCGTTCAGCGATGAGTCCTTACTTTTCGAGAGATAAAATAGGATTTGAGGAATCACATCTAACTGAGATAATTTCTTTCAGAGACACTGGCAGTTATCTCACGTTATTAAGAGAAGATGTACTGCCCATAACTGACGATACCTATTGCAAGATAGATGTATTGTTAGAAGCCTATGGAGGGGCTGTTATAAAAGATGTATTGTTAGAAGCCTATGGAGGGGCTGTTATAAAAGTGCCTCTGCACAAAGTTTATATTGAAACAAGCTATTATACTGGTTATATTTCAGTGGGTATATCCAGTGGTGTATTTCCCATCAGGTCAGTGGACTTGTTGATAGGGAACGATATCCTTCATGCTGGTATATGTAAAGAACCACTTGTGATTGATAATAACACTGATGATAATTATGCCATTGAAGCTTGTAGAGAGAAACCTATTTTATTTCCTCTCAGTGCAAATAGTAGAGCTATGTCAAAGATTCAACAACCATCCTTGTCTCCTGTTGAGTTAGTTGATGACAATGATTTGGGGTTGAATATGTTGTTTAGTGATGCTCTGCGCCCAGGATCATTAACACTGACTCCCCCCGGTCATCAACCTAGTCAAGACACAACTGACGTTAAATTTCTTACTCATGATGATTTAATCAAGGATCAGTTTGTTGATCAGTCACTGGAAAGACTGAGAGATATAGCAGTTACTGAGAGTGAAGCAAAGGATCTCGATAATTGTTACTATTATAGTAACAGTGTACTGATGGAGAAAAATACATGTAAGTTGTCAGCTGATAGTGTTTCCACCTCAGTCAAGTATCTCGTTGTGTTACCAGTTACATTTCGTGAACAAGCCATTGATTTTGCTCACAATAGTCCCATAGGAGGACATTTGGGTGTCAAGAAGACACTCGGTAAACTGGCAAAACATTTTACTTGGCCAAAGATGAAGGAAACAGTAGCTGACCATGTGCGACGTTGCCACGTGTGTCAAGTGACAGGCAAGCCAGCACACACACCTCCACCTGCGCCTCTCATTCCTATCACCGTGCATGGTGAACCATTCTCACGTCTTATTATTGATTGTGTTGGTCCTTTGCCTAGAACCAAACTAGGAAACCAATACTTATTTACTATTATGGACGCTGCAACACGCTATCCCGAAGCTATTCCTATGAGAAAAATTAATGCTCGTGCTATTGTGAGAGTGCTGATGAAATTTTTCTCCCAGGTTGGATTGCCACGAGAGATACAATCAGATCAGGGATCTAATTTCACTTCTAAGATCTTTCGAGAAGCATTATCCCACCTAGGAATAAAGTCTGTACTTTCAACCAGTTATCATTCACAGTCACAAGGGGCTCTAGAGAGATTTCATCAGACACTGAAGTCTATGATGAGAGCTTATTGTGAGCATTTTTCTAGAGACTGGGATGAGTGTATACCTTTTCTTCTGTTCGCTATGAGAGAAAGTGAACAAGAAAGTCTCGGATTTAGTCCGTTTGAATTAATATTCGGACACCAAGTGCGTGGTCCTCTCGCAGTGTTAAAAGACGTGTGGACAGGAAAATCAAATCCATCATTGAGTACTTCACCTTCATTAATGCAACAACATTTGACAGCCGCTAGAGAGCTAGCTTCGAAAAACCTAGTTTCAGCCCAAGCTAGAATGAAGCAACATTATGACAAGCGTGCTGTCTCTCGTTCTTTTAAAGCACGAGATAAGGTGATGGCTCGGAAATTAGTACCAGGTCATGCTCTACAAGCCAGGTATGATGGTCCCCTGGAAGTAGTGAAAAAGCTTAGCGACGTAAATTATTTGGTACGTACGCCTGGGAAAAAGAAATCTAATCATGTGTACCATGTTAACCAGCTCAAGGCATACTACGCTAGTCCTCTACCTACTACTTCTATTCTTCCTAGGACAGAGGAAGAAAACGTCAGTCTACCTGACATCTCTAGAGGTATAGAGGTGTGTTTAGAAAATTCTGTGACTCTACAGTCACTAGACGATTTTCTTAGTAACCTTGGGATTGATAAAGCTGGTGATATTAAAAACATGATTTTGCATTTCCCTGAATTGTTCGGTGATGTTCCTAAACGTTGTACTCTGGGTGTACATGACGTTGATGTACAGGGAGCATCACCCATTAAGCAATCACCATATAGAATGAGTCCAACAAAGCATAAAGCATTGAGAGAAGAGGTTGATTTTCTGTTGTCTCACGGACTTATTGAGCGCAGTAAAAGTCCATGGGCATCTCCCTGTATTTTAGTGCCTAAACCTGATGGTAGTTTCAGGATGTGCACTGATTACAGGAAAGTGAACTCTGTCACCTTGCCGGATGGTTATCCTCTACCTCGCATTGACGACCTTATTGATCGTGTGTCAGGAGCCCAGTTTGTCAGCCGTTTAGATCTCTTACGAGGCTATTATCAAGTCCCGCTTACTGAACGTGCTCAAGAAATATCTGCTTTTACTGTTCAAGATGGATTGTTTAACTACCTCGTCACCCCCTTCGGCCTATGTAACGCGGCTTCTTCATTCCAGCGTATAATGAACGAGTTGACCCACAATTTAGAAGGAGTAGAAGCCTACCTTGACGACTTAGTGGTGTACAGTGACGAGTGGGAACAGCACTTGACGCGTCTCAGAGCATTGTTTGAGAGACTGGCGCACTACAACTTCACTGTCAACTTAGCTAAATGTAGTTTTGGTCAAGCCAAGATTACCTATCTAGGCTTTTGTATCGGCCAAGGTGAGGTTGCTCCTATTGAGGCTAAGGTTCGTGCAATTTCTGAATTTCCAGTGCCACAGGATAGGAAGGGAGTACAGAGATTCCTGGGTATGGCAGGATATTATCGCAGGTTCTGTCCAAACTTTTCTCAGATTGCAGCTTCTCTCACTGAGCTTACTAGTAGCAATGTTCAGTTCACCTGGACTAGAGATTGTTCAGACTCGTTCAAAAGGTTGAAGCACTTGCTATCCTCTGCTCCTGTGTTGAAAAGTCCTAATTTTAATCTTCCCTTCTTTTTACATATAGATGCGAGTGGTTATGCAGTGGGTGCTGTGCTGCTCCAACAGTCAACATCCACTGACATTCTCCATCCTATATGTTACTATTCATCTAAGCTTAAATGACACCAGAAAAATTATGCCACTATTGAGAAAGAGGCTCTAGCTCTTGTGGTGTCCTTGGAACATTTTGACGTGTATTTGGGCACTTCCCCATTTAAAATTAACGTTTTTTCAGACCACAATCCACTCACTTATATTAATACTATGAAGAGTAAGAATGCTAGGATCATGAGGTGGGCCCTCAGAATCCAACCTTATTCTATTAGTATAAAACACATAAGTGGTCATTATAATGTAATTGCTGACGCCCTGTCTCGTCCTTAATAATTATCAGTTACATTAAATTAACGTAATTTTATGCCCAAATACCTTTTGTTACTTGCTATGTCAAATTCAGTAAAGTAACTTAATCCCTCCAGCCCATATTAACTATATATACTCATGTCTAATTATTATATTTATGTATTCACAGTATTGTTGTGTGAGGAGGAGACAAGCTTGAGTGTTGAGTGGGTAGTGTGGTGCGGGTGATGTACTGCGTGACGCAACACTGTCCTGTCGCAGACCCCCCCCCTCACTACACACCTTAAGCTGTTTCATACTCAGATGTTCATACTGCCTCACATTCCACAACCACTACTTAAGAGTGGAATGCAGTCTCCTCTACTATGATCGAGCCTCAGTGCCCTGCTCGTCTACACTATCCTGTCTCTACACTGATGTATATAACCACGAGTATGCAGAGATACGATACTGTGTACTGCCCTAGTACTAGGGGCATATCCTAGTGATGGACGCTGTGAAATTGTAGAGGTGCTTGGCACAAGAGAGATTGATTAATATTTATATTAAATTGTACTGATATGAGTAATCAGTAATAAGGTGAAAGACATTAATGCAACTCCTAGTGCGACCGTCTGTCGTGTTGGGGGGGTGTTGCAACCCCTGAATGGGTTACAATGATTATTATGTATATATATAATGTATATTACCTTTTCATATAATTTTATATTGCTTATATTTGCGATAATAGCTAAATCGCAAATGTATTGCCTTATATTGTTATTTGACGTAGCTTATGTTGTTAGGATGTACATAATATGTGCTCAGTTCAAGTCTTGATTGTCAAACTACTGTAATTATCGCTTGTTGCTCGTTATACTGCCGGCTTCTGAGCTGTGCTGTCCACGGGGCTATCACGTGATCGAGGGGGGGAGGGGTCCTCACCTCTCATGAAGTATTTAGTCTGCTCTAGACTCGCTTGGTGGTTGGACAGATTGTCTGTCTCATTATTCTTGTTAGTTCTGTAGAACTCTGTTCACAGAACATTGTATAAACTTAGTGATTTTCGACTTTGTACTGAGGTTGTGTGTCGCTTAGACACTCTGAGCATCTCAGGTCCCGAGCTGTAGCTTCTGACCTAATTTTGTACTGGTTTCTGTGTATTGTCACAGTCAGGGTTTTTCCTATGCTGAACTTAGATTCAGTAGTATGGGAGTTTTGTAACTTTTGTGGAGGATCTGCTGATGGTCCCTACTTAGTGTCGTTATCTCCTTGATCCTGATTGTGTCGCAGTCGCTTGTTATATGGCTATTGGGCTTAGCATTCTTTTCATTGTTCAAGCAGACTGTTCTGGTTGCCAGTCGGTCAAGAAGTTAGTTTATTTGAGGACTTTGTCAGTCACTTGTTTAAGTCTAGTCGAGTCGTGAGACATAGTGAACTACTTAGAGCACTTACACGCATACACAAACTTACTTGTACATATTTGTAATATCTTATTAAATGTTAATGTACCTGACGATACTTAAGAATTATAAATGTGATATGTGCTTTCAGCACAATAATATTGAACTCGAGAGATTGATTTTATTTTGATTGCTGTTTAATTTAATTTGATAATATACCTCTAGACTTAATAAATTTATTAAATTTTAATTTCTCTAGTTAGTAGCCTACCAGTTGTAATCCTGAAGCACTATTGAATCATACTGAATTATAATGGATAATTGGAAAAGGATACTGACTACTTGTTACGAAAACCCAGTAGCAGGCTGGATGCTAGAAGGGCAGTCCTTTCTAGTATTCACTGGAGATCTCTAAGCTTTTAGAATCGAGTTTTTTGTAACAGAGGGTGTAAATTGGATATTGGCCTATAGTTATTCAACTCTGTTTGGTCTCCTCCTTCATGGATCGGGGTGACCCTTGCTATTTTGAGAACTGTAGGGAAGGTGGAGGATTCAATGGATTTGTTAAAGAGTGTTACAATGATTGGTGATAGCATTGTGACACTTTTTTGTATATAAAGGGTGGTAAGGTATTTAAATCTCCTGCCTTGTTTTTTAGTGCGTTGATAATAAGGGAGACTTCGTATGGGTTAGTCGGAGCTAGGAACAGTGTGTTTGGGTAGTTGCCAGTGAGGTAGTCATTTGGTGGGGTATCTGAGCTTGGGATTTTATTGGCAAGGTTTTGTCCTATAGTGGACAAGAAATCATTGAGTCTGTTTGCTGTTTCTGTTGGTGGGAGTTGGGGTTCATCTGATTTTGCTAATTTTATTTCACTATTTCGTGATATCTTTTTTGTTCCCAGAATTTCTGATAGGGTTTTCCAGATCTTTTTTATATCACCTCGTAAGTTGGATAATCTGTTCTCATAATACAATTTTTTTGCCCTTCTTATCAGGCTGGTTAGGATTGACGAGTAACGTTTTGTTTGGTCTCTGGTGATGTGACTCATTCTGTACTGTTTTTCATATCGGTGTTTTGTATTTATGGATTTGAGAATGCTGGGTGTTAGCCAGGGACTGTTCAGTCTCTTAGCTGTCATCTGTTTAGTTTTTTTAGGGCAGTGCTTGTTATAGAGGTATTGGGTCTTTTTTAGAAAATTGTTAAAACATTCGTCAATATCTGTATAGATTTCTAGCTCAGTGTGCCAGTCAATGTTTGTTACTGCTGTTGTGAAGTTATTAATGGCTGCCTCATTGTGAAGTCTGAAGGTGACTTTAGTAGTGCCTTGGGGTAATTTACCAAGAGTTGTTATGAGGAAAGTAGGGTAGTGGTCTGTGGTATTATCTGTAATTATGCCTGATTTTAAAGGGGATATGATGTTGGTCCAGATGTGGTCAAGTAGGGAAACACTAGTCTCTGTAACTCTTGTAGGTTTTGTTACTGTTGGTAGCAACATGCAGTTACTCATTGTGTTTGTGAATTCAGTAACGTGTGGGTCCTGGTCTTCCAGGAGATTTATATTGAAGTCACCTGAGAGGAGTAAGTGATCTTTGTTCATGCGTGCATCAGTTATCATACCTGGAGTTTACCTGGAGAGAGTTCCGATGGTCAACGCCCCCGCGGCCCGGTCTGTGACCAGGCCTCCTGGTGGATCAGAGCCTGATCAACCAGGCTGTTGCTGTTGGCTGCACGCAAACCAACGTACGAGCCACAGCCCGGCTGATCAGGAACTGACTTTAGGTGCTTGTCCAGTGCCAGCTTGAAGACTGCCAGGGGTCTGTTGGTAATCCCCCTTATGTGTGCTGGGAGGCAGTTGAACAGTCTCGGGCCCCTGACACTTATTGTATGGTCTCTTAACGTGCTAGTGACACCCCTGCTTTTCATTGGGGGGATGGTGCATCGTCTGCCAAGTCTTTTGCTTTCGTAGTGAGTTATTTTCGTGTGCAAGTTTGGTACTAGTCCCTCTAGGATTTTCCAGGTGTATATAATCATGTATCTCTCCCTCCTGCGTTCCAGGGAATACAGGTTTAGGAACCTCAAGCGCTCCCAGTAATTGAGGTGTTTTATCTCCGTTATGCGTGCCGTGAAGGTTCTCTGTACATTTTCTAGGTCAGTAATTTCACCTGCCTTGAAAAGTGCTGTTAGTGTGCAGCAATATTCCAGCCTAGATAGAACAAGTCCTGTCATTTTTCTAGCAGATGCGATTGATACAATGTTATGGTCCTTGAAGGTGAGATCCTCCAACATGATCACTGCCAGGTCTTTGACGTTGGTGTTTCACAATGTTTTGTGGCCAGAATTTGTTTTGTACTCTGATGAAGATTTAATTTCCTCATGTTTACCATATCTGAGTAATTGAAATTTCTCATCGTTGAACTTCATATTGTTTTCTGCAGCCCACTGAAAGATTTGGTTGATGTCCGCCTGGAGCCTTGCAGTGTCTGCAATGGAAGACACTGTCATGCAGATTCGGGTGTCATCTGCAAAGGAAGACACGGTGCTGTGGCTGACATCCTTGTCTATGTCGGATATGAGGATGAGGAACAAGATGGGAGCGAGTACTGTGCCTTGTGGAACAAGAGCTTTTCACCGTAGCTGCCTCGGACTTTACTCTGTTGACGACTACTCTCTGTGTTCTGTTAGTGAGGAAATTATAGATCCATCGACTGACTTTTCCTGTTATTCCTTTAGCATGCATTTTGTGCGCTATTACGCCATGGTCACACTTGTCGAAGGCTTTTGCAAAGTCTGTATATATTACATCTGCATTCTTTTTGTCTTCTAGTGCATTTAGGACCTTGTCGTAGTGATCCAATAGTTGAGACAGACAGGAGCGACCTGTTCTAAACCCATGTTGCCCTGGGTTGTCTAACTGATGGGTTTCTAGATGGGTGGTGATCTTGCTTCTTAGGACCCTTTCAAAGATTTTTATGATATGGGATGTTAGTGCTATTGGTCTGTAGTTCTTTGTTGTTGCTTTACTGCCCCCTTTGTGGAGTGGGGCTATGTCTGTTGTTTTTAGTAACTGTGGGACGACCCCCGTGTCCATGCTCCCTCTCCATAGGATGGAAAAGGCTCGTGATAGGGGCTTCTTGCAGTTCTTGATGAACACAGAGTTCCATGAGTCTGGCCCTGGGGCAGAGTGCATGGGCATGTCATTTATCGCCTGTTCGAAGTCATTTGGCATCAGGATAACATCGGATAGGCTTGTGTTAATCAAATTTTGTGGCTCTCTCATAAAAAATTAATTTTGATCTTCGACTCTCAGTCTGGTTAGCGGCTTGCTAAAAACTGAGTCATATTGGGACTTGAGTAGCTCACTCATTTCCTTGCTGTCATCTGTGTAGGACCCATCTTGTTTAAGTAGGGGCCCAATACTGGACGTTGTTCTCGATTTTGATTTGCTATAGGAGAAGAAATACTTTGGGTTTCTTTCGATTTCATTTATGGCTTTTAGTTCTTCCCGCGATTCCTGACTCCTAAAGGATTCTTTTAGCTTAAGTTCGATGCTTGCTATTTCTCTGACCAGTGTCTCCCTACGCATTTCAGATATATTGACCTCTTTTAGCCGCTCTGTTATTCTTTTCCGTCGCCTGTAAAGGGAGCGCCTGTCTCTTTCTATTTTACATCTACTCCTCCTTTTTCTTAGAGGAATAAGCCTTGTGCATACTTCCTAGGTTTTGACTAAATTGGCTAATGTTTGACTGTGGAACTCATTAGTCCATAAGTCATGAAGGATGGACAATGGACCTCTGGCCTGTCTACCATAGAGAAGTTCAAAAGGTGAAAACCCCAAAGAGTCACTGGGGACTTCCCTCATGGCAAACAAAGCACAGGGTAGGTAACGATGCCACTCCTTAGGTTTAAGGGAGCAAAGTTTCCTTAAAATGGACTTGAGAATCGAATGCTGGTGCTCAATCCTCCCATTACAGCTGGGATGATATGTTGTTGTGAAGAGAGGCTTCACTCCCAGAAGTTGGTAGAGATGTTGCATTAAGTCAGATGTGAATTGTGTCCCATGGTCAGACAAAATTTCTCTAGGAATGCCAACTCTTGAGAAGATAGACAAAGGGCTTCAGCCACCTCTGTAGTAGTTATGGTCTTTAAGCATAATCAACTAATGTTAATATATATCTATGTCTCCCAGATGAAAGTGGAGATAAAGGGCCAATGATGTCAATAGCTACTCTTTCAAACGGTACCATAAAGATTGGCATTTTGATTATAGGTACTCGCCTGGTACCTTGGGAGGATGACAGTTGGCAAACTTTACACGATCTACAATAGGTAGTGACATCTGAGGACATTTTGGGCCAAAAATAGGTTTCCCTAATTTTATTTAAGGTTTTACGATGTGAGAAATGTCCGGCCACTGGCAGGTCATGAGCCATTTTAAGAACAGTCTCTCTGCATTGACTTGGAACAACTAAGATGGAATAGTCTATCTCATCTGAATTTAATTTGAATACTGACTTATACGAGATACCTTTTATATATTCAAATTTATATGAAAAGTTTTTCCTTTGAATAACTTGATTTTGTTTAGCTACATTATGGCAATTCTGAAGAGAAGGGCAATTACGTTGTAAATTGATAAAGGAGTCCTTCAATATATCTAAAGGTTTAAAGTCAGGGAGAATCAAAGGATGGACAGTAGGAGAAGCCTGGGCTTTGGTCTGAGCCCTAGTCAAGACATTTATAGTATCGGAGGTGATATCCTCACTTTCATTTAGCAAGTGAGCTGGTGATCCTACTACCTCGCTTTCGAGAGTAGCATCACTGGTTTTTAATCCCACATGAATATTCCGGGACATTGTCTCATCTGAACTTTCGAGGGGCTTCTCTGACTCTACAGGAAGAGGATCTGAAAAGCTTATGTCCATCTTTGGTGATGAAAGGTCAACCTCAGAAGGAAGAATGGCACCTTTTACATTACCTATTAGTACGTAGCAAGAAGTGATGGGAGCTAGTACGGCTTCAGACCAACCTGTGAACCATTTGGACCTAATGTAACAACGGATGGTAGGAAAAGTGTCCGTACGGCCCAAGTAGTCTGAAAGTATAGCAGAGGAATGAGTTTCTTTAAGATTAGGGAACAGCTTATTAGAAATGACTATACATGTGCATCCAGTGTCTCGTAAAATGGTAGATACATTAAGTCCATTAACTGTTCCTGAACAGAAGGGTGCTTGGTCATTACAGTCTTTAAAACATCTTCCAGCTTTTTGGACCTTCTTAGAAGGTCCAAACAGGAATAAAAGAAGTCAGTTTACTTTCCATTATAGGCTTTGATTTCTTAAGATCTGGTGAACCCTTGCCCTTAGGGTTTGATCCCTTTAGGTCTTTATAGGAATTGTGAGCCTCAGCATACAAGTCAGCAGCCTCAGTAACTTCATCAGCTTTAATCAGGTTACGTTCTCTAATGAATGTTCGTATCTGGTGAGGAAGAGCTGTCAGGAACTGGTCAGCAACCATTGAAGTCTCTAAGAGATTCATAACTGTGATCAATTCCTGAACTCTCTATCCAAAAGTCGAACAAACGAAAGAGTGTTACCTGTAACTGCTGAAAGTTTTGGCCATGCTGTAAGGTGGCATACCTGAAATCTTTCCTATAAGAATTTGTGGTTTTTTGATATGCTTTAAGGATTGCCTTCTTCAGTAGGTTATAATTACATATGATATCCTGCGACAAAGTTGCATAGATATTCAGAGCTGTACCAGAAAATAACATTCCTAACCTGGTAGCCCAGGTGTCAGCAGGCCATTCACAGAGGGTAGCGGTATTTTCAAACCTGATAATGTATGAAGTTATGTCTTTCCCCTCGGTGAAGGGAGGTAAATTAGGTGTTGGAATATGTGCACTAGCTGCACATTGTTCTATTACTCCTTCCTCTAATTGCTGTTATGTAAAAGTTAACTTTTTATTCTCTAATTCAAGGCGAGCTTTTTCGAGCTTGCGATCCTTTTCTCTCTCTCTTAACTCATGTTCTCTAGCTATTTCCTCACATTCTCTAGCTCTTTCCTCATGTTCTCTATCCTTTGCTCTTTCCTCAAGTTCTCTTAATTTAACTTGTTCCTCACATACTTTAGCTCTCTCCTCACGATCAAGTCCCTCAAGATCAAGTCTATCACGCTCCTTTTTGTCTTCTCTCTCTCTTTCTAACTGTCTCCAGATGACAGGAATGCAGGTTCTTGACCACTGCAAAGATGAGGGGTTATGTCCTGCGGTGACGTACATATAAACAGGTAGATAGAGAGTGACGTCTCTTGGGCTGTTTCAGCCCGTCTCCTTCAATACTTCTCGTTGGTTGGCAGGTGACCCAATCTGTCATTCCAAGCTGGAAAGAGAGACAGGTTACCCACTGCTTAAGAAACTACTCTCCATGATAAGTACAATACCTAAAAGATGTGGTGATTATTAAAACATTTAACAGAGATCAAGGCTGAAAGGACTAAGTTTATTATTGGTCAAAAGTGAAGCTTTCAACCAATAAGTCCACTAGAATAGGAACAGGCTTGTACTTACAGATGTGCTGGGAGCTGTGAGTCGAGTGATTACTGTTTGGCCGGAGCCCCACACATCACCTTTCGGGGGGGGAAGGGGGGGGGGAATAGCGGGAGCTAGACTTACCCTACCTTAGCAAGCAGCCGGCAATCAAACTATCATTACCATATACTCGCTCGCTACTCCTATCTGTTGAACTTTTCCCTCACAGTTATTTAGAGGAAACCAAACTGTGAGAAATTCGTATAAGCATTGTTCTCTCGGCACCAAGTGTCCAAACAACCTTACATCGTCCCATATAGGGAAAGCAACCTGCCAAAGGGCATTTTCAGTAAATCAGTCCTTTCTCAGTCTTTTCTCAGTTGTTGTATGAGGTATCTTATTGATAAATATTTACAGTAACTAGAGAAAATACTTCATCTTGTGCACCAAAACTGAAGAAAATCAGACGGTAAACAAAAAAGCAACATTTAATTGCCTTGTCGACTCCTCAAGTCCTAATGGAAGGGGATTCCCCTTCTAAACAATAACTTCCACACTCTCCCCTCCTCCCATCCCATCAATCATCACCAGATCTTCAATAAAGGTAAGTGTCATGTATTCTTTTCTTAGTAGAGTAGTAACTGTGCATATTTTCTTCAGTTTGTGTGTATTAAAATTAATGTTTCATGTGGTAAAAATTTTTTTTTTTTCATACTTTGGGGTGTCAGGAACGGATTAATATGATTTCCATTATTTCTTATGGGGAATATTAATTCGACTAACGATAATTTCGGCTTACAATGAGCTCTCAGGAACGGATTACTATCATAAGGCAGGGGTCCACTGTGTATTATTATTATACGTATTATATTATTATTATTTGATTATATTATTATACTATTATTATTATACGTATTATTATTATACATATTATTATTATTATTATTTTTATTATTATTATTACAATATAAATAATTTGTAATTTTTATTCACACAAAAAATATAAGATTTACTGTTATGCCTTATTGCAATAATTGTATAAATAATGTCAACCCATTCTCGACTGCATATTGGAACATAGTCAAGCAAACGAGCATTTCTCCCTTGTTGAGCTCAATTTCAATTTACTTTTCATTGTGAAAGCAATCAAAATCATATCTATTTCTGTAATATATCTTCCATTCTATCAAATGAGACTAAAAAAACGAGAATACAACCATAAAAAACATACAAAAATATGCTGGCTAATTGCTGAGAAGGGGTGGCTAATTGCTAAGAAGTGAACTCCATTATTTATGCTCCAATTTTTCATTTTTGGTGTAAGTTAAGAAGCATCTTTCCATCATACATTGCCCAAGTTTCAATAAGATAGTCCAACAAACAAGTGAGATACAATTCCCTATATCAAGAGCAAGAATCTCTCACCAGCATCAAGGAACTTGCCTTGAGGTCTGCTTGCTTATGGAAATTTTGCTCGCTTATGGCAGCCGGGATTGATGGGATAAAGATAGAAATGTTAAAAGCAGGTGGGGATATAGTTTTGGAGTGGTTGGTGCAATTATTTAATAAATGTATGGAAGAGGGTAAGGTACCTAGGGATTGGCAGAGAGCATGCATAGTTCCTTTGTATAAAGGCAAAGGGGATAAAAGAGAGTGCAAAAATTATAGGGGGATAAGTCTGTTGAGTATACCTGGCAAAGTGTATGGTAGAGTTATTATTGAAAGAATTAAGAGTAAGACGGAGAATAGGATAGCAGATGAACAAGGAGGCTTTAGGAAAGGTAGGGGGTGTGTGGACCAGGTGTTTACAGTGAAACATATAAGTGAACAGTATCTAGATAAGGCTAAAGAGGTCTTTGTGGCATTTATGGATTTGGAAAAGGCGTATGACAGGGTGGATAGGGGGGCAATGTGGCAGATGTTGCAGGTGTATGGTGTAGGAGGTAGGTTACTGAAAGCAGTGAAGAGTTTTTACGAGGATAGTGAGGCTCAAGTTAGAGTATGTAGGAAAGAGGGAAATTATTTCCCAGTAAAAGTAGGCCTTAGACAAGGATGTGTGATGTCACCGTGGTTGTTTAATATATTTATAGATGGGGTTGTAAGAGAAGTAAATGCGAGGGTCTTGACAAGAGGCGTGGAGTTAAAAGATAAAGAATCACACATAAAGTGGGAGTTGTCACAGTTGCTCTTTGCTGATGACACTGTGCTCTTGGGAGATTCTGAAGAGAAGTTGCAGAGATTGGTGGATGAATTTGGTAGGGTGTGCAAAAGAAGAAAATTGAAAGTGAATACAGGAAAGAGTAAGGTTATGAGGATAACAAAAAGATTAGGTGATGAAAGATTGGATATCAGATTGGAGGGAGAGAGTATGGAGGAGGTGAATGTATTCAGATATTTGGGAGTGGACGTGTCAGTGGATGGGTCTATGAAAGATGAGGTGAATCATAGAATTGATGAGGGGAAAAGGGTGAGTGGTGCACTTAGGAGTCTGTGGAAACAAAGAACTTTGTCCATGGAGGCAAAGAGGGGAATGTATGAGAGTATAGTTCTACCAACGCTCTTATATGGGTGTGAAGCATGGGTGATGAATGTTGCAGCGAGGAGAAGGCTGGAGGCAGTGGAGATGTCATGTCTGAGAGCAATGTGTGGTGTGAATATAATGCAGAGAATTCGTAGTTTGGAAGTTAGGAGGAGGTGCGGGATTACCAAAACTGTTGTCCAGAGGGCTGAGGAAGGGTTGTTGAGGTGGTTCGGACATGTGGAAAGAATGGAGCGAAACAGAATAACTTCAAGAGTGTATCAGTCTGTAGTGGAAGGAAGGCGGGGTAGGGGTCGGCCTAGGAAAGGTTGGAGGGAGGGGTTAAAGGAGGTTTTGTGTGCGAGGGGCTTGGACTTCCAGCAGGCATGCGTGAGCGTGTTTGATAGGAGTGAATGGAGACAAATGGTTTTTAATACTTGACGTGCTGTTGGAGTGTGAGCAAAGTAACATTTATGAAGGGGTTCAGGGAAACCGGCAGGCCGGACTTGAGTCCTGGAGATGGGAAGTACAGTGCCTGCACTCTGAAGGAGGGGTGTTAATGTTGCAGTTTAAAAACTGTAGTGTAAAGCACCCTTCTGGCAAGACAGTGATGGAGTGAATGATGGTGAAAGTTTTACTTTTTCGGGCCACCCTGCCTTGGTGGGAATCGGCCAGTGTGATAATAAAAAAAAAAAATTATGGAAGCAAAAAATCAACCCATCGACTGCTTGTATTTGGAAAAACTCGCATGTGGATGCGCTCACAAGTAGAGGTTCCACTGTACATTAAAAAAGTATTATTTTCATGGTTGCCTTTTTTTCCATTGATCTTAACATGATATTCATCTATCTTTTGGTTGCTTCTTTTATGCTGTAAAAGATTTTTGTTGCTCACTTTTACCTAAATTTAACCCTTTGACTCTTTCGGCCGTAGTCTTACGAGATAGTGTTTCTGACTTATTAATACACCTAAATTCTAGTAGCTTCAAATCAAGTGGGAGAAAGCTGGAAGGCCCACATGTGAGATAATGGGTCTGTGTGGTCACTGTGCACAGTATAAAAAAATCCTGCAGCATGCAGTGCATAATGAGAAAAAAAAAATCCAACCGTGTTTTTGGATTAAAATATCGACTTTGAGGTGTATTTTTGTATAGTATTTATGGTTCTATTCTCGTTTTCTTGGTCTCATTTGATAGAATGGAAGATATATTACAGAAATATAGATGATTTTGATTAGTTTCATGAAGAAAAGGACCTTGAAATTGAGCTCAAAGTAGCAGAAATGTTCAATTTTTGCCAATGTTCATGAGTAAACAAGTCACACCACATGTCCAATACACATCAACTGGGGAGTCTAATATTCTTTCACTAGTGCACTGATATTATTTATACCATTTTTACAATAATGCAGTAGTCTGCATAACAGTAAATCTTCTATTTTTTGTGTGAATAAAAATTCAAAGTAGAAAGCAAGAGTAATATAAGAGGGGCCTGGAGACATGACTAATGAACAGAGAAAATGTTATTTTAGTGCCAGGAATGTCTGCATTGTTTATTCTTGGCCCTCTTTTGAAATTGGCATCTTTTTTATTTTTTTTATTTATTTATTAATTTGAACATGATACAGTGAAGTACAAAAGAATACAGTAAAATGCAGCATGCCAAAGCCCCTTGTTAGTAGAGCATTATGGGCAGGCTTAAAATTAACTTATGATTAACTAAGCAATGATATATTCAGTGGTACAAAAATTATTGTAAAGCAGATAACAATTTAGTACAAATGAGTATTACAAAGACATGTCATATGGTCATTACTGTGTTGCTGTGTAATCAGTAGAATGGAGTATTCTGTTAGGTAATGAAGTTAAATAGTAACAAAGTTTGATTAGGTCACAGGTTGACATTTATGAGATACAATAATGAGATACATATATGAGATACAATTTATGAGATACAATTATTCAGTATTTATTTAGTTGTGGGTGAGTAAGTGATTTTTGAGAAGAGCCTTGAATTTATAAACAGACAGTGTTTCTTTTATTTTCACAGGTAATGAATTCCAGATTTTAGGGCCTTTTATGTGCATTGAGTTTTTGCATAGCGTGCGATGGACACGAGGAACATCAAAGAGTGATCTGTGTCTTGTGTTATGGTCATGTGTTCTGTTGAGGTTGGTAAGGAGATGTTTGAGGGGAGGGTTTATGTCAGAGTTAAGTGTTCTATGTATGTAGTAGGTGCAGTAATAAGTATGGATGTTTTGTATTGTGAGTAGGTTTAGAGTTTCGAATATTGGTGGAGTGTGCTGTCTGTAGTGGGAATTTGTTATCATTCTGACTGCAGCCTTTTGTTGGGTGATTAGTGGTCTGAGATGGTTTATTGTTGTTGAGCCCCATGCACAAATTCCATAGGTGAGATAGGGGTAAATAAGTGAGTGATATAGGGCCAGGAGGGCTGACTGTGGAACATAGTACTGTATCTTCGATAGTATGCCTACGGTCTTGGAAATTTGTTGTATATGTGTTTGAAATTTGAGTCTATTATCAAGGTGGATTCCTAGGAATTTTCCCTCTGTGAGTTTTGTGATAGGTGATCCATTTATCATTATGTTAAGAGACACATCTGCAGCTCTGTTACCAAACTGAATATAGTAGGTTTTGTCAGTGTTTAGAGTAAGTTTGTTGGTCCTCATCCAGGTTGATATTTTCTGTAATTCGGTATTTACAGTATTGGCTAGCATGACTGGGCTCGGGTGGGAGTAGATGTATGTAGTGTCATCTGCAAATAGTGTGGGTTTGAGTAGTTGCGATGCATTTGGTAGGTCATTTATGTATATGAGAAAGAGAAGATGGCCTAGGACACTTCCCTGTGGGACACCAACTGTAATTGGCTGTGCTGAAGAATTTGCCCCATTTGTGTACACATATTGGCTTCTGTTGCTGAGGTATGACTTTAGGTAGTTGAGGGAGTGCCCTCTTATAACATAGTGCGACAATTTTATGTGGAGCAAGTCGTGGTCAACTGTATCGAAAGCTTTACGTAAATCAATGAAGATCCCCAGTGGGGCTTCTTTTTTCCTTATTGCTGTATAAATATGTTCTAGCATGTGGATAATAGCATCATTAGTATTTTTATTAGGCCTGAACCCAAATTGACAGGGGTTGAGTATGTTGTGGGAGATGAGGTAGGAATAGATACGCTTATGGATTAATTTTTCAAAGATTTTAGAGAGAGGGTGTAAGTTGGATATTGGCCTATAGTTATTCAAGTCTGTGTGGTCTCCTCCTTTATGGATTGGGGTGACCCTTGCTATTTTGAGAACTGTAGGAAAGGTAGAGGATTCAATGGATTTGTTAAAGAGTGTTGCAATGATTGGTGATAGCACCTGTGACACTTTTTTGTATATAATTTAAAAGGAAAAAAGAGGGTGGTAAGGTATTTAAATCTCCTGTCTTGTTTTTTAGTTTGTTGATAATAAGGGAGACTCAGTTGGGTTAGTCAGAGCTAGGAACAGTGTGTTCGGGTAGTTGCCAGTGAGGTAGTCATTGGGTGGGGTATCTGAGCTTTTGATTGTATTGGCAAGGTTTTTTCCTATAGTGGAGAAGAAATCATTGAGTCTGTTTGCTGTTTCAGTAGCTGGGAATTGGGGTTCATCTGGTTTTGTTAATTCAATTTCGCTATTCCGTGATATCTTTTTTGTTCCTAGTATTTCTGATAGGGTTTTCCAGGTCTTTTTTATGTCACCTCATAAGTTGGATAATCTGTTCTCATAATACAATTTTTTAGCCCTTCTTATTAGGCTGTTTAGGATTGACGAGTAACGTTTTGTTTGGTCTCTGGTTATGTGGCCCATTCTGTACTGTTTTTCGTATAGGTGCTTTGTATTTATGGATTTAAGGATACTGGGTGTTAGCCAGGGACTGTTCAGTCTCTTTGCAGTCATGTTTAGTTTTTTTAGGGCAGTGCTTGTTATAGAGGTATTGGGTCTTTTTTAGAAAATTATTAATACATTCGTCAATATCTGTATAGATTTCTAGCTCAGTGTGCCAGTCAATGTTTGTCACTGCTGCTGTGAAGTTTTTGATAGCTGCCTCATTGTGAAGTCTGAAAGTGACTTTAGTAATGTCTAGGGGTAATTTGCCAAGGTTTGTTATGAGGAAAGTAGGGTAATGATCTGTGGTATTATCTGTGATTATGCCTGATCTTAACGGGGATATGGTGTTGGTCGAGATGTGGTCTAGTAGGGAAACACTAGTCTCTGTGACTCTTGTAGGTTTTGTTACTGTTGGTAGCAACATGCAGCTACTCATTGTGTTTGTGAATTCAGTAACATGTGGGTCCTGGTCTTGTAGGAGATTTATATTGAAGTCACCTGAGAGTAGTAAGTGATCTTTGTTCATGCGTGCATCAGTTATCATACTTCCTAGGTTTTCACTAAAACGGCTAATGTTTGACTGTGGTACTCTGTAGATGTTTATCACTGTGAGAGGTTTTTGTAGGTATTTGGATTTGAATTTAGCTATTATATATTCCCCATGTTCATCCCTTGTGCAAGTATTAGTGATACATTCTAGTTGGTCTGAGTAGTATATAGCTGTGCCACCCCCTTGTTGGTCTGGCCTACAGTTGTGTATGGCTGTGTAACCAGGAATGGCATAGACATCAGTAGTATCAGGCTTTAGCCAGGTTTCGGTGAGAGTAATGATGGACATACTGGCATGCAGGGAATTTAGTAATGCTATGAGGTCATCGTAATGTTTACTTAAAGATCTGATATTGTAGCTAAAGAGAATTATGTTGTTGTTGGCTCTGAGAAGTGCCTTTGTTTGTTCTGCTGTGTAGTAATTACAGTTACTGTTTGATTCATTTAAGTCATTCAATAAGAGGTTGGTATCAGGATCAATGCTAGTTATCATACGATTTATAGTGAATCTATAGTTAGAATTAAGTATAAAACAAAGTAAATATTCTAAAGCTATAAAATAGCACCTGAATTATTTTAACAAATGTAAAAAAAATGAGCTAAGGTAGCTCTTTAAAACTAAAATAAATGAGGCAATATAAAAGGGACTAAAATAATTTGTGGTGAACAAAAAAGTGGTAATCAAATAAATGAATATAATGGCACAATAATGAGCTTATTGCACTTTAGCACCTGAGAATAGCACCTTGATTATTTTAACAATTGTGAATATATGAACTAAGGTAGTTATATAAAGCTAAAATAAAGGAGAAAATATATAAGGGACTAAATTAAGTAATGGTAAACAAAGTTAAAATGACAGATAGTCACTACGATATAATATTGATTTGGGAGTAAGATCTGATTTGTTATATATAATAAGTTAAGCAATATATTGTACTATAAAAAGTAAAAAAAAAATAATGTGAGGTAGTTGGTAATAGTTAGCAAAAGATAGTTAAGGGCCTTGAACAATGATATAATTGAAATATACACTAATTGCACACACAATATAGTCACTAAGATATGAAAATAATCTTAGTGTAGGACTTATAATATAAACTTGTAATGTAAACTTATAATATAAAAATACAAATTAAAATGGTACTTGCAATTGCACTAGGGTCTGATATAGGTTGTTAACAAGATCAAGAGTATAACTAGATTTAAATTCACAAAATAAAATTCACAAATTAAAGTACCAAAAGAATAATAAGTAAAAAATAACAATGGCAATGACTTGGTTATAATATGATAGTAAGATGGTAGACAGGTACAGAGGCACACAAGTGCACAGGTACAAAGGATAATATAAAGGTTGGAGTTGAATATACAAACTTGAAAATTTGGCAACAAAATGTTATGAAAAGTATAAAATAATGATTAATGCACAAAAGTAAAATTGACTGGTAGTAAATATGGTGTTTAATAAAATTTTAGTAAGTAATAATGATTACAAAAAAAGTGAAAAAGTAATGTTTATTTCATTCAATATTGCACTGATAGTTATACTAGAGGTTATTTGGCAGTACAAGGTATTTAAGAGTACTCTAAGATAGTAAATGTGGTATTAAAACAGGTTATGGTAATTAGACAAGTAATGGTAATTAAATGATGTCAAAAATGTTAAGAGTAAATTGTACTGATAGTAAAAATGGTAATAAATTATTAATTTTAGTAAGTAATATCAATTAATAGTATTTAAAAAAATATGAGGTAGTAATATGGATAGAGAAAGTATCAATTCAGCTAATATTTAAGCAAACAATAGTAAATAAGAAAATTACATAAGGTGACTTATGCTTACTAGTAAAATCACAAAATGAGGTAATTGAATTTTTTAATTACTAAGAGATTGTACTATGAAATTTGAACAATAATGGAGCAAAACACACTACACTACGTAGGCTTTTAGGTTGGACATTGTTTAGTTATTCTCTGTAAGATTAGTATCCCTGAGAAATCGTGATAGGTCATTATCATTCGTGATTGTGTACAGTTGACCTACATTCGTTTTCCTAACTAGAATTTTCCCATCCCATGTGAAGCATTGGTGTATTGTGTCATTATTCTCCCGCCTAAGTTTTCTGACTCTATACAGGAGGTTCTGGCGTTTTTTGGTAAGACACTCGTTTATGTATACCTCTTTCTTTACTTTAACCCCTTCAGGGTCCAAGGCCAAAATCTGAAGTGGTGCTCCAGTGTCCAAGAAATTTTGAAAAAAAAAAAAAATTATTTTTTCTTACAGAATTAAAGAGCATATTTTTGTGAAGGTAATAAGACAAAAAAAAAAATTCTGATCAGTACTTACTGAGATACAGTGCCAAGAAGTTTGTCCAAAATGATGTGGTGGCGGCAACATCGACGAATTCCACATACGCGCATTACATTATTTAGCGGTTTTTATAGTTTTTTCTTTTCTTTTCCAATTTTTTTCTTTTCCTACTAACATTTGGGGCCTGAGAGACCAATACTGTATATAATGTATATATATGAACTCACTGTATTGAACACAATAACTGCACTAAAGTTATTATCATATTTTTGTTTGCCACTGTTGTTTATTACAATAAACATGCACAAATCTTGTATAATACTAATGTTCTATCATATATTTACATATTTACAATCACTGGACATGGTTTTAGAACTGCTGGAGCTTGTGGAACTCCTTGAAATAAGGCACCATGCACAGAGGCACCTTACATTCCTCACACATAAACCGAGTGTCTTTGCATCTTTGTTGCCATCGTTTTGTTTGTGTACAGACGATGCATCTCTTCTGAGCAAATTTCTTCTGAGTTGAAGGAAGCTGTATTATGAAATGATCACCTTCCCTCCTCAAACGCTTGGGTGTATCCTAAGTAATTCGAGGACCTTGTTGTATAGCAGGTGTTCTTACCTGGTACTTCATTATGAGTTGTCTGACAACAGACAAACAAAATTCACCATACGGTGGTCTGTTGCCAGTCTTCATTTGGTACATATTATATGCATTGAGCATTGAAATGTCCATGAGATGGAAGAAAAGTTTCATGTACCACTTGTAACTCTTACAAACACAGTCAACAAAACCAATCTGCATGTCACCTTTGTCAACCAAGCGCATGTTTTGTGTGTAATCAATCACTGTCACTGGTTTTCGAATACGTTCATTAGTCACTTGATCAACTTTGCCACTGTCTTGCATTTCATTACGGTGAATGGTTGTCAACAATGTGACATCTTGTTTGTCATTCCACTGTAATGCCATGTCATTGGCAGTAAGCACCTGCAAGTCATCACCACGAGCACCTGCGTTGAGCCTGGGCATATGTTTACGATTAGAACGCACTGTGCCACACACATCTGTCTTGTTCACTCGCATGAAATCACTGAGTAATGGGCTTTTGTACCAGTTATCGGTATATAATGTATGCCCCTTACCAAGATAAGGTGCCATCATGTTTCTCACTACGTCACCTGAGATACCCAATAACATCTTGGTATCTTTCAATGTTTTACCTCCCGTGTATACAACAATATCCAACACCAGGCCACTGTCACAGTCACAGAGTACAAACAGTTTTATACCAAAATGTTTCCTCTTGTTCGGTATATACTGCTTGAATGACAGTCTACCTTTGAACAAAATCAAAGACTCATCAATTACGACATTCTTGAATGGATAAAAGTATATGCTGAACTTTTGTTTGAGATACATGAAAACATTTCTAATCTTGTATAACCTGTCACTTCTGTCAGGCCTGGTTTTGTCAGAGAAGTGCAACATACGTAACAGTAAGATAAACCTGTTCACTGGGATGATTTCACTGAAGACCGGGGTAGAAATTAGCCGATCTGTGGACCAGTATGCTTTTATATTATGCTTATAGACATGAGGCATAAGCATTATTGTTGCAAAAAGCAAATACATTTCTGCAACAGTCGTCTCTTTCCACCTGTGTAGTCTTGACTGTGGTGATATGATCGTATTTGCCATGATGTACTCAAAATACTTATTACTTTCCCTGACAATAGTTTCCATCAATGGCTGGTCAAAGAATAATTCAAAGAATTTCAGTTCATTGGCCGTGGTTCCAAGGGGACAAGTAGGTAGAATTCCACTTTGAGAGTCATCAAAGTGGTGAGGCTTGGGAACAAAATTGGGATTTTGCTGCCAATCCCACATACGGTTTGCTGGTGGATACTGGACATCATAGGCTGGTTGTGCGGGTGGTTGTGGTGGGCTGGTGGCTGATGCTCTGCTTTGTCCTTGAACTGACGAGTCAGCAGCGTGGGTTCCAGCCTGGGCTGGTGAGTCATGCATGGCGGTGCCACTACCATCACCACTACCACCATCCACTGATGCCTGTGGTCTATCCATGCCAAGTGTACCCACATCATCCTCACTATCACTACCTAAAACTGGTGTAGGGCCACGGGATGTACTCCAGGATGTACTCCAGGATGTACTCCGTCCCCTGGGCACAGCATAGGGTACACTACCCTAGAGCATGCGGCGGCGAACATACCAACACTTCACTGGTGAATATGATTCCTCGTTACCACTACTCGAATGATCGTTAAGCGCAATAAAATCACAATCCATGTCACTATCATCATCATTACTGAAGTCAGAGGCCTGGCCACACGAAAATATTAGTTTTCTCTTGCGTTGAGGCACAACCGACCATGAGTCACGAGTGCCCACACCAGAGGTAGAAGGTTGAGGATCGTCAGGGTTTTCTGCACTATTATCGACATCCTGGTCATTCCTTTCGGTTACTAACTGATCTAAGCCATAGAATTCGTCTTCATTTCCACTTCCATCAGTGTCAGAACTATCAGATAGGAAGAGGAGAGTCCCAATTTTCCGGGGAGTGAGAGCTGACTTGCAACGAGGCATGGTGAACAAGGGTAACTGAGCCGGCGTTCCCACAATGCTATGCGGGGGCCTAGATTTTTTGTTTATGGCGCACACCCACCACGCAGACCCGTTCTCTCACATGTAGGCCTATGAGCGCTTTCGCGCTAAATTTGATGGCGCTACAATTTTGGCATATATCTACGGTTTGGACACTCAACGTGAAGCCGTAGATCTACGGGACGGACCCTGAAAGGGTTAATAGATGCAATTATTAAGTCTTTTTTCTTGTCATGTGAGTGGAATCTAAGCATAACACTTTTTCTACCATGAGATCCTAGTAACCTGGCAACCTTTATTTCTGACTCTGGTACTGTAACTTTTGTTTGGTCCTTTATGATCTGGAGAGTAATTTCTTTACTGTTCGTTTGGTTCATATCACTGGGAAAAAGTGGACTGTTAACTATTACTGCATCTGATAGTTTATCTTGTTCAGTTTTATCTTCTTGGAGAGCAAAGTAGTCGCTGAACTGGTTATCTAAGTTGTACTTCCATTCTTTTACTGCTTCTTCAACCTTTGTATTAAGAGATATTATAATAATAATAATAATAATAATAATAATAATAATAATACAGTGGACCCCCGCATAACGATGGCATCGCATAGCGATTTTTCCGCATAACGATTACTTTTATCGCAAAATTTTTGCCCCGCATACCGATTAAAAACCCGCATACCGATTTTCGTCCGAGACGCGTCCAATGTGCCCTCAGCCAGCCTCACATGTGCCGCTCCGTCCCATTGTTTACCAGCCAGCCTCCGCGGTAACATCCAAGCATACACTCGGAATATTTCGTATTATTACAGTATTTTCGGTGCTGTTTCTGGAAAATAAGTGACCATGGGCCCCAAGAAAGCTTCTAGTGCCAACCCTACACCTCAAAGGGTAAGAATTACTATAGAGATGAAGAAAGAGATAATTGATAAGTATGAAAGTGGAGTGCGTATAGCCGACCTAGTCAAGCTGTACAAGAAACCCCAATCAACCATCGCTACTATTGTGGGCACCAGAAAGACAATCAAGGAAGCTGTTCTTGCCAAAGGTTCAACTGTGTTTTCGAAACAAAGATCGCAATTGATGGAAGATGTTGAGAGACTCTTATTGGTGTGGATAAATGAAAAACAGATAGCAGGAGATAGCGTCTCTCAAGCGATCATATGTGAAAAGGCTAGGAAGTTGCATGACGATTTAATTAAAAAAATGCCTGCAACTAGTGATGATGTGAGTGAATTTAAGGCCAGCAAAGGTTGGTTTGAGAGATTTAAGAAGCGTAGTGGCATCCATAGTGTGATAAGGCATGGTGAGGCTGCCAGTTCGGACCACAAAGCGGCTGAAAAATATGTGCAGGAATTCAAGGAGTACATAGAAACTGAAGGACTGAAACCTGAACAAGTGTTTAATTGTGATGAAACAGGCCTGTTCTGGAAGAAAATGCCAAGCAGGACCTACATTACTCAGGAGGAAAAGGCACTCCCAGGACATAAGCCTATGAAAGACAGGCTTACTTTGTTGATGTGTGCCAATGCTACTGGTGATTGCAAAGTGAAGCCTTTATTAGTGTATCACTCTGAAACTCCCAGAGCGTTCAGGCAAAAGAATGTCCTCAAGGATAATTTGTGTGTGCTGTGGAGGGCAAACAGTAAGGCATGGGTCACTAGGGAATTTTTCTATAACTGGTTACACCATGCATTTGCCCCCAATGTGAAAAATTACCTAACTGAAAAGAAATTAGAACTTAAGTGCCTCCTGGTGTTAGACAATGCCCCTGGTCATCCTACAGACGTGTCAGAGCGACTTTATGGGGACATGAGCTTCATTAAGGTGAAGTTTTTGCCTCCTAATACCACTCCTCTCCTGCAGCCCATGGACCAGCAGGTTATTTCCAACTTCAAGAAACTGTACACAAAAGCTCTGTTTGAAAGGTGCTTTGTAATGACCTCAGAAACTCAACTGACTCTAAGAGAGTTTTGGAGAGATCACTTTAATATCCTCAATTGTGTAAACCTTATAGGTAAGGCTTGGGAGGAAGTGACAAAGAGGACCTTGAACTCTGCTTGGAAGAAACTGTGGCCAGAATGTGTAGACAAAAGGGATTTTGAAGGGTTTGAGGCTAACCCTGAGAATCCTGTGCCAGTTGAGGAATCCATTGTGGCATTGGGAAAGTCCTTGGGGTTGGAGGTTAGTGGGGAGGATGTGGAAGAGTTGGTGGAGGAGGACAATGAAGAACTAACCACTGATGAGCTGCTAGATCAACTTCAACAGCAAGAGGCCACACCTGAGGAAATTGCTTCGGAGGAGGGGAGAGAGAAATTGAAGAAGTTGCCTACTTCAAAGATTAAGGAAATCTGTGCAAAGTGGCTTGAAGTGCAAACCTTCATGGATGAAAATCACCCTCACACAGCTATTGCAAGCCGTGCTGGTGATTATTACACTGACAATGTTGTGAAACACTTTAGGCAAGTCATAAAGGAACGAGAGGTACAGGCCACTATGGACAGATATCTTGTGCGAAAGAAGTCCAGTGACTCTGAAGCTGGCCCTAGTGGCATTAAAAGAAGAAGGGAAGTAACCCCAGAAAAGGACTTACTACCTCAAGTCCTAATGGAAGGGGATTCCCCTTCTAAACACTAACACACTCTCTCCCCTCCTCCCATCCCATCAATCATCACCAGATCTTCAATAAAAGTAAGTGTCATTTAATTGTGCATGCCTTTTTCAGTTTGTGTGTATTAAAATTAACATTTCATGTGGTAAAAAAAATTTTTTTTCATACTTTTGGGCGTCTTGCACGGATTAATTTTATTTCCATTATTTCTTATGGGGAAAATTGATTCGCATAACGATTATTTCGCATAACGATGAGCCCTCTTGCCTCTTGCACTGTATTTATAGATGGGGTTGTAAGAGAAGTAAATGCGAGGGTCTTGGCAAGAGGCGTGGAGTTAAAAGATAAAGAATCACACACAAAGTGGGAGTTGTCACAGCTGCTCTTTGCTGATGACACTGTGCTCTTGGGAGATTCTGAAGAGAAGTTGCAGAGATTGGTGGATGAATTTGGTAGGGTGTGCAAAAGAAGAAAATTAAAGGTGAATACAGGAAAGAGTAAGGTTATGAGGATAACAAAAAGATTAGGTGATGAAAGATTGAATATCAGATTGGAGGGAGAGAGTATGGAGGAGGTGAACGTATTCAGATATTTGGGAGTGGACGTGTCAGCGGATGGGTCTATGAAAGATGAGGTGAATCATAGAATTGATGAGGGAAAAAGAGTGAGTGGTGCACTTAGGAGTCTGTGGAGACAAAGAACTTTGTCCTTGGAGGCAAAGAGGGGAATGTATGAGAGTATAGTTTTACCAACGCTCTTATATGGGTGTGAAGCGTGGGTGATGAATGTTGCAGCGAGGAGAAGGCTGGAGGCAGTGGAGATGTCATGTCTGAGGGCAATGTGTGGTGTGAATATAATGCAGAGAATTCGTAGTTTGGAAGTTAGGAGGAGGTGCGGGATTACCAAAACTGTTGTCCAGAGGGCTGAGGAAGGGTTGTTGAGGTGGTTCGGACATGTAGAGAGAATGGAGCGAAACAGAATGACTTCAAGAGTGTATCAGTCTGTAGTGGAAGGAAGGCGGGGTAGGGGTCGGCCTAGGAAGGGTTGGAGGGAGGGGGTAAAGGAGGTTTTGTGTGCGAGGGGCTTGGACTTCCAGCAGGCATGCGTGAGCGTGTTTGATAGGAGTGAATGGAGACAAATGGTTTTTAATACTTGACGTGCTGTTGGAGTGTGAGCAAAGTAACATTTATGAAGGGATTCAGGGAAACCGGCAGGCCGGACTTGAGTCCTGGAGATGGGAAGTACAGTGCCTGCACTCTGAAGGAGGGGTGTTAATGTTGCAGTTTAAAAACTGTAGTGTAAAGCACCCTTCTGGCAAGACAGTGATGGAGTGAATGATGGTGAAAGTTTTTCTTTTTCGGGCCACCCTGCCTTGGTGGGAATCGGCCGGTGTGATAATAAAAAAAAAAATAATAATAATAATAATAATAATAATATCTTTATTTACTACAAGTACATGTACAAGGTATACAGTCCTAGCTGACAACAATGACATACTACTATATAGAAACTCCCTTGTTATGCTCTGCATTTCGGGCAAATTAGGTCAGTGTCCCGGGATGCGACCCACACCAGTCGACTAACACCCAAGTACCCATTTTACTGATGGGGAACATAGACAACAGGTGGAAAGAAACATGTCCAATGTTTCTACTCTGGCTGGGAATTGAACCCAGGCCCTCGCTGTGTGAAGCGAGGGCCTGGGTTCGATTCCCAGCCAGAGTAGAAACATTGGACATGTTTCTTTCCACCTGTTGTCTATGTTCCCCATCAGTAAAATGGGTACCTGGGTGTTAGTCGACTGGTGT
Source organism: Cherax quadricarinatus (assembly GCF_038502225.1). NCBI lineage: Eukaryota > Metazoa > Arthropoda > Malacostraca > Decapoda > Parastacidae > Cherax > Cherax quadricarinatus. The sequence goes on from NC_091327.1 coordinate 8,472,395, forward strand.
GGGTCGCATCCCGGGACACTGACCTAATTTGCCCAAAATGCAGAGCATAACAAGGGAGTTTCTATATAGTAGTATGTCATTGTTGTCAGTTAGGACTATATACCTTGTACATGTACTTGTAGTAAATAAAGATATTATTATTATTATTATTATTATTATTATTATTATTATTATTATTATTATTATTATTATTATTATTATTATTATTATTATAATATCTCTTAATACAAAGGTTGAAGAAGCAGTAAAAGAATGGAAGTACAACTTAGATAACCAGTTCAGTAACTACTTTGCTCTCCAAGAAGATAAAACTGAACAAGATAAACTATCAGATGCATGGCTATCTATGACTGTTTGGATGGTCTTGCCACAGTTTGTCATTCCTGGTGTTGATAACTTTTGTTCAAGACTGAGGATTTTGTTTTCGAGTTGTGTCATCCTGGTGTCTTGTTTTGTTAGCGTCTCTCGAAGATTCATATTTTCAATAACTAAGGTGGAGATGCATGACTTTAGGGTATCTGGATCGTTGGTCATACCTGAGAGACTACTTGGTAGGTTGAATCTGGGGAAGAGAGGGGTGGATGGGCTGGTGGCAGCCATGTTTGTTGTTATTGTTGTGGTGTGGCCTTGAGCGGTGGTGAGTGGGGTGGTTGCTGGGCCGGCGTCCTCCTGGCTACACTTGTTGAATAGTTGATTTTTCAGTGTTTTCTTGCTGGCCTTGGTGCTGTTTCCTCTTAGATTGCGCCTCATAATACTACAGGAATTGTTGTAGTTAAGAAGAAGTTGTAGTTATACAAAGCTTAGGGTTATGTTGCTTGGCTGGCAGTGGGGTGTTGCTTTGGGTTTGAAGGCAGTCTTCCTTTGATCTCTAATATTTTCGGTTTGTAGGTTTCACTGTTGGTAATCTTTGGTCATTCTGGGTGCTACGTTGGGTAGTGCAGTTTTGCTTGTAACTAGGTCATCATAGGAGCATTGGTGGCTCTGATAGTTGGAGAAAAGTACGGAGCTTGGAGGTCGCTGCTGTTGCTACCGCTGCCGCTGAAATTGGCCAAATTGCCAATTTCTGACCACTTTATTGGGTGGTTGAAATCAGTAAATGAATAGTCTCAGTTGATAGAACAAATTGAGTTTTAAAGAAATAGTTATGAGTTTGGTTAACTGGAATGATGGAATTGGCCGAAAATAGGGCTCAAAGTGGGCGAAATCGGCGATGCATATTGCCGAGATCACTAACTTCATGAGAGTGTAATTCCATAAGCTTTCCCTCAAATTTCATACTTTTGGTGTCACTGCCATCGGGAAAAGATTTTCTATCATTTCATAAGAAATTTTTTTTTTTTTTTAACTAATTTTCAACACAGGGAGACAATTTCAGAATTGGGGTCGCGATGGTCAAAGGGTTAACCTCTTAGCAGCGTTTATGAAATCTTTTATTTCTGCCATATCTTCCTTTGAAATATCTGGTCCAGTTTGTGTATCTTCTTAACTGTCCAGTTCCTTGATGTCCTTAGTTTTATTTTGAAGTTTTTTATGTGTAATCTATGTAAATGTTATTTATAGTGGCCCATGAATGCTATTCATAGTGGCCTATAAGTATTGTGGCATATAGGCGTATTTTCCAATATGCCTTTATGCCACAAGATGTTCTTGAAAACTGATATCCACAATGCATTTTATCATCTCATTTATGTGTTCTTCCTCTGTGATTCTTTTTATTTGTGATTATATTTCTTTTTCAGCACAGGAAAAAGCAATAATCATTTTATCTCTGTCAACAGTGTTCCTCATTAGCTTAAAGATATTTGCAATCTCCTTTTCAATTTCTTCACTAATATTGGCTCTAGCAGTGATTTCTTCAGCTAATATCACATGTTGTTTAATCTCTTTATTTTCTCTAGTGAATTTTGCAAAACTATCTTCAGTCTTATATTTATATTCTTCCAGATCTTTCCTCTCCTTTTCTAAGCTTTTGTTGGCACTCAGAAATATACTGTGCTATCTGCACCTGCTGTTCTAATTCTGACTTATGCTTAGTTATTCCTGCTTAACTATCCTCTAATTTAGTTTTTGAAGTCTACTAAACCTTTCATTTCCTTCCCAGTATTATCCTTATTTATAGATAATTCCTGATCTATCACCTCTTCTTTATTACTTACTTAATATCTTTGATATTTGCTGTGGGGAGGCTTTTAAATCTACTATTTCACTATTTAATGTTTTATTATCCTCATGTATTTCTCAGTTATGCTTCTTGCCTTACTTGAAGTTGTGCAATTTCAGTTATTCTATCCATCCTTCTGCTGGTTTGCTTGTCTACAGGTGTATTGTCAACATGTACACCACTCTACTCTTGTGTTACTCTTTCTTCTTAATCTATTAATTACATTATTCTTACCTCAGAAAATGATTCATATTAATTATTTCCTTCCATTTTTGGGGACACTACTCACATAAAACTCTACTACCTATGCTACAAAACAGGCACAGTTCTTTTTACCCAGGATGAGGTGGCTGTGTGTGTGTACTCACTTATATGTGGTTGCAGGGGTCGATTCACAGCTCCTGGCCCCAAGGAAAGGCATGTGTGCACACACACACACACACACACACCAGGAGCTGGGACTCGACCCCTGCACCCTCAACTAGGTGAGTACACACACATATATATATATATATATTCTCCATGGGGAAGTGGAACAGAATTCTTCCTCCGTAAGCCATGCGTGTCGTAAGAGGCGACTAAAATGCTGGGAGCAGGGGGCTAGTAACCCCTTCTCCTGTATACATTACTAGAGTTAAAAAGAGAAACTATTGTTTTTCTTTTTGGGCCACCCTGCTTCGGTGGGATATGGCCAGTTTGTTGAAAGAAGATATATATATATATATATATATATATATATATATATATATATATATATATATATATATATATATATATATATATAAACTGTATATAATAATCTCATGTGTATTTGCTTTAAAGAAGAGAAAGAGCTGAGCATAATGGGTCGAGTGTTAGTAACTGTGATGGCTGGAGTCTCCCTGAGTGAGAGACAGAATGAGGGTAAGGACACTACTCTAGTGCAAGTAACATCACTAGCTACTGCAAGTAACATCACTAGTGCAACTAACACCAATAGCTAGTGCAAATAACACCACTAGCTAGTGCAACTAACACCACTAGGTGGTGCAACTAACACCACTAGCTAGTGCAACTAACACCACTAGCTAGTGCAACTAATATCTTTGCAGCATGCTGATGTATTGAGTGCATGATGTTCCCCAAGCATAGTGCAGTAATTGGTCATTGGACATTTAGGATAACTGTTAACACTATGTACTGTACATGACTGTTAATACTGAGTACTAAACATAACTGTTAACACTATGTACTGTGCATAAATGTTAACACTATGTACTGTACATAACTGTTAAGAAACAGTGTACATGAGAGACAGAGAGAGATTTTGGGAGATGCTAAGTAAGTGTTTAGGGAGTTTTGAATCAAGTGAGAATAATTGTGGTAGGGGACCTTAATGGTTTCTATACAAATGAACTTTGTATGGAAAGAGGTTTGGTAATAGCTAATACACATTTTAATAATAAGAGGATAAGTACGTGAAGTATGACATTGGGCATAATGACAGTTGTCTGTTGGACTGGGTATTGATGGATACTTCTGGATGTGCATGTTTATCAAGGGGCCACAGGTATATCAGATCATTATTTAGTTGTAGCTACAGTGACAGCAAAAGTTTAATGGAGTACAAGGAGAATGGCATCAGCAAGTAAGAGAGAAAGAGAAAGAAAGAGAGGTGAAATTTTATACACTGGGAAGTACAGTGCCAGCACTGTGAAGGAAGGGTGGAAATATTGACAATGTTGAACTGTAGCATTGGTGTGCATCTGGCAAGACAGTGATGGAGTAAGTGATGGTGAAAGTGTTTCTTCTTTTTGGGTCACCATACCTATGTGGGAGACAGCTGGTGTGTTAAAAAAAATTGTTAACACCACGTAGTGTACATCACCACCTCCACAAACAACACTACCATCACCAACACTATAATCACCCCCACCAATGCTATAATCACTACCATCACCAACACTATAATCACCCCCACCAACACTATAATCACTACCATCACCAACACTGTCACCACTATCACCACCACTATCACCATCTTCACCACCACCTCCACCGCCACCACCACCACTATTATCACTACCATGACCATTATCACTACCATGACCATTATCACTACCATGACCATTATCAAAAACACCATTATCACCACCACCATTACCACCATCACCATTATCACCATCACCCCCACCATCACCACCCTCACCATCACCACCCCCACCATCACCACCCCTACCATCACCACAGCCACCACCACCCCACCATCACCACCCCACCATCACCCCCCACCATCACCACCCCACCATCACCACCCAACCATCACCCCCTACAATCACCACCCCCTACAATCACCACCCCACCATCACCACCCCCACCATCACCACCCCCATCATCACCACCCCACCACCACCACTACCCCACCATCACCACCACCCCACCATCACCACCACCCAATCATCACCACCACCCAATCATCACCACCCCCACCATCACCACCCCCACCATCACCACCCCCACCATCACCACCCCCACCATCACCACCCCACCATCACCACCCCCAACATCACCACCCCCATCCTCACCACCCCCATCATCACAACCCCACCATCACCACCACCACCATCAAGATCACCACCCCCACCATCACCACCCCAACCATCACCACCCCAACCATCACCACACCCACCATCACTACCCCACCATCACCACCCCCACCATCACCACCCTCACCATCACCAAACCACCATCACCACCCCACCATCACCACCCCACCAACACCACCCCTACCATCACCACCCCCTACCGTCACCACCCCGACCATCATCACCTCCTGTACCATCACCACCTCCACCATCACCACCCCCACCATCACCACCCCCACCATCACCACCTCCACCATCACTACCTCCACCATCAGCACCCCCACCATCAACACCCCCACCATCAACACCTCCCCAACACTACACCCCCACCATCAACACCTCCCCAACACTACACCCCCACCATCAACACCCCCACCATCACCACTCCCACCATCACCACCCCCACCATCACCACCCCCAATGTCACCACCCACACCATCACCACCCACACCATCACCATCACCCACATCACCACCCACACCATCACCACCCCCACCACCACCCACACCATCACCACCCCCATCCTCACCATCTCCATCATCACCACCCCACCATCACCCCAACATCACCACCCTCCCACCATCACCACCACCTAACACCATCACCACCCCCACCATCACCACCCCTCACCATCACCACCCCCACCATCACCACCCCCACCATCACCACCCCGACTGTCACCACCCCCACCATCACCACCCCCACCCCCACCATCACCACCCCCACCATCACCACCCCCACCATCACCACCCCCACCATCACCACCCCGACTGTCACCACCCTCACCATCACCACCCCCACCATCACCACCCCCATCATCACCACCGCCCACCATCACCACCACCACCATCACCACCCCCATAATCACCATCCCCATCATCACCACCCCCATCATCGCCACCCCACCATCACCACCCCACCATCACCACCACCCCCACTACCATCCCACCATCACCACCCCTACCATCACCACCCCACCATCACCACCCCACCATCACAACCCCCCACCATCACAACCCGCTCCATCACCACCCCCACCATCACCATCCCACCATCATCACCCCACCATCACCACCCTTACCATCACCACCATCACCACCCCCACCATCGCCACCCCCACCATCACCACCACCACCATCACCACCCCCAACATCACCACCCCCACCATCACCACCCCCCACCATCACCACCCCCCACCATCACCACCCCCACCACCACCACTACCACCATCACCACCCCCACCATCACCACCCCCACCATCACCACCACCACCACCACCATCACCACCCCCACCACCACCACCACCACCACCACCACCACCACCACCACCACCACCACCACCACCACCACCACCACCACCACCACCACCACCACCACCACCACCACCACCACCACCATCACCACCACCACCACCACCACCACCACCATCACCACCCCCACCACCACCCCACCCCCACCCCACCAACACCACCCCAACTGTCACCACCCCAACCATCACCACCCAACCATCAGCACCCCCACCATCACCACCCCACCATCACCACCCCACCATCACCACCACCTTCACTGCCCCTGCCACCACCCCACCATCACCACTACCACCACCCCATCACCACCACCACCCTATCACCACCACCACCCTATCACCACCACCACCACCACCACCACCACCACTACCACCACCACCACCACCCCATCACCACCATCATCTCCACCCCACCATCACCACACCTACCATCACCACCCCACCATCACCACCCCTACCATCACCACCCCACCATCACCACCCCACCATCACCACCCCACCATCACCACCCCCACCATCACCACCCCCCACCATCACCACCCCACCATCACCACCCCCACCATCACCACCCCCACCATCACCACCCCCACCATCACCACCCCCACCATCTCCACTCCCACCATCACCACCCCCACCATCACCACCCCCACCATCACCACCCCCACCATCACCACCCCACCATCACCACCCCCTCCATCACCACCCCACCATCACCACCCCACCATCACCACCCCACCATCACCACCCCACCATCACCACCCCCATCATCAACACCCCCACAATAACCACCCCACCATCACAACCCCCCAACATCACCACCCCCACCATCACCACCCCACCATCACCCCACCATCACCACCACCCCACCATCATCACCCCTACCATCACCACCCCACCATCACCACCCCCACCATCACCACCCCCACCATCACCACCCCCAACATCACCACCCCCACCACCATCACCACCCCCACCAACACCCCACCATCCCCCCACCATCACCACACCAACTGTCACCACCCCAACCATCACCACCACCACCATCACCACCACCATCACCACCCCACCATCACCACTACCACCACCCCATCACCACCATCACCCCATCACCACCACCACCACTGCCGCCACCACCACCACCCCATCACCACCATCATCTCCACCATCACCACCCCACCATCACCACCCCACCATCACCACCCCACCATCACCACCCCCATCATCACCACCCCCACCATAACCACCCCACCATCACAACCCCCCACCATCACCACCCCCACCATCACCACCCCACCATCACCCCACCATCACCACCACCCCACCATCATCACCCCTACCATCACCACCCCCACCATCACCACCCCCACCATCACCACCCCCACCCCCACCGTCACCACCCCCAACATCACCACCCCCACCACCATCACCACCCCCACCAACACCCCACCATCCCCCCACCATCACCACACCAACTGTCACCACCCCAACCATCACCACCCCACCATCAGCACCCCCACCATCACCACCCCACCATCACCACTACCACCACCCCATCACCACCATCACCCCATCACCACCACCACCCCATCACCACCACCACCCCATCACCACCACCACCCCATCACCACCACCACCACTGCCGCCACCACCACCACCACCCCATCACCACCATCATCTCCACCATCACCACCCCACCATCACCACCCCTACTATCACCACCCCAGCATCACCACCCCTACTATCACCACCCCACCATCAGCACCCCCACCATCACCACCCCACCATCACCACCCCCACTATCACCACCCCCACCATCACCACCCCCACCATCACCACCCCCACCATCACCACCCCACCACCCCCACCATCACCACCCCACCATCACCACCCCACCATCACCACCCCCACCATCACCACCACAATCACCACCCCACCATCACTACCCCCACCATCACCACCTCACCATCACCACCCCCACCATCACCACCCCCACCATCACCACCCCCACCATCACCCCCCCCCCACCACCACCCCATCACCACCCCCATCACCACCCACACCATCACCACCCCCACCATCACCACCCCCATCATCACCACCCCACCACCACCACTCCTACCATCACCACCCCACCATCAGCACCCCCACCATCACCACCCCACCATCACCACTCCACCATCACCCCCACCCCACCATCACCCCCACCCCACCATCACCACCTCCATCACCACCACCCCCACCATCACCACCACCACCATCACCACCATCACCACCCCCCACACCCCCCACCATCACCACCCTCACCATCACCACCCCACCATCACCACCACCATCACTGCCCCCACCACTACCCCACCATAACCACTGCCACCACCCCATCACCACCACCACCCCATTACCACCATCACCCTATCACCAGCACCACCCCATCACCACCACCACCACCACCATCACTACCAGCACCATTACTACCACCTCCCATCACCACCACCACCACCAGCACCACCATCACCACCACCACCACCACCACCACCACCACCACCACCATCACCACTACCACCACCTACCATCACCACCCCACCATCACAACCCCCCACCATCACCACCCCACTATCACCACCCCACCATCACCACCACCCCACCATCACCACCACCCCACCATCACCACCACCCTACCATCACCACCACCCCACCATCACCACCACCCCACCATCACCACCACCACCATCACCACCACCACCATCACCACCACCACCACCACCACCACCATCACCACAACCACCACCACCCCACCATCCCCCCACCATCACCACCCCCACCATCACTATCCCCACCATCACCACCCCACCATCACCACCCCACCATCACCACCACCATCACTGCCCCCACCACCACCCCACCATCACCACTACCACCACCCCATCACCACCACCACCACCACCACCACACCATTACCACCACCACCCCATCACCACCACCACCACCACTACCACCACCATCATCTCCACCATCACTACCAGCACCATTACTACAACCTACCATCACCACCACCACCATCACCACTAACACCACCATCACCACTAACACCACCATCACCACTAACACCACCATCACCACTATCACCACCTACCATCACCACCACCACGTTAGTTATGGTAAAGACAATGCCACCATTGTCATCATTGTCACCATCACCACCACCACCATGATAGTGGTTGTGATGACAATGACAGTGCCACTGACATTGTCACTGTCATCATTACCATTGTCATCACCATTATCATCATTGTCATCACCATCATCTCTCACTTCACTTGTAATATTCATTATTTTACTTGTGTTCACACTAATGGTTTCTTGAAAATTTCCCATTATTATTACCCAAGATTATCAAAATACAGTTTGCATACTTTTTTTTTTTTTGCTGGATTGTGTTTTTATTCATGCATTATATTACAAAGGTAAAGATGAGTAAATTATTGCATGATTGCTAGCAGTGCATGATACACTCTGTCTGTATTTTCATGTAACCCTTCAAGTTTGTTATTATATTTATTCTATATTTTCTGCTAAGAAAGAATATTAAATTTTTTTAAAATTTTTTCTTTTGGATGTTTATTAACCTTTTTCCTTTTATCCTCAGAGCTGTAGCTTAATTAATTATGATGTTGCACTGCTTATTGATGGTACCAGTAACTTGAAGTGCTCTGTCTTACTCTACCAATAAACTAACCTGCATGCTGTTCCATAGTTCGTGCTAGACGACCCCAGGGACTCCTCCGTACACACATACTCAGCGGAACTAAGCTTGATTCTTGGGGCAAAGGTATCTTGTAACCTAGACACCATCTACTCTATTTTATAAGCCACTTTTGCTAATTAGTTACTTGGGGACTCTCATTTGTTCATGGTGCATTAGTAGGCTTTGCTAAATACCCATATTTATGAAAATGTCAGATTTTGCTGACATATATCTAGACAATAAACCAGAATTGAATATATGATTTCTAATTTGCCCATTTGCAAGTTTTCAAAAATGCAGTGATTATCAAAACATTATCAGACAGTCATTATTTTGAAGGTGCACTGAAGGCTTCAGAGTTACCACTGAACATAAAGTGTGCAATATAGGTGGTGGTTTCTGTGTAGGTTACATTTTGTGAGAGGCATGGCAGTCATGCAGACACTGCTACTGTGAGAGGCATGGCAGTCATGCAGACACTGCTACTGTGAGAGGCATGGCAGCCATGCAGACACTGCTACTGTGAGAGGCATGGCAGCCATGCAGACACTGCTACTGTGAGAGGCATGGCAGCCATGCAGACACTGCTACTGTGAGAGGCATGGCAGCCATGCAGACACTGCTACTGTGAGAGGTGTGGCAGCCATGCAGACACTACTACTGTGAGAGGTGTGGCAGCCATGCTGACACTGCTACTGTGTACCTTGAGGCAGGTGTTTGATACTGACTGTCATATCTCACTTATTGTGCAGACATGTAGTACAGAAGAAAAGAACAGATAAGAAAGGTGAGCCTATCACTTTAATGTAGACACTTGACTCGGGAAATCGTAATGAGATGATTGCAAACAAACCATACCACAGGTGGGGCTTCAACCTGCAGTTAGAGAGTCACAAAACTCCAGACCGACACATTAGCTACTGGGCTACCTGCAGTGTCAACACAGTGGTCTAAGCCTCTACAACATGCTACCTGCAGATAAAAATATTGCCAGAGCACAGGTATATGTTTTCAAGAAGAAACTGGACCACTGCTTGTTGAAAGTGCCTAATTCAGCAAAGTTGTGATGAATATGTATGCCTGCAGAATACTAACAACTAAAGTCTGGTCAGTCAAGAAGTCAGGAAATCCAGCCTTAGTGCTGGCTGTGAGAATAGAAAAGTCATCATAAATGGTCACTGGTATGTTTCATGAATTACTAACCAGAATACAGTATTGGAAATACTTTTTCTGGGTGAAAGTCCCACCTTCAATGTAGACTGAATTATTTTTACAGAAACTAATCTACTGTATCAAGTATGACTTTGAACTTTTACATTTAAAGCAGATAGATGTCTGGTGGAAGTACTGAATTTACCTATTGGTTGAGAATTTTTTATTATAAAAATATTACAGTAATAGTCTGCAAAAAAGACACTGTTGCTTGGTACTCTAACATGAGGAATGTTGGAGATCATTCCTACATAACATTAATCAGTCTTGTTTGGTACCTTAGTATGAGAAATGTTGGAGATCATTCCTACATAACATTAATCAGTCTTGTTTGATACTCTAGCATGAGGAATGTTGGAGATCATTCCTACATAACATTAATCAGTCTTGTTTGGTACCTTAGTATGAGAAATGTTGGAGATCATTCCTACATAACATTAATCAGTCTTGTTTGATACTCTAGCATGAGGAATGTTGGAGATCATTCCTACATAACATTAATCAGTCTTGCTTGGTACTCTAGCATGAGTAATGTTCAAGATCATTCCTACATAACATTAGTTAATCTTGCTTGGTACTCTAGCATGAGGAATGTTGGAGATCATTCCTACATAACATTAATCAGACAGTCATGCTTAGTGCTTTGGCATAAGGAATGAAGATCATTCCTCAGTAACAGTCATTCTTCAATTTTGGTGTTTGTCTACACATTTTGATGGTCAAAAGTCATTTATTATATAATAAATTTTATCTGCAAGAATTAGTTTAAAAATATCTAGTGTTTTACCAATGCACTGCATACTATATGTTTTTTACATGCTTGCTTTCTTGTATTTTTATCACAGTAAAATGTTGATTTACCAGACCCTCGTATAACAGATTTCAGATTTAATAAACAACTTTGTTAAATCCAGAATTGTCTATACACTGGGTAAATTATTTTTGGATTTAACAAACAATTTTACCACCTGTCAACTTTACATCAGTTGTATCCCCTTGCTCCATTCTCTTCCCATTCATCCTGTTAATAGATTACATCAATGTTTTACTGTCCTCTTAGTTTGGGTCTCTGTTATTGTGCAAGTTAACATGTAAAATACATTTCAGAACATATTATAAACAACGTATAAACAAATAACCCACACATAGGAGAATGAAACTTATGACAGCATAATAACTTTCATCTCACTATGTGTGGGTCATTTGTGTATTGTTCCAGGCAGGGTATTGTGCCTTTTTATTCATAATAAACAATGTATCTAACACCGACTGTATTTATAATAAGCTAATGTTTACAAAATTTCAGAGTCTGAGGTAAGTACTTTTATACCATACTCATCATGTGTACTAGTAACCATAACTAGCATAATACAGTTGGCTCTCTTATAAAGCTATATACACCTACCATCCGACTTACGACTGAGTTCGGTTCCGAGAAACCGGTTGTAAGTCGAAATGGACGTAAGTCGAACTTTACTACTGAATATCAACATCACATTTTTGTAATGACTTTATTTTATTGTTTTATTTTGGTATTTCATGTTTTACTTAACTTTTTATGCTGTTAGTACTGTATTTTATACTGTAAGGTTTAGGATAAACAATGTGTACAACACAAATAGTTGTTTATTTCCCAGAAATTTGGCATAAAAAACACGGTCGTAAGTCGAGTGGTCGTAAGTCGAGCAGGTTGTAAGTCGAGCAGGTTGTAAGTCGGATGGTAGGTGTATACTGCAGTCTTTTGTAAATGCAATAGAAAGGCCACATTAAAAACTGAATTGAATCAGCATACACACAGTATGAATGAATTTGCATTATGAATGAGCATACATTATGAATGAGTATACATTATGAATGAACATACACACATTGTGAATGAGAATACACATATTATGAATGAGCATACACATGTTATAAACGAACATACACTATAAATGAGCATACACATGTTATAAACGAACATACACTATAAATGAGCATCCACATGTTATTAATGAACATAAAGACAGTACAGTGGTACCTTGACTTACAAGTGCCCCAACTTACAAGTTTTCCAAGTTACTAGCAGTTGCTTGGTTGACTTTGTTTTGAGTTGCAAGCCAAAATCTGAGTTACAAGCGAGCTTCAGATACACCACTAATTGGCGGTGTACCTGAAGTCAAATGTAACTCTGTACCCAGAGGAATGTAAGGTACTTCACCCCATCCCACGTGTGCTTCCACATTACGCATTTATACACGTATTTATACATGTAAATTCTAGCGGCTTCATATCAAGCGGGAGAAAGCTGGTAGGCCCACATGTGAGAGAATGGGTCTGTGTGGTCATTGTGCACCACATAAAAAAAATTCTGCAGCACGCAGTGCGTAATGAGAAAAAAAAAACTCTGACTGTTTTCATGGTCTCAGGTGATAAAATGGAAAACATATTAAAGAAATAGAGATGATTTTGATTACTTTCACAATGAAAACAACCTTGAAATTAAGCTCAAAGTAGCAGAAATGTTCGATTTTTACCAATGTTCAGGAGTAAACAAATCACACCACACTTCCAATACACTTCAACTGGGGAGCCATAACAGTAAATTTTGTATTTTTTTGTATGAATAAAAAATCAAAATAGAAAGCAATAGTAATATAAGAAGGGCCTAGAGACATGACTAATGAACAGAGGATATGTTATTTTAGTGCCAAGAATGTCTACATTGTTTATTCTGGACTCTATTTTGAAATTGGCATCTTTTTTAATTTGCATGAAATTGGCCAAATTGCCAATTTCTGACCACTTAATTGGGTAGTTCAAATCAGTAAATGGGCGGTTTCTTGTACTCAGCAGATAGAAAAAATGGAGTTCTAAAGAAATGGCTATGAGCTGGGTCAACTGGAGCAACAGAATTGGCCAAAAACAGGGCTCAAAGTCGGCGAAATTGCGGATGCGTACATGTTGCTGAGACCGCTAAATTCGCGGGAGCGTAATTCCGTGAGTTTTCGACCAAATTTCGTATTTTTGGTGTCATTACCATCAGGAAAAGATTCTCTATCATTTCATAAGAAAAACAAATTTTTTTTTCCAAAAAATTATCGACATAGAATGACAGTTTCAGAAAGGGGCCTGTGACAGTCAAAGGATTAAGACCCATTCTATGCTGACCAGGCATCTCAGGGCAATTGTGCCAAATTTGGAGGCAGGAAAATTTAAACGTATATATACGTTTGGGGCACTACGCGTAAGAAAGTATATGTATGCTTGCACCATTTAGGGGTTAAGGTGGGTGGAGTACTGATAGTGATGGGTGTAGTCATGGTGGTGGGTGGAGTAGTCATGGTGGTCAGTGGAGTAGTGATGGTGGTGGGTGGAGTAGTGATAGTGGTGGGTGGAGTAGTCATGGTGGTGGCTGGAGTAGTCAAGGTGGTCAGTGGAGTAGTGATGGTGGTGGGTATAGTAGTGAATGTGGTGGTTGGAGTAGATATGGTGGTGGCTGGAGTAGTGAGGGTCGTGGGTGGAGTACTGAAGGTGGTGGGTGGAGTGGAGATGGTGGTGGGTGGAGTAGTGAGGGTCGTGGGTGGAGTAGCGAAGGTGGTAGGCAGAGTGGTGGGTGTAGTGGAGATGGTGGTGGGTGGAGTAGTGAAGGTGGTGGGTGAACTAGTGAAGGTGGTGGATGGAGTAGTGAGGGTAGTGGGTATAGTAGACATGGTGGTGGGTGGAGTAGTGAAGGTGGTGGGTATGGTAGAGATGGTGGTGGGTGGAGTAGTGAAGGTGGTGGGTGGAGTAGTGAAGGTGGTGGGTGGAGTGGATATGGTGGTGGGTGGAGTAGTGAAGGTGGTGGGTGGAGTAGTGAAGGTGGTGAGTGGAGTAGTGAGGATGGTGGGTATAGTAGAGATGGTGGTGGGTGGAGTAGTGAAGGTGATGGGTGGAGTAGATATGGTGATGGGTGGGGTAATGAGTGTGGTGGGTGTAGTAGAAATGGTGGTTGGGGTAGTAGTGAAGGTGGTGGAGAGAGTAGTGAAGGTGGTGGATGGCATAGTGAAGGTGATGGGTGGGGCAGTGAAGGTGGTGGGTGGAGTAGTGAAGGTGGTGGGTGGAGTAATGAAGGTGGTTGGTGTAGTAGAGATGGTGGTGGGTGGAGTAGTGAGGTGGTTGGTGGAGTAGTGAGGGTGGTGGGTGGAGTAGTGAGGTGGTTGGTGGAGTAGTGAGGGTGGTGGGTGGAGTAGTGAGGTGGTTGGTAGAGTAGTGAGGGTGGTGGGTGGAGTAGTGAGGTGGTTGGTGGAGTAGTGAGGGTGGTGGGTGTAATAGAGATGGTGGTGGGTGTAGTAGAGATCATGGTGGGTGTAGTAGGGATTGTGGTTGATGGAGTAGTGAGGGTGGTAGGTGTAGTAGAGATGGTGGTGGGTGGAGTATACAATATTTCTTATTTTTAAATGCATTTTTCTTATTTAAAAATGCATAACAAAAAAAACTGGGGTGGTTTTTGGGGAGGCTGGAACGGACTAATGCCATTTCTGTTAATATCAGTGAGGAGAATTGATTTGAACAAATTGAGTTAAGAGCTTTGTCACAGGATGAATTATACTTGTGAGTCGAAGTACCACTGTATTAATAAGCATACATACACTGTGAATGAACATACACACACTGTGAATGAACATACACACACTGTGAATGAACATACACACACTGTGAATGAACATACACACACTGTGAATGAACATATATACACTGTGAATGAACATACACACACTGTGAATGAACATACACTGTGAATGAACATACACATCAACCAAATCTTTCAGTGGGCTGCAGAAAACAATATGAAGTTCAACGATGAGAAATTTCAATTACTCACATATGGTAAACACGAGGAAATTAAATCTTCATCAGAGTACAAAACAAATTCTGGCCACAAAATAGAGCAAAACACCAACGTCAAAGACCTGGGAGTGATCATGTCGGAGGATCTCACCTTCAAGGACCATAACATTGTATCAATCGCATCTGCTAGAAAAATGACAGGATGGATAATGAGAACCTTCAAAACTAGGGAGGCCAAGCCCATGATGACACTCTTCAGGTCACTTGTTCTATCTAGGCTGGAATATTGCTGCACACAAACAGCACCTTTCAAGGCAGGTGAAATTGCTGACCTAGAAAATGTACAGAGAACCTTCACGGCACGCATAACGGAGATAAAACACCTCAATTACTGGGAGCGCTTGAGGTTCCTAAACCTGTATTCCCTGGAACGCAGGCGGGAGAGATACATGATTATATACACCTGGAAAATCTTAGAGGGACTAGTACCGAACTTGCACACGAAAATCACTCACTACGAAAGCAAAAGACTTGGCAGACGATGCAACATCCCCTCAATGAAAAGCAGGGGCGTCACTAGCACGTTAAGAGACCATACAATAAGTGTCAGGGGCCCAAGACTGTTCAACTGCCTCCCAGCATACATAAGGGGGATTACCAACAGACCCCTGGCAGTCTTCAAGCTGGCACTGGACAAGCACCTAAAGTTGGTTCCTGAACAGCCGGGCTGTGGCTCATACGTTGGTTTGCGTGCAGCCAACAGTAACAACCTGGTTGATCAGGCTCTGATCCACCAGGAGGCCTGGTCACAGACCGGGCCGCGGGGGCGTTGACCCCCGGAACTCTCCAGGTAAACTCAAGGTAAACACACACTGTGAATGAACATACACACACTATGAATGAACATACACTGTGAATGAACATACACACACTATGAATGAACATACACTGTGAATGAACATACACTATGAATGAACATACACACAGTGTGAATGAACATACACACACTATGAATGAACATACACACACTGTGAATGAACATACACACACTGTGAATGAACATACACACACTATGGATGAACATACACTATGAATGAACATACACTATGAATGAACATACACTATGAATGAACATACACACACTGTGAATGAACATACACTATGAATGAACATACACTATGAATGAACATACACACACTGTGAATGAGCATACACACACTATGGATGAACATACACTATGGATGAACATACACTATGGATGAACATACACTGTGAATGAACATACACACACTATGAATGAACATACACACACTATGAATGAACATACACACACTATAAATGAACACACGCTATGAATGAACATACACTATGAATGAACATACACACACTATGAATGAACATACACACACTATGAATGAACATACACTATGAATGAACACACACTATGAATGAACATACACTATGAATGAACATACACTATGAATGAACATACACACACTATGAATGAACATACACACACTATGAATGAACATACACTATGAATGAACACACACTATGAATGAACATACACTATGAATGAACATACACTATGAATGAACATACACTATGAATGAACATACACACACTATGAATGAACATACACTATGAATGAACATACACACACTATGAATGAACATACACTATGAATGAACATACACACACTATGAATGAACATACACTATGAATGAACATACACACACTGTGAACGAACATACACTATGAATGAACATACACTATGAATGAACATACACACACTATGAATGAACATACACTATGAATGAACATACACACACTATGAATGAACATACACTATGAATGAACATACACACACTATGAACGACCATGGCGTAATAGCGCACAAAATGCGTGCTAAAGGAATAACAGGAAAAGTCGGTCGATGGATCTATAATTTCCTCACTAACAGAACACAGAGAGTAGTCGTCAACAGAGTAAAGTCCGAGGCAGCTACGGTGAAAAGCTCTGTTCCACAAGGCACAGTACTAGCTCCCATCTTGTTCCTCATCCTCATATCCGACATAGACAAGGATGTCAGCCACAGCACCGTGTCTTCCTTTGCAGATGACACCCGAATCTGCATGACAGTGTCTTCCATTGTAGACACTGCAAGGCTCCAGGCGGACATCAGCCAAATCTTTCAGTGGGCTGCAGAAAACAATATGAAGTTCAACGATGAGAAATTTCAATTACTCAGATATGGTAAACATGAGGAAATTAAATCTTCATCAGAGTACAAAACAAATTCTGGCCACAAAATAGAGCGAAACACCAACGTCAAAGACCTGGGAGTGATTATGTCGGAGGATCTCACCTTCAAGGACCATAACATTGTATCAATCACATCTGCTAGAAAAATGACAGGATGGATAATGAGAACCTTCAAAACTAGGGAGGCCAAGCCCATGATGACACTCTTCAGGTCACTTGTTCTATCTAGGCTGGAATATTGCTGCACTCTAACAGCACCTTTCAAGGCAGGTGAAATTGCCGACCTCGAAAATGTACAGAGAACTTTCATGGCACGCATAACGGAGATAAAACACCTCAATTACTGGGAGCGCTTGAGGTTCCTAAACCTGTATTCCCTGGAACGCAGGAGGGAGAGATACATGATTATATACACCTGGAAAATTCTAGAGGAACTAGTACCGAACTTGCACACGAAAATCACTCACTACGAAAGCAAAAGACTTGGCAGACAATGCACCATCCCCCCAATGAAAAGCAGGGGTGTCACTAGCACGTTAAGAGAACATACAATAAGTGTCAGGGGCCCAAGACTGTTCAACTGCCTCCCAGCACACATAAGGGGGATTACCAACAGACCCCTGGCAGTCTTCAAGCTGGCACTGGACAAGCACCTAAAGTCAGTTCCTGATCAGCCGGGCTGTGGCTCGTACGTTGGTGTGCGTGCAGCCAGCAGCAACAGCCTGGTTGATCAGGCTCTGATCCACCAGGAGGCCTGGTCACAGACCGGGCCGTGGGGGCGTTGACCCCCGGAACTCTCTCCAGGTAAACTCCAGGAATGAACATACACACACTATGAATGAACATACACTATGAATGAACATACACTATGAATAAACATACACTATTAATGAACATACACACACTATGAATGAACATACACTTTGAATGAACATACACTATGAATGAACATACACTATGAATGAACATACACTATTAATGAACATACACTATTAATGAACATACACACACTATGAATGAACATACACTATGAATGAACATACACTATGAATGAACATACACTATTAATGAACATACACTATTAATGAACATACACACACTATGAATGAACATACACTGTGAATGAACATACAATATGAATGAACATACACACACTATGAATGAACATACACTGTGAATGAACATACACTATGAATGAACATACACTATGAATGAACATACACACACTATGAATGAACATACACACACTATGGATGAACATACACTATGAATGAACATACACTATGAATGAACATACACACACTATGGATGAACATACACTGTGAATGAACATACACTATGAATGAACATACATTATGAATGAACATACACACACTGTGAATGAACATACACACACTATGAATGAACATACACACACTGTGAATGAACATACACTATGAATGAACATACACACACTGTGAATGAACATACACAAACTGTGAATGAACATACACACACTATGAATGAACATACACTATGAATGAACACACACTATGAATGAACATACACACACTATGAATGAACATACACACACTATGAATGAACATACACACACTATGAATGAACATACACACACTATGAATGAACATACACACACTATGAATGAACATACACTATGAATGAACATACACTATGAATGAACACACACTATGAATGAACATACACACACTATGAATGAACATACACTATGAATGAACATACACTATGAATGAACATACACTATGAATGAACATACACTATGAATGAACATACACTATGAATGAACATACACTATGAATGAACATACACACACTATGAATGAACATACACTATGAATGAACATACACTATGAATGAACATACACTATGAATGAACATACACTATGAATGAACATACACACACTATGAATGAACATACACTATGAATGAACATACACTATGAATGAACATACACTATGAATGAACATACACTATGAATGAACATACACACACTATGAATGAACATACACTATGAATGAACATACACACACTATGAATGAACATACACTATGAATGAACATACACACACTATGAATGAACATACACTATGAATGAACATACACACACTATGAATGAACATACACTATGAATGAACATACACACACTATGAATGAACATACACTATGAATGAACATACACACACTATGAATGAACATACACACACTATGAATGAACATACACTATGAATGAACATACACTATGAATGAACATACACTATGAATGAACATACACACACTATGAATGAACATACACTATGAATGAACATACACTATGAATGAACATACACTATGAATGAACATACACACACTATGAATGAACATACACTATGAATGAACATACACACACTATGAATGAACATACACACACTATGAATGAACATACACTATGAATGAACATACACTATGAATGAACATACACTATGAATGAACATACACTATGAATGAACATACACTATGAATGAACATACACTATGAATGAACATACACTATGAATGAACATACACTATGAATGAACATACACTATGAATGAACATACACTATGAATGAACATACACTATGAATGAACATACACTATGAGTGAACATACACACACTATGAATGAACACACACTATGAATGAACATACACAAACTATGAATGAACATACACTATGAATGAACATACACTATGAATGAACATACACTATGAATGAACATACACACACTATGAATGAACATACACTATGAATGAACATACACTATGAATGAACATACACACACTATGAATGAACATACACTATGAATGAACATACACACACTATGAATGAACATACACACACTATGAATGAACATACACACCCTGTGAATGAACATACACACACTGTGAATGAACATACGCACACTGTGAATGAACATACACACACTATGAATGAACATACACACACTATGAATGAACATACACTGTGAATGAACATACACACACTATGAATGAACATACACACACTATGAATGAACGTACACACACTATGAATGAACATACACTATGAATGAACATACACACACTATGAATGAACATACACTATGAATGAACATACACACACTATGAATGAACATACACTATGAATGAACATACACACACTATGAATGAACATACACACACTATGAATGAACATACACACCCTGTGAATGAACATACGCACACTGTGAATGAACATACACACACTATGAATGAACATACACACACTGTGAATGAACATACACACACTGTGAATGAACATACGCACACTGTGAATGAACATACACACACTATGAATGAACATACACACACTATGAATGAACATACACTATGAATGAACGTACACACACTATGAATGAACATACACACACTATGAATGAACATACACTATGAATGAACATACACACACTATGAATGAACATACACTATGAATGAACATACACACACTATGAATGAACATACACTATGAATGAACATACACTATGAGTGAACATACACTGTGAATGAACATACACTATGAATGAACATACACACACTATGAATGAACATACACTATGAATGAACATACACACACTATGAATGAACATACACTATGAATGAACATACACTATGAGTGAACATACACTGTGAATGAACATACACTATGAATGAACATACACACACTGTGAATGAACATACACTATGAATGAACATACACTGTGAATGAACATACACTATGAATGAACATACACTATGAATGAGCATACACACACTGTGAATGAACATACACTATGAATGAACATACACTATGAATGAACATACACTATGAATGAACATACACACACTGTGAATGAACATACACTATGAATGAACATACACTATGAATGAGCATACACTATGAATGAACATACACACACTGTGAATGAACATACACTATGAATGAACATACACTATGAATGAGCATACACACACTGTGAATGAACATACACTATGAATGAACATACACTATGAATGAACATACACTATGAATGAACATACACACACTGTGAATGAACATACACTATGAATGAACATACACTATGAATGAACATACACACACTGTGAATGAACATACACTATGAATGAACATACACTGTGAATGAACATACACTATGAATGAACATACACTGTGAATGAACATACACTATGAATGAACATACACACACTATGAATGAGCATACACAAACTGTGAATGAACATACACACACTGTGAATGAACATACACACACTATGAATGAACATACACAAACTGTGAATGAACATACACACACTATGAATGAACATACACTGTGAATGAACATACACTATGAATGAACATACACTGTGAATGAACATACACTATGAATGAACATACACTGTGAATGAACATACACACACTATGAATGAGCATACACAAACTGTGAATGAACATACACACACTGTGAATGAACATACACACACTGTGAATGAACATACACAAACTGTGAATGAACATACACACACTATGAATGAACATACACAAACTGTGAATGAACATACACACACTGTGAATGAACATACACACACTGTGAATGAACATACACACACTGTGAATGAACATACACACACTATGAATGAACATACACAAACTGTGAATGAACATACACACACTGTGAATGAACATACACACACTATGAATGAACATACACACACTATGAATGAACATACACTATGAATGAACATACACACAGTATGAATGAACATACACACACTATGAATGAACATACACACACTATGAATGAACATACACACACTATGACTGAACATACACACACTATGAATGAACATACACACACTATGAATGAACATACACACACTATGAATGAACATACACACACTATGAATGAACATACACACACTGTGAATGAACATACACACACTGTGAATGAACATACACACACTATGAATAAACATACACAAACTGTGAATGAACATACACACACTGTGAATGAACATACACACACTATGAATGAACATACACACACTATGAATGAACATACACTATGAATGAACATACACACAGTATGAATGAACATACACACACTATGAATGAAGATACACACACTATGAATGAACATACACACACTATGACTGAACATACACACACTATGACTGAACATACACACACTATGAATGAACATACACACACTATGAATGAACATACACACACTATGAATGAACATACACTATGACTGAACATACACACACTATGAATGAACATACACACAGTATGAATGAACATACACTATGACTGAACATACACACACTATGAATGAACATACACTATGACTGAACATACACACACTATGACTGAACATACACACACTATGAATGAACATACACTATGAATGAACATACACACAGTATGAATGAACATACACACACTATGAATGAACATACACACACTATGAATGAACATACACACACTATGAATGAACATACACACACTATGAATGAACATACACACACTATGAATGAACATACACACACTATGAATGAACATACACACACTATGAATGAACATACACTATGACTGAACATACACACACTATGAATGAACATACACTATGAATGAACATACACTATGAATGAACATACACACACTATGAATGAACATACACACCCTGTGAATGAACATACACTATGAATGAACATACACACCCTGTGAATGAACATACACACACTATGAATGAACATACACACCCTGTGAATGAACATACACACACTATGAATGAACATACACACACTGTGAATGAACATACGCACAGTATGAATGAACATACACACACTATGAATGAACATACACACACTGTGAATGAACATACGCACAGTATGAATGAACATACACACACTATGAATGAACATACACATAGTATGAATGAACATACACACACTATGAATGAACATACACACACTGTGAATGAACATACACACACTATGAATGAACATACGCACAGTATGAATGAACATACACACACTATGAATGAACATACACATAGTATGAATGAACATACACACACTATGAATGAACATACACACACTATGAATGAACATACACACACTATGAATGAACATACACACACTGTGAATGAACATACACACACTATGAATGAACATACACACACTGTGAATGAACATACACACACTGTGAATGAACATACACACACTATGAATGAACATACACACACTGTGAATGAACATACACACACTGTGAATGAACATACACACACTGTGAATGAACATACACTATGAATGAACATACACACACTACGAATGAACATACACACACTATGAATGAACATACACACACTATGAATGAACATACACACACTATGAATGAACATACACACACTATGAATGAACATACACACACTATGAATGAACATACACACACTGTGAATGAACATACACACACTGTGAATGAACATACACACACTGTGAATGAACATACACTATGAATGAACATACACACACTATGAATGAACATGCACACACTGTGAATGAACATACACACACTATGAATGAACATACACACACTGTGAATGAACATGCACACACTGTGAATGAACATACACACACTATGAATGAACATACACACACTGTGAATGAACATGCACACACTGTGAATGAACATACACACACTATGAATGAACATACACACACTGTGAATGAACATGCACACACTGTGAATGAACATGCACACACTGTGAATGAACATACACACACTATGAATGAACATACACACACTGTGAATGAACATACACACACTATGAATGAACATACACACACTGTGAATGAACATACACACACTATGAATGAACATACACACACTGTGAATGAACATGCACACACTGTGAATGAACATACGCACAGTATGAATGAACATACACACACTATGAATGAACATACACTATGAATGAACATGCACACACTGTGAATGAACATACACACACTGTGAATGAACATACACTATGAATGAACATACACACACTATGAATGAACATGCACACACTATGAATGAACATGCACACACTATGAATGAACATGCACACACTGTGAATGAACATACGCACAGTATGAATGAACATACACACACTATGAATGAACATACACTATGAATGAACATACACACACTACGAATGAACATACACACACTGTGAATGAACATACACTATGAATGAACATACACACACTACGAATGAACATACACACACTATGAATGAACATGCACACACTGTGAATGAACATACACACACTGTGAATGAACATACACACACTATGAATGAACATACACACACTGTGAATGAACATGCACACACTGTGAATGAACATACACACACTGTGAATGAACATGCACACACTATGAATGAACATACACACACTATGAATGAACATACACACACTATGAATGAACATGCACACACTATGAATGAACATGCACACACTATGAATGAACATGCACACACTATGAATGAACATGCACACACTATGAATGAACATACACACACTATCAATGAACATACACACACTATGAATGAACATACACACTCTATGAATGAACATACACACACTGACCGTTACTGCTGACCTAGTATGATTTGACTGCTGCTCACCCTCTGAGGCACTCAGCAAGCCAGTTCAAGTAGAGATATTATGGAGACAGCGGTTTGGGCTTGGCGCTCCCCATACATTCCATCTAACACACATACTAGAACATCCAACGTGAGTGTTTATTACCCAATCCATGTTCGAATCCCAGACGACAACTTTACCATTACTGATTCAGTGCCTCCTACGTGAATCACTGACTGTTATATCATTGACTGTTACTGCTGACCTAGTATGATTTGAATGCTACTTGCCACTGCCCTCCGAGGCACTCAGGTCTTGAACACAAGGTGTGAAGGTCTTGAACACAAGGTGTGGAGGTATTGAACACAAGGTGTGGAGGTGTTGAACACAGTGTGTGGAGGTGTTGAACACAAGGTGTGGAGGTATTGAACACAAGGTGTGGAGGTCTTGAACCCAAGGTGTGGAGGTGTTAAACACAAGGTGTGGAGGTCTTGAGCACAAGGTGTGAAGGTCTTGAACACAAGGTGTGAAAGTCTTGAATACAAGGTGTGAAGGCCTTGAACACAAGGTGTGGAGGTATTGAACACAAGGTGTGGAGGTCTTGAATGCAAGGTGTGAAGGTCTTGAACACAAGGCATGAAGGTCTTGAACACGAGGTGTAGAGGTCTTGAACACAGGGTGTGAAGGTCTTGATCACAAAGTGTGAAGGTCTTGAACACAAGGTGTGAAGGTCTTGAACACAAGGTGTGGAGGTATTGAACACACAGTGTGGAGGTAGTGAACACAAGGTGTGAATGTCTTGAACACAAGGAATGAAGGTCTTGAACATAAGGAGCGAGTTTCTTGAACACAAGGTGTGGATGTCTTGAACACAAGGAGTGAGGGTTTTGAACACAAGTGGGGGTACTCCTTGCTGTGTTAAAGAGGCTTTTGGTCTGAGGAATTTGACCTTCCAGTCCCCTTCCTCCAACTGAACCTAACTGCCCCACATTCCTCTCTTCCCTAACCCCATCCTTCCCATACCACTGTTTCTCATCTCACCTCATTTCCCCATCCCTCTCCTTCCTTTCCTTTGGGGTCCTTCCCACTGAAATTATAGTTCTTAGGTTGGGGAAAGGGTGTCATTGTTCATTCCATTCTGTTGAGGCCCTTAGTGGTGGTGGTGTTTGCCTTGGAATCTGTATCATCTGGGGATGCTCTGATCCACCCTTTGAAGTCCCAGAGGCTTACATTGTCCTTTAAGTGATGGATGTGTCTCTGGAGGCTACCAGTCAGTTCCAGGAGGTGGTGGCCGAAGGAGGCATGCCTTCGTGGCTGGCTTCTGACTGCCCTCTCTTTTGTCCACTGAGGTGGCTCAGTGGATGTGAGATTGCTATCCTGGTTTACCAGCGTTTAGGGTAGCGTGTGGCATGGGTTCCACACTGCATCTGCACTACCCGCTGCACTGAGGGCCTTCTTGGGCAAAGAGGGGGGGGGGATATACGATCTCTTTCATTCCTCCTAGGAGCTAACCCTCCACATACCCCCCCCTTCCCCATGGATTCCCATGCCTATGAAATTCCTCCTGGACCCCTTTCTCCTGTGATGCCTCCCCTCACAACCCTGCCTTGTTATTAGATGATGCTTTGGACCCTTTTAATACCCTGGTACCTTCTTCAAGGAACATTTCATTGCCCACTTCTGTTACCAAGGTTCTGCCTGACTCATTTGATATATCCAACCTTTGAGTATCTTTGACCATGCTTCCGGCTTCTCCCCCTACAGTGCAATGATTTTCAGATTTCCTACCCATCTCAGGGTAGACCACCTTTGTATTGTAGTAGGTTCGCCGGTCTTGTCCCAGCCCAGGTTTTTTCCAGATGGTGACCTGGCATCAGCCTCCCGGGTGGGGGGACTGGACCACCTCTAGTCTCTCACCTAAACAACCATAACCTTTAATGGATGACATTATCTCAGTTACCTTTTGCTTTTCCCAGAAACGACTTGCACAACACTTGCTTCCCTTACACTATATCTCAAGGTACACAATGGACTAAGTTCTTCACTCTACAGCCAACATCTCCCACTGACAATATTTCAGATCACAATATCAACAGGGCACTCCTATGGCATATTGGTCAAAATATTTCATGTTCTTAAGAGTGGTGTACACATCATAACTGTGCAGAATGCTGGACAAGCTCACACTCTCTCCTTTCCTACTTCCATTGAGAACAGTGGAACCTCTACTTACGAGTGCCCAAACATGCAAGTTTTTCAAGATATGAGCAGTCGCTTGGTAAATTTTTTGCTTGCAGATGCAAGCAAAATTTCAAGATGCGAGCGAGCCTCAAAAGAGGTTCCTTGATGCTGGTGAGGGGCTCTTCCTCTTGATCTAGGGAATTGGATCTCAGTTGCTTGTTAGACTATCTTATTGAAACTTGGGTAATGTATGATGGAAAGATGCTTCTTAATGTACACCAAAATTGAAAGAGATTGGGCCATAAATAACAGAGTTCACTTCTCAGCCATTAGCCACCTCTTAGCGGTGTACAGTGGACCCTCGACTAACGATATTAATTGGTACCTGAGAACGAATATCGTTAGTCAAGTTTTTTTAGTGTTAGCCGAGGCAAAATGTTAGCGTTAAAATGTATCGCTAGTCGGATTTAACATTATACTATGCCATTGTTGGTCGAGGGTCCACTGTATTTTCATATAGTTTTTATAGTTGTATTCTCACGTCTTTGGTCTTATTTGATATAATGAAAGAAATATTATAGAAATAGACATGATTTTGATTGGTTTCACAGCGAAAAGTACCTTGAAATTGAGCTCAAAGTAGCAGAAATATTTGATTCTTTGGTGATGCTGAAGAGTAAACAAATGACATCACCATCCAATACCTGTCCAACTAGCCATTCCAATATGCAGTCATGAATGGGTTGACATTATTTATACAATTATTACAATAATGCAGTAGTCTGAATAACAGTAAATCTTCTATTTTTTGTGTGAATAAAAATTCCAAATGGTAAGCAAGAGTATTATTATAAGAATACCTACATATTAATAAATAATAATAATAATGCATATAATAATTATATAATATACATAATATAAATTAGTATAAGAATACGTATGTACTAATAAATAATAATAATATGTATAATAGTAATAGTATAATATAATAATAATAATATAATGTGTATAATAATAATACATGTATAATAATAATGTACTATAAAAATAATTATAATAATAGGTAGCTTCAAAAGACTGTCACTAGATGGCAGTGAATACCACAACAATGCGAGAGCAGTTATGGCCACCTCCACCTGTCACATAATGACATATTTTATTCATTATATCAGGTTTCTATGTTATTTATATTGTTTATTATGTCATATTAGATGAATTTTCATAGATAAATAAGCTGTAGAGTTGATATTAGCAAAACATTGAAGGAGTATTTTGTCCTGTCTCCAGACAAACTCTCGTCGGCGCCACTATGTAGTCACATACATAATGACATATTTTATTCATTCAAGAGTATATATCAGGTTTCTGTGTTATTTATATTGTTTATTATATCACACTAGATGAATTTTGATAGATAAATAAGTCGTAGAGTAGATATTTGGAAAATATTTAAGTATTTTGTCGTACCTGGAATGGATTAATTCCATTTCAATTAATTTAAATGAGGAAAATTAACTCAACAAACGAGCAAATCAAGATGCGAGCAAGGCCATGGAATGGATTAAACTTGTAAGTAGAGGTTCCACTGTATTACTGTTACGATTCATACACACACTTACCTTAATTCTTGCGGTGGAACCATAGTTCTTCCACGTACCATTGTTCAGCATGATTTCTTGACATGTGATGCAGATATTATGGAGCAACTTGAGCTCCAAGACTTCCCAATTCTTAAAGTGGGCACTTAATGTACTACCTGTCCGTGGGAGGAGATGATTTCCCTGCAATATAGCTCAGTTAACCTTTGACTGCTGTGAACTTTTATCCTTTGTTTATATTGTGGGACACAGTTTACAAATACAGGAATTGATCCCTACATCACAACAGTGTAAAAATTGCTGACGCTTCAGCCACCCAGCAAAATATTGCAAGTCTGTGGCAGAATGCCCAGTCTGTGATGCTGCTGACTACAGAAGTACATCTTACAGTCAATGTCCCTCTTGCCTTAATTGTGTTGAGGCTCACTCGGCTTATTCTCGCTGTTGCCATGTTTTCTTAAAGGAATGAATCCACTGTCTCAAAGAGAAAGGTAGTTTCTCTTATGCCACAGCAGTCTCCCATTTTTGCCTCCAAGGGAGACTTCCACGGTTTTCTTATTCTAGAGTTCTTAGGCAGCCTCCAACCTCAGTGGTACCTATTTCCACAATCTCCATGTAGTAACAACTTCCAGTCACCTCTGTATCTAACTCTGTTGCAGCCTGGACTCCAAGGTCCCTACCTCATCGACTCCTACTGCCCTTGCATTTTCATCTTCTAACTAGCATGTATCTATGTCTACACAGCCTCCTATAACTACACCCATCACCATGCATCCCTGCTTCTCCAAAGTCTAAAACATCGCCAAAGTTCAAATCTCTAATCTTTACTCACCTTCCTTTGATATCATACTACCTGCAGGTTTCTTGTCACTTGAAATGCTTGAAGCCATCTCTAAATATATCAAGGAGACAAAATCATTGACGAACATCGATCCACCTCCCATCACCTCCTTCACACCTTACTAAACCTTTAACTATGTTACCCATTGAGCACCACATTACTCTTACTAGATGTTCTGTTGTCTCTAATACTGTTATACCTGTATGGCTCCCAGATTCTTGAATTTGTTATGGTCAGATTTCTCGGTCTCCTGTTTGAAAACCCCCCATTACCTCCCTGTAAGCAACTTGCTATAGCCATCTGAACCTCCTTAAAACTCTCCCTGTTTAAAACTCTCGCAGAGCATCAAATTCTCCTTCAACTTCATTCAGCCCTAATTTTATTGAAACTTGATTATGGCGACCAGATATATTCTGCATCCTCTCCCGCAACTCTTTCAAAACTTGATCCCATCCATCTTCAGGGATCACTTTTGTGTCTAGGTGCTTTTTGTTCCTCCCCTGTCAAGAGCCTATATGCAGAGGTGAATGCTCCATCTTTGAACAATTGGCATGATGCCCATTGCCTTCGATATTTTACATGCTCTCATGACCTTCACAATCCTTCTACACACAGGATGGTAACGAACATTAGTAGGGGTCCATTATTTGTTTGTTGCCCCTGTTTAATCCATCCATTTTCTCTTGATCTTTATTTGTTCTTAGCTTCTCTTCAATTGCCCCCTTTATATATTCATCTAGCATCTAACTTTTCTCTTTCCCCCTTGGAAGGTTCCGACAGTTCAAGTCTGTTCTTCCCCACTGCCATGCACAGAAGCTCAAATACCTACAGGTGATTCTCGCTCCTTCTTCTTAACCACTTCTGGTCTCATTCTCGTGTTGTTGCAGTTTACACTGATGGTTCTAAATCCTGTGGCAGTGTTGGGTTTGCAGCAGTGTTCCTTGACAGTGTTATTATTATTTTTATTATTATCACACTGGCCGATTCCCACCAAGGCAGGGTGGCCCGAAAAAAAAAACTTTCACCATCATTCACTCCATCACTGTCTTGCCAGAAGGGTGCTTTACACTACAGTTTTTAAACTGCAACATTTACACCCCTCCTTCAGAGTGCAGGCACTGTATTTCCCATCTCCAGGACTCAAGTCCGGCCTGCCGGTTTCCCTGAACCCCTTCATAAATGTTACTTTGCTCACACTCTAACAGCACGTCAAGTATTAAAAACCATTTGTCTCCATTCACTCCTATCAAACACGCTCACGCATGCCTGCTGGAAGTCCAAGCCCCCTCGCACACAAAACCTCCTTTACCCCCTCCCTCCAACCTTTCCTAGGCCGACCCCTACCCCGCCTTCCTTCCACTACAGACTGATACACTCTTGAAGTCATTCTGTTTCGCTCCATTCTCTCTACATGTCCGAACCATCTCAACAACCCTTCCTCAGCCCTCTGGACAACAGTTTTGGTAATCCCGCACCTCCTCCTAACTTCCAAACTATGAATTCTCTGCATTATATTCACACCACACATTGCCCTCAGACATGACATCTCCACTGCCTCCAGCCTTCTCCTCGCTGCAACATTCATCACCCATGCTTCACACCCATATAAGAGCATTGGTAAAACTATACTCTCATACATTCCCCTCTTTGCCTCCAAGGACAAAGTTCTTTGTCTCCACAGACTCCTAAGTGCACCACTCGCCCTTTTCCCCTCATCAATTCTATGATTCACTTCATCTTTCATAGACCCATCCACTGACACGTCCACTCCCAAATATCTGAATACATTCACCTCCTCCATACTCTCTCCCTCCAATCTGATATCCAATCTTTCATCACCTAATCTTTTTGTTATCCTCATAACCTTACTCTTTCCTGTATTCACCTTTAATTTTCTTCTTTTGCACACCTTACCAAATTCATCCACCAATCTCTGCAACTTCTCTTCAGAATCTCCCAAGAGCACAGTGTCATCAGCAAAGAGCAACTGTGACACCTCCCACTTTGTGTGTGATTCTTTATCTTTTAACTCCACGCCTCTTGCCAAGACTCTCGCATTCACTTCTCTTACAACCCCATCTATTGACAGTGTTGTGTGTGGTTATTTATTAGACTCGGCTAGCGTTTTCACAGTTCAGCTGCAAAAAAGCTAGCTGATTATATGTATTGCATCCACTCCTACTTCAGCATTTGTGGTAGTCTCAGACTCCTTTAGTGCTTTGAAAGCTATCCAAAAATTTAATTCAGCTCATTTCCTAGTTCAAATCAAATCAAATCAAGTTTATTCTCTATAAAGATTAAAATTTTTGCTGTGCAGCTTTTCTAGCAAAATCAAAGAAATCATTTTCTCCTGGGTCCTTAGGCATGTTGATGTTCATGGTAATGAGCAGGCAGACTTTGCTACATGGTCAGGGGTACGTGACTGTCACATTTCATATAGGGATATTCCATTCTCAGGCTTATTTTGATGTAACCTCTAACCACCTTTGCAGTTGCTGGCCTGAATTGATTCTTAACAAATTATGTTCTATCAAGCCATGTTTAGGATTCTGGTCTTATTTTTATTGATGTTGTGGTTGGGAGACTACACTCTCCAGGCCTCGCATCAGGGACACACAGAAGTAGACTGCGTCTTAAAACTGGCCCAGGCATCTGTCACTTATCAGCTCAGCTCATTAACTGCTGAGGGCCAGAGGCGTGTTTTCACTTCTCACCTCAGGCATGTTCCATTTTCATTTCAATCTTAGTGCAGTGGCTATGACTTCCATTTTTTGTGACTTTATTTTAGTTCTTTTACCCAGCCCAGTGGCCCACTGGGCATTGCCCAAATGCCCTTATGGCCAGTCCCTACCTCTGGGTGCACACGTCTCACTCATGGGTATCTCATGGACAGGTGCTTAGTTCCTCTCTGTGCAAATTGTCAGGTTCCATTTTCAGTTTGCCATATTCTATTGGACTGTTCTGTCTACCAGGAAGCACACAGAATTAACCTCCAACATCGTCACCTCTGTAACACCCTTACTTTATCTTCCCTTCTTGCTGATGGCCCCACCTTCCACTCAAACTCCCTCTTTGATTTTTGTAACAGCAACAGATTTATTACATATCCTTTGATTATACAGTGGACCCCCGGTATACGATATTAATCTGTTCCTGAGAGCTCATCGTATGCCAAAATTATCGGAAGGTGAATTAATTTTCCCCATAAGAAATAATGGAAATCAAATTAATCCGTGCAAGACACCCAAAAGTACTATGAAAAAAAAAGTTTTACCATATGAAATATTAAGTTTAATGCACACAAACTGAAGAAGACATGCACAGTTAGTAGTACTCTACTAACAATAGAATACATGACACTTACCTATAATGAAGATCTGGTGATGATTGATGGGATGGGAGGAGGGGAGAGTGTCAAAGTTGTTAATGTTTAGAAGGGGAATCCCCTTCCATTAGGACTTGAGGTAGCAAGTCCTTTTCCGGGGTTACTTCCCTTCTTCTTTTAATGCCACTAGGACCAGCTTGAGAGCCACTGGACCTCTGTCGCACAACAAATCTGTCCATAGAGCTCTGTACCTCCCATTCCTTTAAGATTTGTCTAAAATGGGCCACAACATTGTCATTGTAATAGTCACCAGCACGGCTTGCAATAGCTGTGTTAGGGTGATTTTCATCCATAAAGGTTTGCAGTTCAACCCACTTTGCACACATTTCCTTAATTTTTGAAGTAGGCACAATGGATTCCACAACTGGCATAGGCTTCTCAGGGTTAGCCCCAAACCCTTCAAAATCTTTCTTAATTTCCATACTAATTCTCACCCTTTTTACCACAGGGTTGGCACTAGAAGCTTTCTTGGGGCCCATGGTGACTTATTTTGCAGAAAGAAGCACCAAAAACACTATGATAATATGGAATGTACCGAATGTATGCTTAGATGCGAGCACACTGGCTGGCTTGTAAACACTGGCACTCACGTGGATGCATCCCGGACGAATCGCGTGTGGCGGATTTTTTAACGAGTGGCGAGGGAAAATTTTTGCATTAAAATGTACCGAATACCGGATTTAACATATACCGATGCCATCGAATGCTGGGGGCCCACTGTACTTCCTTTAGCACTCCTCATCTCCCTTACTAACTCTGCCTCTGCTATACTCTCTACCCTTGCTAGTTTCAGATCAAGCATATTATACAGTTAGCACACCTTACCCTGCAGTGCTGTATGACCCTTGTAAGTGCAGTGCTTAGTCTTGATTATAATAAACACAAGGTGTGAAGATCCTGAACACAAAGAATGAAGGTCTTGAACACAAGGTGTGAGGATCTTGAGCACAAGGAATAAAGATCTTGAACACAAGTTGTAAAAATCTTGAACACAAGGTGTGAAGATCTTGAACACATTGTGGAGGACTTGGACACAAGGTACAGAGGTTTTATACACAAGGTACAAAGGTCTTATGTACAAGGCACAGAGGTCTTATACACACAGTACAGAGGTCTTATACTCAAGGTACAGAGGTCTTGGAGACTGGCATTGATGGTATTTAAAGTGTGAAGTGTAGCAAGGAGGCTGCATTATCTTGCATCTGGACAGTCAGTATTATCATCTATATTAAAAGTTACATGATAATAACACATTATGCTAGCCTTAGGCTGTTGCTGACATTTAGTAAAAAAAAAAAAAAGAAATTATACATAATTTTATGAAAAAATTACAAAGTACAGTGGAACCTCAAAAATCGAACTTCTCCCAACACGACCAATTATGTAAGTGTATTTTTGTAAGTGCTTTTATAAGTATATTTTTGAGGGTCTGAAATGGACTAATCTAATTTACATTATTCCTGATGGGAATAAATTCATTCGGTAAAGGCACTTGAACAGCCTTCTGGACCGAAGAAAGTTCGATATTTGAGGTTCCACTGTAACTCACTTTTTGACTCCTGTTGCTTAAAATTATTTTGAAAATTGTGTAAACATGAATTTTCTAAATAAACTAGTTTATTGATTTATAAATGCTTCAAGAAATTAATTGATATTTTTTTCATATGCAGTACGTATTAAAAAATGTGGTGAATTCATGTTTTCAGGAATGCTGCAATCATTCTGTGAGGTGAGCTTAGGGTCACAGGCTCACCGCACTAGTATAGCAACATCTCCTCATCCTAAATGGGACTCCACCATGCAGTTCCTGGTCAAGTCACTCTCCGAGGATGTTCTCTGTATCACTGTCTATGAGAAGGGATATTTCAAGCCTAATGGTAAACTTTTATTTCTTACCTTCACTACAGTAAACCTCCTGTTTATCCAGACTGTTTGAATAGGATAACATATGTTTCTACATGTACTGTGTTATAATATCAAAATTACTTACAAAACTTTAAAATTTAATATATATAAATACAATTTTTAAGAAAAGAATGTTCTTCAGTTATTGGAAATACAGTGGTACCTTGAGTTTTGAACAGCTCCCAACTCGAACAATTACGTAAGTGTATTTTTGTAAGTGCTCTTGTATGTGTATTTTTGGGGGCCTGAAACAGACTAATCTAATTTACATTTTTCCTTATGGGAAGAAATTCATTCGGTATCGGCACTTGAACAGCCTTCTGGAACAAATTAAGTTCGTAACTCGAGATACCACTGTATAAGATAAATATACGTAAACTAATACTGTGGTATGGCAACACAGCAGTACAGTACTGGACGTAATGTAAGTTACATTTATCTAAGTGATTATTTTTTATAAATATTAAACGTAACATATGAAAGGAGGAACACTGCAGCAGACATACTAACCTACACATGACAGGTCCTTCCCAAACCTAAATCCACTAACAGAAATACAGGAGGGCCCTGCTTTACAGCACTTCGCTTTACAGCATTTCACTAATTCAGTGGTTTTCAATTATACCCATTTTTCATTTAATCAGACTTCCTTCAATAAATACAGTAGGGCCCCACTTATACGGCAGGTTAGGTTCCAGGCTACCACCGTAAAATGGAACACCCTTTTTTTCCACTTATAAATGCATATAAATGCTAGATAACACGTTTACACTAACATATATTAAGTTAGCAAAGTGGAATGAGTTGCAAAGTTTTGTTGAAAAGTATCACCCTGACCAAGCTGAAACAAGCCATATCTGCAACATGTTCAGTGACAAAACTTTGTCCCACTATAGGCAAATCATAAAGAAATGCCAGAAACAGACCTCTCTGGACAGATATTTTGTGCGACAGGGGTCCATTGACTCTCAAGTTGTTCCCAGTGGCATTAAAAGAAGAAGGGAAGTAACACAAGAAAAGGACTTGCTACCTGAAGTCCTAATGGAAGGAGATTCTCCTTCCAAACAATAGTGTACACCTTCCTCCTATCCTCTCCTCCCGTCTTCCATCCACCCAGAAGTCTTCAGTAAAGGTAAATGTAAT
This sequence comes from Cherax quadricarinatus, assembly GCF_038502225.1. Classification (NCBI taxonomy): domain Eukaryota; kingdom Metazoa; phylum Arthropoda; class Malacostraca; order Decapoda; family Parastacidae; genus Cherax; species Cherax quadricarinatus. The sequence goes on from NC_091327.1 coordinate 8,509,223, forward strand.
GTTATTATTATTTTTTATATTCATGTACTTGATTTCTGATTGTTTTCAGTATGTAAATCTTTATTTAATTTGAAAAAAAAAAAATTATTTTAATATTTTTGGGTGTTTGGAACAGATTAATTTTATTTACATTATTTCTTATGGGGAAAATGGTTTCGAGTTTCTTGAATTTTGACTTTCGGCAGGCTCTCTGGAATAGATTAATCACAAAACTTGGGGGTCCACTGTAAATAATATCAAATTCTTTATCGTGATCAACAGCCTCTAAAGCTTTACTTAAGAAAGTTAATAAATTAGTTAGACAAGAACGGCCTCTTGTGAATCCATGCTGAGTATCATTAACCCTTTCAGGGTCCAAGGCCAAAATCTGAAGTCACGCACCAGTGTCCAAGAATTTAAAAAAAAAAAAAATTTTATTTTTTCTTATGAAATCATAGAGAATCTTTTTGTGAAGGTAATAAAACAAAAAGTACGAAATTTGGTGGAAAATTGACGAAATTATGCTCTCGCGAATTTTGATGTGTCAGCGATATTTACGAATTGGCGATTTTGCCGACTTTGACTCCCATTTTAGGCCAATTACATTATTCCAATCAACCAAATTCTTAGCTATTTCACTAGTATTACTTCTATTCTATCGATTGAGCACAAGAAATCGCCAAGTCAACTGTTTCAACTACAAAATAAAGTGATCGGAAATTGTTAATTTGGCCAATTTAACACAAAGTTCAAAATATTCCAATTTCAAAATAGGCTCCAGAATAAACAATGTAGGTATTCCTGGAACTAAACTAACATTTCCTCTGTTCATTAATTACATTTTGAGGCTTTACAAATAAATTCCATTTTGATTTTTTATTCACATAATGAATTTTTATTCACACCAAAAAATAGAAGATTTACTGTTATGCAATACTGTAATAATTGTATAAATATCATCACCATATTTGTGAATATATATTAGACCCACCAGCTGACGTGTATTAGATGTGTGAGGTCGTTTGTTTACTCTTGAATATCGGCAAAAATTTAACATTTCCGCTATTTTGAGCTCAGTTTCAAGCCATTTCCAGTGCTAAAACCAATCAAAATCATCTCTATTTCTGTAATATGTCTTCCATTCTATCAAATGAGACCAAGAAATTGCAAATACAACTATAAAAAACATACGAAAAAACACTGCAAAGTCGCTGTTTTAATCGAAAAATCATGATTTCAGTTTTTTCTCTCATTATACACAGTGTGCTGCAGGATCTGTTTTATGTGGTGCACACATACCACATAGATGTATTCTCTCATATCTAGGCCCAAATGTACCACTCACAGTTTATCAGAGTGAGCTGAGCTCATGGCGTAGATCTACGGTTTGGACACTCACCGTAAAGCCGTAGATCTACGGGACGGACCCTGAAAGGGTTAATCAAGCTATGCTTATCGAGATGGGTTCTTATAATCTCAGCTACGATTGACTCTAGTAATTTGCCTACAATTGAGGTCAGGCTTATTGGGCAGTAATTTGACGGTAACGACTTGTCCCCTGCTTTAAAAATAGGAATTACATTGGCCATCTTCCACATATCAGACACTACACCTGTGTGAAGAGATAAATTAAAAATATTAGTTAATAGTTCACAGAGTTTCATTTTGCATTCCTTAAGAACCCTTGAAAAAAGCTCATCAGGACCCGGCAACTTATTTTGCTTCAGTCGGTCTATTTGTTTCATAATTATTTCACTAGTGACTGTGATGTTACATAATTTATCTTCTTCAGGCCCACTATAAAAGCTAATTACTGGAATATTGTTAGTGTCTTCCTGTGTAAAAACCGAGAGAAAATAATTATTTAAAATCGAGCACATTTCGTTCTCTTTGTTAGTAAGATGCCAAAAGTTAATTTTAGGGGACCTATCTTATCTCTAACTTTCGTTCTATAGACCTGGAAAAAACTTTTTGGGTTAGTTTTCGAATCCCTAGCAACTTTAATTTCATAGTCTCTTTTAGCTTTTCTTGTCCCCTTTTTAACCCTTTCAGGGTCCACAGGCCCTCTCAGAGACTTGTTCTCAGGGTCCCCCAAATTTCAAACAAAGAAAAAAATTATTTTTTCTTGTGAAAAGACAGAGAATCTTTTCCCGATCATAATGACACCAAAAGTATGAGATTTGATGGAAAACTTAGGGAAATGTGCCCTTGCGAAGTTAGCGGTCTCGGCGATGTTTACGCATCTGCAATTTTGCCCACTTTGAGCCCTATTTTTGGCCAATTCCACTGTACTAGTCGACAAAAATCATAACTATTTCGCTAGAACTCCATTTTTTCTATCGAATGAGTACAAGAAACCACCCATTTACCAATTACAACTATCCAATACAGTGATCAGAATTTTGCAATTTTGCCAATTTCACACAAATTTCAAAAGATGCCAATTTCCAAATAGGGTCCAGAATAAACAAGAAAGACATTCCTGGCACTAAAATAACATTTCCTCTGTTCATTAGTCATGACCCCACGCCCCTTTTACATTCTTTTGCTTTCCACTTTGAAATTTTATTCTCACAAAAAATAGAAGATTTACTGTTATGTAGACTACTGCATTGGTGTAGAAATGGTATAAATAATATCGGTGCACTTGTAAAAGAATATTAGACTCACCAGTTGATGTGTATTGGATGCTTAGCATGATTTGTTTACTTTTGAACTTTGGTAAAAATCGAACATTTCTGCTACTTTGAGCTCAATTTCAAGGTACTTTTCATTGGAAAACCAGTCAAACTCATCTCAATTTCTGTAATATGTCTTCCATTCTATAAAATGAGGCCAGGAAAACTAGAATACAACAATAAATACCATACGAAAATACAGTGCAAACTCACTGTTTTATTCCAAAAACACAGTCAAAGTTTTTTTTCTCATTATGCACTGTGTGCTGCAGGATTTTTTTTTATACTGCGCACACTGACCATATAGACCCATTCTTTCATATGTAGGCCTACCAGCTTTCTCTCACTAGATTTGAGGGCGCTAGAATTTAGGCGTACTAGCACGTCAAAAACCCTGGTGCATGAGCCATACTAGTATGTCCGAAACCCTGAAAGGGTTAATACATAGCTGAATGCTTTGTAACGAATTTATATCCATTCTGTAATATGGAGACCTGAACTGAGCTGCATAATCTAGGTGAGGCCTCACTAATGATGTATAAAGCTGCAGTATAACCTCTGGACTTCTATTACTTACACTTCTTGATATAAATCCCAATAATCTATTTGCCTTATTACATACGCTTAGGCATTGCTGTCTTGGTTTAAGGTTGCTGCTTACCATAACCCCTAAGTCCTTTTTCGCAATCTGTATGGCTAAGTTCTACATTATTTAACTTATAATTGCTAGGGTTATGGACACTCCCGAGCTTCAGAACCTTGCATTTATCTACACTGAACTGCATCTGCCACTTTTCTGACCAAGAATAGAGTTTGTCTAAATCCTCCTGGAGTTCCCTGACATCTACCTTTGAATCAATTATCCTACCTATCTTTGTGTCATCAGCAAATTTGCTCATATCACTAGTAATACCCTCATCAAGGTCATTGATATATATTATAACAGTGGGCCTAAGGTTGATCCCTGTGGTATGCCACTTACTAGAGATCCCCACTCAGATTTAACCCCATTTAAGCATACTCTTTGCTTTCTATTAGTGAGCCATGACTCGATCCATGACAGCACCTTTCCCCCAATGCCATGAGCTGCCACTTTCTTTAACAGTCTCTGGTGCGGTACTTTATCAAAAGCCTTACTAAAATCTAAATAAACAATATCGAATTCTTGATTATGATCAACGGCCTCAAAAGTTTTACTGAAGAAGGTTAATAAATTAGTTAGGCAGGAACGGCCCCTCATGAATCCATGCTGAGTATCATTAATCAGGCTATGCTTATCCAGATGGCTTCTTATAATATCAGCTATAATTGACTCTAGTAATTTGCCTACAATTGAGGTCTGGCTTATCGGGCGGTAATTTGACGGTAACGACATGTCCCCTGCTTTAACCCCTAAATGGTTCAAATGTATATATGCGTTCACGTGCGTAGTGCCCCAAACGTGTATATACATTTTTCTTTGTCATTCATTCATCATTGCCACGATAAGCCTGAGTCGCCTAGACATGAGAGAATGGGTGTGTGCACTCACTGTGTGCCATATTAAAATAATTGGGGATACCTGGGTACCATATGCTCTTTTTTCCTATTAAAAAAAACTATTTTTTTTTTCTCAAAAAATTTGGGGCGCTATGTGAGTGGACGTATATATAAGTTTGGACCATTTAGAGGTTAAAAATAGGAATTACATTAGCCATCTTCCACATATCAGACAGTACACCTGTTTGAAGAGAAATATTAAAAATATTAGTCAATGGTTCACAAAGTTCCATTTTACACTCTTTAAGAACCCTTGAAAAAAGTTCATCAGGGCCCAGGGATTTATTTAGCTTCAGTCAGTCTATCTGTTTGATAACCATTTCGCTAGTGCCTATGATATTGCATAATTTATCGTCTTCAACCCCACTATAAAAATTTATTACCGGGATATTGTTAGTGTTCTCCTCAGTGAAAACTGAGAGAAAATAATTATTAAGAATAGAGCACATTTCATTCTCCTTGTCAGTAAGATGACCAGAGTAATTTTTAAGGGGACCTATCTTATCTCAAACTTTTGTTCTATAAACCTGGAAAAAACTTTTTGGGTTAATTTTCGAATCCCTAGCAACTTTAATTTCATAGTCCCATTTAGCTTTTCCTATCCTCTTTTTAATGTCCCTCTTAAGGTCAATATACTGATTCATAAGATGACCCTCACCTCTTTTGATACACCTATAAATTCTTATTTTTCTGTCCTAAAAGATATTTGAGTCTATTATTCATCCATTATGGCTCATTTCTATTCAGTCTAATTTCTTTATATGGGATAAAAGTTCTTTGGGCAGCATGTATAGTGTTTAGAAAACTCTCATATTGATAGCTCTCTTTGTTACCCCAGTCAACAGATGATAAGTGTTCGCTAAGCCCATTGTAATCTGCTAAGCGAAAATCTGGGACTGTTACTGAGTTATCCCTAATATCATACTTTCATTCAATGCTAGAGGTAATTGATTTGTGGTCACTTGTGCCAAGTTCCTCTGAAATTTCTAAATTATTAACAAGCAATTCCTTGTTTGCCAGAACCAAGTCAAACAGGTTATTACCCCTTGTAGGTTCTATCACAAACTGCTTCAAAAAACAATCCTGAACTACTTCTAAAAAGTCGTTAGATTCTAAATTCCCAGTTAGAAAATTCCAATCAATATTACTAAAGTTAAAGTCCCCTAGAATTACAATGTTATTGTGCCTTGTGGCCTTAACAATTTCCTCCCAGAGGTGTCTTCCTCGGTCTCTGTCCAAGTAAATAAATTTTTCATGCCCCTCTGAAAATTCTACCTAAACAGACTCAGTATGTGTTTCGGGCTTTGTACCAGTTTTTATGCAACAATTTAAACGATCCCAGACATAGAGTGCCACCCTACCCCCCTTTCTGATATTTCTGTCTACTTGGAACAATTTAAAACCCTGAATGTGACATTCAGCAGGCATGTCCCTATTTTTCATATTAAACCATGTCTCAGTTATGGCAAAAACATCAATGTTACCTGCACCTTCAATTAATCTCAATTCATCCATCTTATTTTTCACACTTCGACTATTAATACAGTGGACCCCAGGTTTACGATATTGTTTCATTCCAGAAGTATGTTCAGGTGCCAGTACTGACCGAATTTGTTTCCATAAGGAATATTGTGAATTAGATTAGTCCATTTCAGACCCCCAAACATACACATACAAATGCACTTACGTAAATACACTTACATAATTGGTCGCATTGGGAGCTGATCATAAACCAGGGGTCCACTGTATAATACATTTTCAGAAACTCGCCCTTCTCTTTTCTCTTCCTGCTGATTTCTGTTCCTCCACTATGCCTGTTACTCTCCTGATCACCTAATGCCATTGGCTTTCATATATTCACCAATAACTCTACCTCATTCTGCCTATAACTGGTTTCCTTATAACTCACACTATCGCTACACTCAGATTTCATTAATTTTCCACAGAAACCCATACCACTATCTATTTCTAGTTTAAAGACCTAAGAGCTCCCTCCACTGCATTGGCCAGTGCCCCCACCCTAAACCTAGATAAGTGAATCCCATTCCTGGCATACATGTCATTTCTGCCATAGAAGAGGTCCCAGTTGTCTATGAATGTTACTGCATTTTCCTTACAGTGTTTGTCCAGCCAGCAATTGACACCGATTGCCCTGGACAATCATTCATTTCCAACTCCTTTCCTGGGCAAAATACCACATATGACAGGGTTCCCACCCTTCTTCCTAATTATCTCTATTGCTGTCCTATACCTGCTAAACAGGTCTTCACTCCTACGTCTGCCAACATCGTTGCCTCCTGCACTGAGGCAGATAATAGGATTGCTCCCATTACCTTTCATGATGTTGTCCAGATGGCTAACAATATCCCCCATCCCAGCCCCAGGAAAACATACCCTGTGCCTCCTCTTCCTGTCCCTAAGACAAAAGGCCCTATCCATAAACTTAACCTGACTGTCTCCAACTAAAACAATGTTCTTACCTTCACTTGTGGAATTCGTCCAATATCTTTTTAAAGCTGCCCAATGTCCTAGCCTCAATCATCCTACTGGGAAGATTGTTCCACGCATCCACAACTCTGTTACAAAACTAGTACTTACCGATGTCGTTTCTAAATCTAAATTTATCCAACTTAAATCCATTATTTCTGGTTCTTACCTGGTTTGACACCCTCAGTACTTTATTAATGTCTCCTTTGTTTATGCCCATCATCTACTTATACACTTCAGTGATATCTCCCCTCATTCTTTGTCTCTCCAGAGAGTGGAGATTCAAGGCTTTAAGTCTATCTTCGTACGGGAGATTCCTTACACAGTAAATCATTTTAGTCATTCTTCTCTGTATGTTCTCCAATGAGTCTATATCCATTCTTTAGTAAGGAGACCAAAACTGAACAGCATAATCTAAAAGAGGCTTTACTAGTGAAGTATAGAGCTGTAAAATAACTTTTGGACTTCTGTTACTTAGGCACTGCTGTCTTGGCTTTAGATTTCTGCTTACCATGACTCCCAAGTCTTTTTCACATTCTGTATGATGAAGCTCTACTTCACCTAGTTTATAGCTTCAAGGGTTAATATTAAAATGGTATAAAATACCGACAGGTTGTTAGGTAAGACACATATGCAACAGTTAGGTATCTTTATTTTGAAACATTTTGCCTACACAGTAGGCTTCTTCAGTCGAGTACAGAAAAGTTGATAGAAGCAGAAGAGACGTGAAGACGATGTAATCAGTCCATCACCCTTGAAGTTTTGAGGTGGTCAGTCCCTCAGTCTGGAGAAGAGTATTGTTCCATAGTCTGAAACAATATGGAGTTGAAGTGATGGTATATAAGGCTCCATCCTGTCACTTGAACTCCATATTGTTTCAGACTATGGAACAATACTCTTCTCCAGACTGAGGGACAGACCACCTCAAAACCTCAAGGGTGATGGACTGATTACATTGTCTTCATGTCTCTTCTGCTTGTATCAACTTTTCTGTACTCGACTGAAGAAGCCTACTGTGTAGGTAAAACTTTTCAAAATAAATATACCTAACTGTTGCATATGTGTCTTACCTAACAGCTTCGAGGGTTATTTTCATTACCAAGGACTAGTACCTTACACTTATCCGCATTGAGCTTCATCTGCCATTTTTCAGACCAAGACATTAATTTGTCCAAATCCTCCTGGAGTTCATTGCTATCCTCCTCAGAATGAATCATATGGCCTATCTTTGTATCATCAGCAAATTTGCCCATGTCACTTATAATCCCTTCATCAAGGTCATTAATATAAATTATGAACAAGTGAGGGCCTAAAACTGATCCTTGTGGAACACTTTAATAATTCAATTTGCTCACATGCAAGTCCCACTCAAATCCAACCCCCTCTCACTCATGCATTTATCCAACCTAAATTTGAAACTACCCAAGGTTTTAGCTTTGATAGGACCTTGGGTAGCTTTAAAAAGAGATTGGACAAATATATGAGTGAGAGGGGCTGGGTATGATTGGTGTCATGGGTACATAATAACATAAGAAAGGAGGAACGCTATATTAGGCCTGTTGGTCCATACAAGGCAGGTCGTTCACAAGTCCAACCCACTAACAGAATAAACGTACCCAAGCAATAAGCGTTGACAATTTAATTTGATAAATTAGACACATGTGCAACTCTTGGGTATCTTTATTGAGGAAACGTTTCACCACACAGTGGCTTCATCAGTCCATACAAAGGAGAATGGTGTCGGTTCTCTGAACCATTCATCTACGATCCTGTCTGACACTGCAAATTCTTGGGATCTTAATACTTGGAAATTCTTCGCTTGCCTAACCCTTGGGCACGACCTACTTCCACATTGGTCAAATGTGATACCACCTACGACTGCTGCACCTCTCCTGCCTACGGTATATAAGCTACTTCTCCGCAGATATGCTGTATTCTTTTCAAGACTGATGGACTGACCACATCAACTCAAGGCTAAGGGACTGATTTCCTCAAACTCCTCCTGTTCTTCACCATTCTCCTTTGTATGGACTGATAAAGCCACTGTGTGGTGAAACATTTCCTCGATAAAGATACCCAAGAGTTGCACATGTGTCTAATTTATCAACGTGTCGGTTCTCTGAACCATTCATCGACAATTCTGTTTACTTATCTTGAGTGTGTGCTAATGGAGTTACAGGAAGTTGACATTGAAGAAATTGACAATGAAGCGCCTGTTGTGCATTCCTTGAGTGATGGTGAATTAAGATGAATTGTGATAGATAAATAAACCATAGAGTTGATATTAGCATCATATTAAAGTATTTTATCCTGTCTCCTGAGAGCAGGAATTCTGCTGGAACAGATTAATGCCATTTCAATTAATTTAAATGAGGAAAATTGACTCAGCATACGATCAAATTGGGATACGAACAAGGTCATGGAACAGATTAAATTCGTAAGCAGAGGTTCCACTGTATATCCATTGTTCGTAGTGACTGTGGGGTGACTCCTGTGTCTGTGCTACCTCTCCATAGAATATTTATGGCACATGAAATGGGTTTCTTGCAGTTCTTGATGAACAAAGTTCCATGAGTTTGGGCTTGGGGCAGAGTGCATTGGCATGTCATTTATTGCTTTTTTAATGTCCTGTGGTGTTAGGATCACATCAGAAATTCTTGAATTAGCCAAATTTTGAGTGTTGGTCATAAAGAATTTATTTCATTGTATTCCTTTATCTTGAATATGCTTATTTTTTTTCCTCCCCTCCCCCTCTTTTCAGCCATTAATGTCATGTCTGAGAGGTTCATCAAGATTGCTAGGCTGGGAGAGTAAAATATATTGTTGTACATACTCTAACACTTTCACAAATTCTTAATAAGTTATAATAGTATTAGCCTTTATCAGCATTGCTAGTTTCTAGCCTCAGTGTGATCAATCCTGAAGACAAACTTACTGCTCAAGTGCATCATTTCAGTACTCATGTTCAAATTGCTAACACATACAGTATAACTTATGTAATGTTTTACATAAGCAGTAAATAAATTATGCAAATTATATTAATACTAGTGGTTGATGCCACTTGTATTAACATAGTCATGTGCTTGCCTCACACTAGGTCACCCAGCTAACAACAGCTATAGAAGGTGATCTTCATGTAACATTGCTCACATTATATTTGCTTCAGGGAAAAAATATACAGCATCCCTTTTATTTTGTTACCTAAATAATGCATTTCTAACTGCAGTACAATATTTTTTTTGAAAGGAATAAGTCCTTATTTTATTATTTAAAATTTATAAATAAAAAACTAGCATTTTAATCTAGTGGTATCCAGATAAATAAATGATCATGACTAGACTGAATTACATTCCTTGTGCCTGGATTTATGGTCCAACTGAATCCAAACAAGACGTTGTTCAGTGTATAATAGACAAAACTGAAAACTGTAACTTTTTTTTTTTTTTTAGAGATATTGTTGAAGACTTTAATCTTTTCAGAATTCCTTGGACGAACAGAGATAAAGATCCATCAAATTTATGAGGAGTCTAGAAGTGAGCCAGGAGCACAACCACAACTTCACAAGCTCAGACTTCACGAAGTCAAGTCTGGGGAAGTCATCTTAAAAATATCTCTTCAGCTTTTTGATCGGTGTTAGTAATAACACTTTTATTCATATACAGTATTTCACCCAAAGAATTGCTGCAGTTACCTGTGGAGACTGAGATATACATATACAGGTGTTCCTTGCTCTATGCTGGCTTATTTTATGAGAATTCTTGAGGATAATTTGCTGTTAAATAAAATATAAAAAAAATCACTGATATGTGGTGTAACATTATTATCAATTCTGTATGTGAGATACACATTCATCATGTGTGGCAGGTGAGGTTTGCAAAATGCATTGACAATTCTTATTGTACTGAATTAAGTGTTATTGACCTTACTGAGCTCAGCACAGCTGCCATGCTCCTGGAATACATCTGCTTCATAAAGTCAGGGATATCTGTGTATATATGAACTTTATTTTCTTGTGAGAGATTATGTAAGTTATGGAGCATTGTGTATTACTTCACTCATAATTATTTATTAAACATCAGTTATAGCACCTATTACATTATTCCATAAAGTTAATAAATTCAATTTAATGTGGTTGAAGAACAGTTTTGTAACTATCACAAGTTACAATGGTTGAAGAACAGTTTTATAACTATTACAAGTTACCATGGTTGAAGAACAGTTTTATAACTATTACAAGTTACTATGGTTGAAGAACAGTTTTATAACTATCACAAGTTACCATGGTTGAAGAACAGTTTTATAACTATTACAAGTTACCATGGTTGAAGAACAGTTTTATAACTATTACAAGTTACCATGGTTGAAGAACAGTTTTATAACTATTACAAGTTACCATGGTTGAAGAACAGTTTTATAACTATTACAAGTTACTATGGTTGAAGAACAGTTTTATAACTATTACAAGTTACCATGTTTGAAAAACAGTTTTATAACTATTACAAGTTACCATGGTTGAAGAACAGTTTTATAACTATTACAAGTTACCATGGTTGAAGAACAGTTTTATAACTATCACAAGTTACCATGGTTGAAGAACAGTTTTATAACTATTACAAGTTACTATGGTTGAAGAACAGTTTTATAACTATTACAAGTTACCATGGTTGAAGAACAGTTTTATAACTATTACAAGTTACTATGGTTGAAGAACAGTTTTATAACTATTACAAGTTACCGTGTTTGAAAAACAGTTTTATAACTATTACAAGTTACCATGGTTGAAGAACAGTTTTATAACTATCACAAGTTACCATGGTTGAAGAACAGTTTTATAACTATTACAAGTTACCATGGTTGAAGAACAGTTTTATAACTATCACAAGTTACCATGGTTGAAGAACAGTTTTATAACTATTACAAGTTACCATGGTTGAAGAACAGTTTTATAACTATTACAAGTTACCATGGTTGAAGAACAGTTTTATAACTATCACAAGTTACCATGGTTGAAGAACAGTTTTATAACTATCACAAGTTACCATGGTTGAAGAACAGTTTTATGACTATTACAAGTTACCATGATTGAAGAACAGTTTGATATATTGTTATAGCCACTGCATATAACATATCTAGTACTGTATTGTATTACTTGTTCTAATTTTACATGTATTCAGATAAGTAATAAATATTTTAAGTACTATAGTAAGTTTATTATTTACTTTCATTATTAGCCAGTCTCTCCCCCACAGGTAGAATGTCCAAACATCACAGTTAAAAAATGACCATCTGAATTGCTCATCCTTCAGGATCCATCTACCTCAAGGCTGTGGTATTTTGCTGCTGTTATCTACATTGTTACTTTATCAACCTCATCCTTCTCTTCTGTTGGAGTAAATTGGAAACAGTTCAGATGATTGATTCTTAGCATTATCTTTTTGTTTGTATTCAGTATTGGCTGTACATATGTTAAAAGAGACAGAAGAAAGCTGTCTTGAGTACGTGAACATGAACTCATATAAGGTAGAAGATCTTGAAGATGTTGCAGGAGTCTGGGACTGCTAATAGGAGCAAGAAGACAAGAATTGAGGAGTACTGCAGCAAGCCTACTGGCCCATGCTAAGCAGGTCCTTTTTCAAGGTCTTCCATGCCTCACCTTCACCAATATGTGTATAAGACACCATTCTCATGCTTCAGCTTCATATTGTTCTAGACTATGGAGCTAACCTCTTCTCCATCTTAAGGCTGATGAACTGACCACCTCAAAAACTATTTTTCCAAGGCTGATAGACTGATTACATCTTTACCTTACCACTATTTCTCTTGCCTTATTCTCTGCTATATTTATTTGATTAAAGAAGCCTACCACATAGGTGAAACGTTTCAATAAAGATACACAACTGTTGCACGTGTCTTACTCGCACCTGGAGTATACCTGGAGAGGGTTTTGGAGGTCAATGCGCCCACTGCTCAGTCTATGACCAGGCCTCATGGTGGATCAAGATCTGATCAACCAGGCTGTTACTGCTGGCAATGTGTAAACTGATGTATGAGCCACAGCCCGGCTGGTCAGGTACTGACTTTAGGTGCCTGTCCAGTGCCTTCTTGAAAACAGCCAGGGGTCTTTGAATTGAACAGTCTTGAGCCCATGACACTGTGTTCTCACTTAGAATACTCTTGGCACCCCTGCTTTTTACTGGGGGGATGTTGCATCTCCTGCCAAGTCTTTTGCTTTTGTAAGGAGTGATTTTCATGGGCAGATTTTGGACAAGCCCTTCTAGGATTTTCCAAGTGTATATTATCATTTATTTTCTCAAATGCATTCCAGGGAATTCAAATCAAGGGACTTTAACCATTTCCAGTAATTTAGGTGCTTTATCATACTTACATGTGCCATGAAGTTCTCTCTCTATTCTTCAGGTCTGCAATATCGCCCACCTTGAAAGGGGCCATTAATGTGCAACAATATTCCAGCCTAGAGAGAACAAGTGATTTGAAGAGAATCATCATGGGCTTGGCACCCCTAGTTTTGAGAGTCCACATTATCCATCCTATCATTTTCCTAGCAGATGTGGTAGATACATTGGTGTGATCTTAGAAAGTGAGATCCTCTGACATTATTGCTCCCAGGTCCTTCACATTAGTTTTTCACTCTGTTGTGTGGTTGGAATTTGTTTTATACTCTGATACAGTTTTAATTTCCTTGAGTTTTCCATAGCAGTGTAATTAAAATTTGTCTTCATTGAACTTCATATTGTTTTCTGTGGTCCATGTAAAGACTTACACAAATAACCCGCACATAAAAGACAGAAGCTTACGACGACGTTTCGGTCCGACTTGGACCATTGACAAAGTCACACTGTGACTTTGTCAATGGTCCAAGTCGGACCGAAACGTCGTCGTAAGCTTCTGTCTTTTATGTGCGGGTTATTTGTGTATCGTTCCAGTCACGGTATTGTGCCTTTTTGTTATTTATGTAAAGACTTGGTTGATATCCACCTGAAGACATGCAGTGTCTTCGATGAATGACACAGTCATGCAAATTCAGGTGTCTTCTGCAAAGGAGGACATGGTACTGTGGCTTTCATTTCTGTCTGTATCAGATATGAGGATGAGGAGCAGGGTGGGGCGAGTACTGTGCCTTGTGGAACAGAGCTTTTCACTGTAACTGCCTCTGGCTTTACTCTGTTTACTATTACTCTTTGTGTTCTATTTGTTAGGAAGTTATAGATCCATCTACCAACTTTTCTGTTATTCCTTTATCACGTATTTTGTGCGCCATTACACCATGATCACACTTGTCAAAGGCTTTCGCAGTCTGTAGATACTACATCTAGATTTTGTTTATCCTCCAGAGCATCCAGGACCATGTCATAGTCATCCAGTAGTTGGGAGAGGCAGGAGCGACCTGCTCTAAACCCATGCTGCCCTGGGTTGTGCAACTGATGGGTGGCGACCCTGCTTCTTAGAACCCTTTTAAAGATTTTTATGATATGGGACGTTAGTGCTATCAGTCTGTAATTCTTTGCAGTTCCTTTACTGCCACCTTTGTGGAGTGGGGCTATGTCTGTTTTTTTTAGTGGCTGTGGGATGACCCCTATGTCTATGCTCTTTCTCCATAGAATGCCTAAGGCACATGAAAAGGGCTTCTTGCAGTTCTTGATGAACACAGAATTCCATGAATCTGGGCCTAGGACAGAGTGCATGGGTATGTCATTCATTGCTTTTTTGACGTCTTGTGGTGTTATGATAATATCAGTGATTTTTTAATTAGCCAAGGAGAGTTTGTTGCCTCACTGTCCAGCCATGGAAAAAAGAATGAAGCAGTGACTGCAGATACCCTCCTGGCTTACCTTAAATTCCAGAAGGCACACAAGCAAACAAGCAAATTAGCAGTGCGAGCAGCCAGTCAAAACATGAATATGACAGCACAGACAGTGTAATTTGTGTTACATCCTACCTATCATTGTAGCTAAATATATAAAACAAAACTATAAAGCATGATATTTTCACTTTAGCTATTAACAAAAAATAACATTAGCAATATAATATTAAGTAATATCTTTCTTCTTCTTTCAACAAACCGGCCGTATCCCACTGAGGCGGGGTAGCCCAAAAGGAAAAACGAAAGTTTCTCCTTTTAATTTTAGTAATATATACAGGAGAAGGGGTTACTAGCCCCTTGCTCCCGGCATTTTAGTCACCTCTTACGACACACATGGCTTATGGAGGAAGAATTCTGTTCCACTTCCCCATGGAGGTAAGAGGAAATAAACAAGAACAAGAGCTAGTAAGAAAAATAGAAGAAAACCCAGAGGGGTGTGTATATATATGCTTGTACATGTATGTGTAGTGTGACCTAAATGTAAGTAGAAGTAGCAAGACGTACCTGAAACCTTGCATGTTTACGAGAC
This sequence comes from Cherax quadricarinatus, assembly GCF_038502225.1. Classification (NCBI taxonomy): domain Eukaryota; kingdom Metazoa; phylum Arthropoda; class Malacostraca; order Decapoda; family Parastacidae; genus Cherax; species Cherax quadricarinatus. The sequence goes on from NC_091327.1 coordinate 8,524,317, forward strand.
AGAAAAATGGACACCAGCAATCCTACCATCATGTAAAACAATTACAGGTTTCCGTTTTATACTCACTTGGCAGGACGGTAGTACCTCCCTGGGCGGTTGCTGTCTACCAACCTACTACCTAGGATTAAGTAATCTTCTTTCTTTCAACAAACTAGCCGTATCCCACCGAAGCAGGGTGGCCCAAAAAGAAAAACAAAAGTTTCTCTTTTTAAATTTAGTAATTTATACAGGAGAAGGGGTTACTAGCCCCTTGCTCCCGGCATTTTAGTCGCCTCTTACAACACGCATGGCTTATGGAGGAAGAATTCTGTTCCACTTCCCCATGGAGGTAAGAGGAAATAAACAAGAACAAGAACTAGAAAGAAATTAGCAGAAAACCCAGAGGGGTGTGTATATATATTTGCTTGTACATGTATGTGTAGTGTGACCTAAGTGTAAGTAGAAGTAGCAAGACGTACCTGAAATCTTGCATGTTTATGAGACAGAAAAAAGGACACCAGCAATCCTACCATCATGTAAAACAATTACAGGCTTTCGTTTTACACTCACTTGGCAGGACGGTAGTACCTCCCTGGGTGGTTGCTGTCTACCAACCTACTACCTAGGATTAAGTAATATATGATAATATATAACAAGAGTGTCAATTTTTTCTGAGGACCTGACACTTCCTCACAATTGTTCCTCAATCCAATTCACAAGACCCTATGTTCGCCTTCACCCCAATCCACAAGACCCCTCTCATTTTTCCCTATCTACATCCAGGATACTGCCCCCTTGCCAGGGAAATAAAAATCAAATCAATCCTTGTATCCAACCCATGCCAACTCCTCCCACTCCCCTGACCCATTTGCAAGGACTAAAAATTCAGGAACTCTTGAACCAGAACACAGTAATGAAAAAGAAGCTGAAAATATGGTACACCAATGTAGATAGAATAACAAGAGTGATGAATGAATAATGGATGCATCCCCAGACATTATAGCAATCACAAAATGAACCTCACAGAGATAACAGACATGATTTTCCTTATTGGATATCAGATTTTGAGGAAAGACTGAGGGAGCAAAGGAGGTACTCACCTATTTGTGGTTGCAGGGGTCGAGTCCTAGCTCCTGGCCCTGCCTCTTCACCAGTTGCTACTGGGTCCTCTCTCTCCCTGCTCCATGAGCTTTATCAAACTTCGTCTTAAAACTATGTATGGTTCTCGCCTCCACTACATCACTTTCTAGGCTATTCCACTGCCTGACAACTCTATGACTGAAGAAATACTTCCTAACATCCCTTTGACTCATCTGAGTATTCAAATTCTAATTGTGACCTCTTGATTCTGTGTACCCTCCCTGGAACATCCTGTCTTTGCCCACCTTGACTATTCTGCGCAGTATTTTATATGTCGTTATCATGTCTCCCCTGACCCTTCTGTCCTCCAGTATCGTCAGGCTGATTTCCCTTAACCTTTCCTCATAGGACATTCCCCTTAGCTCTGGAACTAACCTTGTCGCAAACCTTTGCACTTTCTTTAATTTCTTGACATGCTTGATCAAGTGCGGGTTCCAAACAGGTGCTGCATGCTCCAGTATGGGCCTGACGTACACGGTGTACAGTGTCTTGAATGATTCCTTGCTAAGGTATCGGAACGCTGTTCTCAGGTTTGCCAGGTGCCCATATGCTGCAGCATATAGGCACTCTGTCCTAGGCCCAGACTCCTGGAATTCTGTGTTCATCAAGAACTGCATATGGGTGCATCCTTTTAGGAAGGACCTACTTCCACTGGGGAATCCCGCCTACCAGTGACTATGCCCTTGTCTGCTACATGTCCTTAAACACTGACGCCTATATAACCACCAGTCTTCTTGCCTTTGCTCCAGATTCTCCTCCACCACGATGCTGTGAACACTAACTCCAAGGCTGAGGGACTGATTACCTCATCTTTTGTATGTAGTTCTACTGTCTTCTATTATGTCCTAGAATCTGTATTGATAAAGCCACTGGATGGCAAAACGTCTACAATAAAGATATCCAGATGTTGCACATGTATCTTAACTTTCATATTGTCGATATTTTATACCTTGCACAACATGTACATTATATACAGTACCTGGAGTTTACCTTTAGAGGGTTTTGGAGGTCAACGCCCCTGCGGCCCAATCTGAGACCAGGCCTTATGGTGGATCAGGGTGTGATAAACCAAGCTGTTACTGCTGGCCACACACAAACTGATGTATGAGCCACAGCATGGTTGGTCAGGTACTGACTTTAGGCGCCTGTCCAGTGACTTCTTAAAGATAGCCAGGGGTCTATTGGTAATCCACCTTATGTATGCTGGGAGGCAGTTGAACAGTCTTGGGCCCTAGACACTTATTGTGTTGTCTCCCATTGTACTCATGGCGCCCCAGCTTTTCATGGGGAGGAATGTTGCATCTCCTACTGAGTCTTTTGCTTTCATAGGGAGTGATTTTCGTGTGCAGATTTGGTACCAATCCCTCCAGGACCTTCCAAATGTGTATTATCATGTATCTCTCTTGCCTGCATTCCAGGGAATACAGATCAAGGCCTTTCAACTGTTCCCAGTAATTTAGGTGCCTTATCATACTTATGTGTGGGATGAAAGTTCTTTGTACACTCTCCAGGTCAGCAATGTCGCCAGCCTTGAAGGGGCCCGTTAGTGTACAGCATTGAAAAAATACAAATTTTAGAGATGCTAGTTAATGCTTTACTTAATACTATGCCTAGCCAGCCCCATTATTATATGATTAGTTTTGCTGATGATATAATGATTCACACCGCCACATTTTCCAACACCCAAAACATTCTTTATCATGTACTAGCCTCGTTTGAGGACCTGGGGTTGATTATCTCTACTGATAAAACAAAGATACTCAACAGGCGTCCTCCTCGACAGAGAGGCACAGTTCGTCAGATCCAGTTGCATGATGGGTCTCTTCTAGAATATGTAAGTAGATACAGGCTTTGAGGTCCCACTACTTGGACCTGTTGTAACGAGACTTGGTCGCCAATACAAAGAAAGACTGAGAGCACTTAGAGTTGTGGCAGGTTTTCATCCCAGGTATGGAGCTAATGTTAAAATTTTGAAAATGATGTAGCTTGCTTATACTAGATCATTGGTTGATTATGATGCGCCATTACTTGCTCTCATGTCTGACTGGAAGTTTAGAGAGCTGGGAAAACTGCAGAACGAAGCAATGAAGATTATTTTAGGATGCCCTCGTACTACCAAAATTTTAAATATGCGGAAAGAACTTGATATTCCATGCATCAGAGATCGTGTTACTGAAAGAAATATCCTCATTGGGGTCAATATGCTTAGGCTAGCCCATTCAAACCCCTGCACAGAAACCCTCCAAACTTTCCTCAGCACTGGTGAACATCCTTCCAGATGGATTGAAAAAACTGGAAACGACCTCCGCATGAACCAGCTACTTATCTATGTCAAGTAAGGCAACAGAGGCACTTCCCCACTTCATGGGATATTACCCCATTCCAAACTACCATTCCTCCATTTCCCTCCCAAACTCTTCTTAAATCACAACCAAAGCTTCGTCTTGGAGCCAAACATGATGCCTTAAGCTGTACTGTTAACTTAGCCACACGGAACACTCTTTCACAAATTATTTATGTTGATGGTTCTGTTCATCAGCCCACTGGTGCAGCTGGTAGTGCTGCTGTCATACAGAGTGATGGCTCTCCTAAAGAAATTGGAGCACGCATCAATAACTGGGCCTCTACCCTTCAAACAGAACTGTTTGCCATACTCCTTGCACTCAAATGCGTCCATGTATCTAAGGTTGACACTTTAATTGTAACTGATTCTCTGTCATCCATAAATGCTCTCAACTCATTAAGTGTAAATTGTGGCATGCTTGTGATAGAAGCCAGAAACAGGTATGGTAAGATTGTGGACAGTGGAGTCAGAGTGCACAAGCTGTGGATTCCAGATGCATGATAGAACTGATGAATTGGCGTACCCTCATCCCTTACATAGGGCGAATGAGTTAGTCAGTGCTTGGGCTGCTACATCTAGCTTTGACAATCTTCCCAGTACCACACAGGCAAAATTAAATGACAAATATGATGCGAGGGAGAGACTTGTTTGCTTTATGCTCAGCAAGGGAGATGACTGCAACATTCCCTTCACTAATTATGAACTTGATGCAGCACTAACTAGGGGCAACTCCATGTCGCCTGGTGAGGATGGTATTACTTACAACATACTCAGATTGCTGTGTCGAGTACCAGGTAATCCTTTACTTGAATTATATAACATGAGCTATGTAACTGGGGAGCTCCCTCAATCTTAGACCAACAGACTCATTTCAAATTTCATATCTATTTATTTCTTAGCAAGTAGAACATTGAGATTATGTATTTACAATAATGGGTTGCAGTACAAAGAGAGCCTCTATTATGCCTAGGCATTATGGGCCGAATTAATTTATTGGCTTACTGACTACTTAACACTAAAGAAATTTATCATAGTTGTACAGCAGTTCTATTAATTATAAGTGAATCTAATTTATAAAAATCAAAGGATATATTCATATATTCAAAAAAACTTTTTGTGAAACATGATTCAATTACATGTATATTCCTGTTGACAATGGACAATAGGTTAGTTAGTTTAATATGTTTATTATGCACCCCATACCCATCCTGTGGGCGGTAGTCAAAAGATTACAGAGGTACATAATGGGTCCAGGGACTGGGCCTCAAAGTTTTGATAGCTGAGCAAGTTCCAGAGGTAATGAATTCACAATTTACAAAGGTAATGAACTCACAATTTACAAAGGTAATGAACTCCAGGTAGGTCTAGTCACAATCATGACAAGTTACAAAGGTATTTACAGATTACAGAGGTACACAATGGGTCCAGGGACTGGGCTCCAAAGTTTTGATGGCTGAACTAGGTACAAGGTAATGAACTCACAAGTTACAAAGGTAATGAACTCACAAGTTACAAAGGTAATGAATACTGTAAGAATGGTTACTTACGTGTATACATGGCTGCAATCATGAACAAATTTTAGAGTAATGAGCAATTCACACTTCCACACCCGGTCACAACTGTAGTGAGTTATTGGTGCAAATGTTGACTGCTGAGTCTCTCTCTCTCTCACACACACACACACACACACATACAAATTCATACACACACACACATAATCACACACACACACACACACACACACGTACACAAACTCATACACACATGCACACACACTCATACACACACACACACACACACTCATACACACACACACACTCATACTCACACACACACACACACACACACTCATACTCACACACACACACACACACACACACACACACACACACACACACACACACACACACACACACACACACACACACACACACACACTCACACACTCATACACATACACACAAACACACACACACACACACACACACACACACACACACACACACACACACACACACACACACACACACACACACACACACACACACACACACACACACGCAAGGAGGCAGAGGAGAGGTTTGTTCCCAAGGGAAACAGAAATAATGGGAAGAACAGAACGAGTCCTTGGTTCACCCAAAGGTGTAGGGAGGCAAAAACTAGGTGTACTAGAGAATGGAAAAGGTACAGAAGACAGAGAACTCAGGAAAATAAAGAAATCAGCCAAAGAGCCAGAAACGAATATGCACAGATAAGAAGGGAGGCTCAGAGACAATATGAAAATGACATAGCATCAAAAGTAAAGACTGACCCAAAGCTGTTGTACAGCCACATCAGGAGGAAAACAACAGTCAAGGACCAGGTAATCAGACTGAGGAAGGGTGATGGGGAATTCACAAGAAACGACCGAGAGGTATGTCAGGAGCTCAACACAAGATTTAAAGAGGTATTTACAGTGGAAACCAGTAGGACTCCAAGAAATCAGAACAGGGGGGCACACCAGCAAGTGCTGGATGAGGTACATATAACCAAGGAGGAGGTGAAGAAGCTGCTATGCGAACTTGACACCTCAAAGGCGGTGGGACCAGACAACATCTCTCCATGGGTCCTTAAAGAGGGAGCAGAGATATTGTGTGAGCCATTAACAAAGATCTTCAACACATCATTTGAAACTGGGCAACTCCCTGAGGTATGGAAAATGGCAAATGTAGTCCCAATTTTTAAAAAGGGAGACAGACATGAGGCACTAAACTACAGACCTGTATCTCTAACGTGTATAGTATGCAAGGTCATGGAGAAGATCATCAGGAGGAGAGTGGTGGGGCACCTGGAAAGAAACAAGTGTATAATTGACAACCAGCACGGTTTCAGGGAAGGAAAATCCTGTGTCACAAACCTACTAGAGTTTTATGACAAGGTGACAGAAGTAAGACAAGAGAGAGAGGGGTGGATCGACTGCGTATTTTTGGACTGCAAGAAGGCTTTCGACACAGTTCCTCACAAGAGGTTACTGCAAAAGCTAGAGGATCAGGCACACATAACCGGAAAGGCACTGCAATGGATCAGAGAATATCTGACAGGGAGGAAACAATGAGTCATGGTACGCGACGAGGTGTCAGAGTGGGCGCCTGTGACAAGCGGGGTTCCACAGGGGTCAGTCCTAGGACCTGTGCTGTTCTTGGTATACGTGAACGACATAACGGAAGGGATAGACTCAGAAGTGTCCTTGTTTGCAGACGATGTGAAGTTAATGAGAAGAATCGAATCGGACGAGGATCAGGCAGGACTACAAAGAGATCTGGACAGGCTACAAGCCTGGTCCAGCAACTGGCTCCTTGAATTTAACCCTGCCAAATGCAAAGTCATGAAGATTGGGGAAGGGCAAAGAAGACCGCAGACACAATATAGTTTAGATGGCCAAAGACTGCAAACCTCACTCAAGGAAAAAGATCTGGGGGTGAGTATAACACCGAGCATATCTCCTGAGGCGCACATCAATCAGATAACTGCTGCAGCATACGGGCGCCTGGCAAACCTACGGATAGCGTTCCGATACCTCAGTAAGGATTCGTTTAAGACTCTGTACACCATCTACGTCAGGCCCATACTGGAGTATGCAGCACCAGTTTGGAATCCACACCTAGTCAAGCACGTCAAGAAATTAGAGAAAGTGCAAAGGTTTGCGACAAGACTAGTCCCAGAGCTACGGGGATTGTCCTATGAAGAAAGGTTGAGGGAAATCGGCCTGACGACACTGGAGGCCAGGAGGGTCAGGGGAGACATGATAACGACATATAAAATACTGCGCGGAATAGACGAGGTGGACAAAGACGGGATGTTCCAGAGATGGGACACAGACACAAGAGGTCACAATTGGAAGTTGAAGACTCAGATGAATCAAAGGGATGTTAGGAAGTATTTCTTCAGTCATAGAGTAGTCAGGCCATGGAATAGCCTAGAAAGTGATGTGGTGGAGGCAGGAACCATACATAGTTTTAAGGCGAGGTATGATAGAGCTCATGGGGCAGGGAGAGAGAGGACCTAGTAGCAATCAGCGAAGAGGCGGGGCCAGGAGCTGTGACTCGACCCCTGCAACCACAAATAGGTGAGTACACACACACACACACACACACACACACACATTAGTAGAAGAGCCAGAAACGAGTATGTGCAGATAAGGAGGGAGGCCCAGCGACAGTATGAAAACGACATAGCATCGAAAGTCAAATCTGACCCGAAACTGCTGTATAGCCACATTAGGAGGAAGACAACAGTCAAGGACCAGGTGATAAGGCTGAGGAAAGAAGGTGGAGAACTCACAAGAAACGATCAAGAGGTATGTGAGGAGCTCAACATGAGATTTAAGGAAGTATTTACAGTAGAGACAGGAAGGACTCTGGGGGGACAGACCAGATGGGGACATCAACAAGGAATACACCAACAAGTGTTGGACGACATACATACAGATGAGGAGGAGGTGAAGAAACTGCTAAGGGACATCGATACCTCAAAGGCAATGGGACCGGACAACATCTCTCCATGGGTCCTTAGAGAGGGAGCAGATATGTTGTGCGTACCACTTACCACAATCTTCAACACATCCCTGGAAACTGGGCAACTACCTGAGGTATGGAAGACGGCAAATGTAGTTCCCATTTTCAAAAAAGGAGACAGAAAAGAGGCACTAAACTATAGACCTGTGTCATTGACGTGTATAGTATGCAAAATTATGGAGAAGATTATCAGGAGGAGAGTGGTGGAGCACCTGGAACGGAACAGGAGTATAAATGCCAACCAGCACGGATTCACGGAAGGCAAATCCTGTGTCACAAACCTTCTGGGGTTTTATGATAAAATAACAGAAGTAAGACAAGAGAGAGAGGGGTGGGTTGATTGCATCTTCTTGGACTGCAAGAAGGCCTTTGACACAGTTCCTCACAAGAGATTAGTGCAGAAGCTAGAGCATCAGGCGCATATAACAGGAAGGGCACTGCAATGGATCAGAGAATACCTGACAGGGAGGCAACAACGAGTCATGGTACGTAATGATGTATCACAGTGGGCACCTGTGACGAGCGGGGTCCCACAGGGGTCGGTCCTAGGACCAGTGCTATTTTTGGTATATGTGAACGACATGACGGAAGGGTTAGACTCAGAAGTGTCCCTGTTTGCAGATGATGTGAAGTTAATGAGGAGAATTAAATCTGATGAGGACCAGGCAGGACTCCAAAGAGACCTGGACAGACTGGACACCTGGTCCAGCAAATGGCTTCTCGAATTTAATCCTGCCAAATGCAAAGTCATGAAGATAGGGGAAGGGCACAGAAGACCACAGACAGAGTATAGGCTAGGTGGCCAAAGACTGCAAACCTCACTCAAGGAGAAAGATCTTGGGGTGAGTATAACACCGAGCATGTCTCCGGAAGCACACATCAATCAGATAACTGCTGCAGCATATGGGCGCCTGGCAAACCTGAGAACAGCATTCCGATACCTTAGTAAGGAATCATTCAAGACACTGTACACCGTGTATGTCAGGCCCATACTGGAGTATGCAGCACCTGTTTGGAACCCGCACTTGATAAAGCACGTCAAGAAACTAGAGAAAGTACAAAGGTTTGCAACAAGGTTAGTTCCAGAGCTAAGGGGAATGTCCTATGAGGAAAGATTAAGGGAAATCGGCCTGACGACACTGGAGGACAGGAGGGTCAGGGGAGACATGATAACGACATATAAAATACTGCGTGGAATAGACAAGGTGGACAAAGACAGGATGTTCCAGGGAGGGGACACAGAAACAAGAGGCCACAATTGGAAGTTGAAGACACAAATGAGTCAGAGAGATAGTAGGAAGTATTTCTTCAGTCATAGAGTTGTAAGGCAGTGGAATAGCCTAGAAAATGACGTAGTGGAGGCAGGAACCATACACAGTTTTAAGACGAGGTTTGATAAAGCTCATGGAGCGGGGAGAGAGAGGGCCTAGTAGCAACCGGTGAAGAGGCGGGGCCAGGAGCTAGGACTCGACCCCTGCAACCACAAATAGGTGAGTACAAATAGGTGAGTAGGTGAGTACAAATAGGTGAGTACATGCACATATGTGGTAATGCTTTATTTACAGCTAGCAAAGTCAGGGTATTTCTCCAGAATGGTCTGTAATATACCACTGTGGATAAAATACTTAGCCATTTCTTGAACACTTCTGAGTGAGTTGTTTCTAAATTCATTAATTTTATCGCACTCCAGTACATAATGACGCAGGGTGTGACAATAATCCATCTGGCAAAGTTTACATTTCGTTTGGTCTACATCTGGTGGTGGTGATTTAACCTGCCAAAGATACTTGTAACCCAGCCGGAGCCGGGCGGTAGTGACATCCAAGAGTCTGCTTATTTTGTTGGATGCACCATAGACATGTGGCTCCTCCTGCATGATAGAATGATGATAGATGGACTCACTGGTGTCAATCTCCCTGAGCCTTAAGTCCATAAAATTCAGCTGAAGTTCTTTTCGTATTATTGTTCTCAAACTACTACCTGACAAGCCAAGATTGTAATCTACTCCCTCTTTGAAAGCATACAGCTTAGCCAATTTATCAGTTCTATCATGCATCTGAAGACCAATGTGAGATGGAATCCACAGCATGTGCACTCTGACTCCACTGTCCACAATCCTACCATACCTGTGTCTGGCTTCTGACACAAGCATGCCACAATTTATGCTTAATGAGTTGAGAGCATTTATGGATGACAGAGAATCAGTTACAATTAAACTGTCAATCTTTGATACATAGATGCATTTCAGTGCAAGGAGTATGGCAAACAGTTCTGTCTGAAGGGTAGAGGCCCAATTATTGATGCGTGCTCCAATTTCTTTAAGAGAGCCATCACTCTGTACGACAACAGCAGCACTACCAGCTGCACCAGTGGATTGGTGAACAGAACCATCAACGTAAATAATTTGCGAGAGTGTGTGCTGTGTGACTAAGTTATCAATACAGCTTAAGGCCTCATGTTTGGCTTCAAGGCGAAGTTTTGGTTGTGATTTAAGAAGTAGTTTGGGGGGAAATGGAGGAATGGTAGTTTGGAATAGGGTAATATTCCATGGAGCGGAGAAGTGCCGCTGTTGCCTTACTTGACATAGATCATGTATCTGATTCATGCGGAGGTGGGTTCCAGGTTTTCGATCCATCTGGAGGAGTGTTCACCAGTGCTGAGGAAAGTTTGGAGGGCTTCTGTGCAGGGGTTTGAATGAGCTTGCCTGAGCATATTAACCCCAATTAGGATATTTCTTTCAGTAACACGATCTCTGATGCTTGGAATATCAAGTTCTTTTTGCATATTTAAAATTTTGGCAGTACGAGGGCATCCTAGGATGATCCTCATTGCTTCGTTCTGCAGTTTTTCCAGCCCTCCAAGCTTCCAGTCAGACACAAGAGCAAGTAGTGGCGCAGCATAATCAACCAATGATCTAATATAAGCAAGATACATCATTTTCACAATTTTAACATTAGCACCATACCTGGGGTGAAGCCCTGCCACAACTCTAAGTGCTCTTAGTCGTTCTTTGTATTGGCGACAAAGTCTTGTTACAACAGGTCCAAGTAGTGGAACCTCAAAGCCTAGATACCTGTATCTGCTTACATATTCTAGAAGAGACCCATCATGCAATTGGATCTGACGAACTGTGCCTCTCTGTCGAGGAGGACGCCTATTGAGTATCTTTGTTTTATCAGTAGAGATTATCAACCCCAGGTCCTGACACGAGGCTAGTACATGATTAAGAATGTTTTGGGTGTTGGAGAATCCGGTGGTGTGAATCATTATATCATCAGCAAAACTAATCACATAATTATGGGGCTGACTAGGCATAGCATTAAGTAATGCATTAATTAGAATATTGAACAGTGTGGGACTGAGCACACCTCCCTGTGGGGTTCCTAATTCAAAGTCTTTAGTTACACTTCTATGTCCCTGGAACAACACAGACGATTTTCTGTTGGACAGGTAGCCTGTAATCCAGCGGAGAAGCCATCCTCCAACATCCATTCTGGCAAGTTCACTAATTATTACATGTCGGTTGGCTACATCGAAAGCGGATTTAAGGTCAAGGAAGGTAGTGTAGGAGCTGTCAGTGTGCAGGGTGAGAAAGGTGGCTATGCAATGATGCACGCTCCTTCCATGCATGAAACCATGTAACCGGGGAGACAAAAATTGTTTGATTCTGTACATGAGACGATTAAGAATCATTCTCTCAAATGTTTTACACAAGCAGCTAGTAAGAGATATTGGGCGAAATGCATTTTGTTGATTGGGCTTAGGAATTGGAATGATGAGGCTGTTGGTACAAGATTGAGGGAGCTCCCCAGTTACATAGCTCATGTTATATAATTCAAGTAATGGATTACCTGGTACTCGACACAGCAATCTGAGTATGTTGTAAGTAATACCATCCTCACCAGGCGACGTGGAGTTGCCCTTAGTTAGCGCTGCATCAAGTTCATAATTAGTGAAAGGAATGTTGCAATCATCTGCCTTGCTGAGCATAAAGCAAACAAGTCTCTCCCTTGCATCATATTTGTCATTTAATTTTGCCTGTGTGGTACTGGGAAGATTGTCATAGCTAGATGTAGCAGCCCAAGCACTGACTAACTCATTCGCCCTATGCAAGGGATGAGGGTGCGCGATCTGCCCAGTTCGGTTACCCTTAATTCTATTTATGTCCCTCCATGCCCGGCTAAGTGGGGTGTGAGCATTAAGACCGTTGACAAATTTTTCCCAGTCGGTTTGCCGCAGCTCTGTCATACGCTCTCTGGCAGCAGCAAGGGCAGTTTGGAAGAGCCTCAGCATTCCAGGGGTACGATGTTTTCTATAGGCTAGGCCTGGTCTGCGAGCAGTACGTTTCAGTGTACGAAGTTTAGAATCATTGTAATAAGTATGGTTTTTGAAGGAGGTATGATTATTATGGAAGTTTGTTGGGTTTAGAGTACCAAGAGGTTGCAGTGGCGGCTCTAAGTAGTTCTGAATACTGCTCACAAGGTCATCGTTGAAGGTCTCTACAGAGGAACACTCATAGGAATTATACCAGTCAGTCACATGTGCAACAAAGTCATCATGCTGATCTGTGGGAACATTAAAACGTTTCCGTTTGAATATCCCACCAGGAAGGATAGTATTACCAATATCTAGAGAGGTTAGCCTAGGGAAATGATCAGACGCTATATCTGTTACAATGGAAGACTCACAGCTGGCAGAAGTAATGTTGAAGCCCAGGCACAGATCAAGGACGCCTCCATAGATATGTGTGGGTTCAAGGTCACCTACAATTTGGACGTTATCATGACTGTTTGAGTGACAACAGTTGATTGCCATTACGATTACCAAACTGTGGGTTTCCAATGCTTTCGTGTCTCGCATTGTAATCGCCAATAATAAGAGTAGGCTCAGAATGAGCACAAGTTGGGAGCTCCAAGTAATTAAACTTATCAGCAGGAGCATACAAGTTAAATATGTTGAGAGCAGAGTTCCCAATATAAATCCTAACACCGTGGTATTGTAGCCCCTCTGTTTTCTTATGTGCAAGAAGTTGATGGGGAAGAGATTTTTTAATATATAGAACACAAGAGTTAGTAGATTTGAGGTTATATGCAACAAATGATGGTAATTTAGGGGGTTGGGATTTTTCAGGGACTCTGCACTCTTGTAGACACACAACATCAATGGGTTCGGTGGTTACTTATCTTATCTTATCTTATCTTACTTTATGATGAAGTTCAGGAAGTCTTTTTCTAAGTGATGCAATGTTCCAGCTTAATATAGAAAGTTTATACGAGTTTTGATCCATTATAGTAGTCCTGGGATCATCTTGAGTTTCTCAGCATAATGAAAAAATTGTTCATATAAATAGCAAACCTTATCAATGTCAACAGTGCTACCCTTGTCCATGAGTTGGATAAGTGCACCTCCAGTTGTAAGGCCTCGTGGGAGTCTTCGTAAACCCAGAGCATGACGCTGTTTATGTGTGAATGTATGATAGGTGACACCACCACTCACATTCCCTCCTCCACTAACATTACACGCAACACTACAACTGTCATCACCAGCGCCACTATCAACATTGTGTTCATTACATTTGTCAACAGTATTGTATTCAACATTAATGTCTATGTGACTAACCTCATCACACTCTGCACCACCACTTATATTATGCTCATCACTATTACTAACATTATAGACACCACCGCTCTCATCACACTCTTCACCACCACTTAAATTGCACTCATCACTATTACTAACATTATAGACACCACCGCTCTCATCACACTCTTCACCACCACTTAAATTACGCTCATCACTATTACTAACATTATAGACACCATTGCCCTCATCACACTCTTCACCACCACTTATATTACGGTCATCACTATTACTAACATCATTGACACCATAGCCTTCGTTATGATGCTCACTACAGTTATCAACACAAGTATTATAATCGTCATTACTGTGATTAAGAACACCACCACCACCTTGTTCAGCAGCCTTACACTTGCTTTCACAAATTGTGACAATCTTGTTATTGGTACACTCTACACATCTTTCCTTGTGTTGTTCAAGTTGTTGTTTCAGGAGAAATTGTTGTTTCCAGTACTTTTATGCGCGACATCAGGTTGTATACCACAGGAGCAAGACTTGGAACATCTGGAGACATGAAGTCCCAGTCAGCTGAGCTATTTGGCTGACTGTCAGCTGACTCAGCTAGGCTGGTATTGACAGCCGACGTGATGGAGGTCTGTTGACGTGCTCCCCAGGTGAGGTGCTCAACCCCATTGTCTGAGGGCAGGCATGAGCCAGTATTCAGACCCGAGGTACCTGGTAGTCCTGGGGGGCCCTTATGAGGGGTACAGGGTGAAGTGCGGTTGGCTGCGATGCGATCAGCCCTCACACTGCAGTCAGCATGAGCTGCTGTGACTCCTGAGGTCTTACAATTGATACATTGTTTAGCAACAGTCTGTTGCTGTTTGATCATAGCATAACACCGTTCAGAAGGATGAGCATTGGCACACACTGCACACCAGTGTGACTTAGATGGGCATTTCCTGGCGATGTGGCCCCAGCGTTGACACTTATAACATCGACGTTGAGGAGGTCTGTACAATGCAATGTAATAGCGTCTGTTGAGGGCTGCACGGGAGTGAATATAGCGTGGCAGAGTCCCCTGGCCAGTCCACTCAGCTAATATCAGACCGTTGGAAAGGCGACGAGGGCTTGCAACTTGCTCTGACGCCAGATATTGAGGATTCAAGTGCTTGTTGACGTTGTAGATGACAATAAGCACTTTAGGTGCCCTTGGTGGGGCAGCTCGGAGTTTGATGTTGGCATATTCGTGAGTGAGAAGTTTGTCTATAAATGCTGAATCATTAGGCACAAAGACGTAGTTATCCTCATCGCGGACAAACTTGATCGTTTTCTCATGATTGTTTACACTAGCTTCGAAAAACCAGTTAAACTTGGTCTCTTGATCAGTGTTGTCAGGGAAATCTAACCTGACAGCTTTGGGAGGGTGTGCGCCCACTGTATTGCTTTCAGCAAGCTTTCTCTGGAAGCCTCGTTCTTTTTTCTGAGCCTGTTTACTAAAATATGTTTCAAATCTACCTTCACCATCATCTACGTCAACACCATCAACTATACTCATAGCTGACAGGAGTTTCACACTGGCGATGGGCTAAAGGATACCGGTGAATAGAAGGGACAAGGAAGGGATATTCACCTCGCTAGACACAGGCAATATGGGTGTAGTGGCCTACGGGTCGCAGTGCGATTTTCAAGGTCATTCACGGGGCCACAGTCGTCTCGAGAGTTACCAATATTGCACTACTCGTTAATTACTCCAAACCCGCAGCACTTAACACAGCTAGCACACGTGTCTAGGAATGACAGACAAATTTTCACTCTGTGGACAAATAAATCAGCACAAACTTAATATGTTTATAGATGAACCTCTGGCTTGTTACAGTTAAAAAGCCGTCTCCGAAGGAGTTACCAGGTACTAGCCTTTCAAAACGGAAAACTAATTCCAGTGTTTCACTAGGTATGTCACAACTCACACACAAGAGTTCTAACAACACCGAAGGTACGGCCGGAACACTGTAGAATGTTCACAAAGGCATTCTGGGATTCAGAAGAGATGTAACTGCAGTGTAACTTGACCTTGGCAAGCTGGTTTGGAGTGCTGTTTAGCCTGGATCGGTTAAACTCGCCCTTATCCCATATGTAGATAATGGCGACGAGCTAGGGGATACCGGTGAATAGGAAAGTCGAGGAAAGGACATTCACCTCACTGGACACACGCAGTATGGGTGTAAGTGGCATGCGAGTCTTATAGTGCCATTTTCAAGGTCACCCAGCAGGCCAGACATTCCTCACTCATTTTAAGCCTACGTAGGTACTGATGGTAGCACAATGTCCTAAGTCAGCGTAATCCACTCATGCAAATAGTTACAACAAATCTGCGGCACTTGCGGAACTCAGAGAGTCGAGTACCATTGGGGCAGCAAAATACACCTCTACACTGCACGTCGTTGATAGAGGCGAACGGCTGAGTTTAAAGGAGGAGAGTTGGGGATACAGGAGAACAGCAGGGGTAACTGAGCACGCACATTCGCCTTTCTTCACATAGTCAATATGGGCGAAAGTCTCAGGCAGGTGATGCAGTGCCTCACTCAAGGTCACAGGCTGAGGCAGACTTCTCAAGAGTTACCAAACACTGCAATACTCGTACAGATTGTTACTCACTCCCAAACTTGCAGAACTTCTAGCACACGTGTCTTGGAGTGAAAGACGAATTTTCAGTGTGTGCACACCTGGGTTACCAACTCACGTAGGACTGCACACTCGTCGTTATTCCTCAGGTTGGTAAAGCGATGAGTTGTGAGCGTTTTGAGAGGCACGAGTAGCAGTGGACTAGCAAAATTCGCCTCTACACTGTATGTTGATAGAGGCGAAAGGCTGAGGTCAAATAAAAGGCAGAGGGGAAGCAGAGGCCTGTGAGGGCCTTTGCTTTTTTTTTTTATATTTTATTTAAAACCAATACAGTTTAACATAAAAATAAAGAAACAGTATGGAACCTAATCAAATTAACTGACAAACGGATTGTACCTACATGCTCGCAAGATATTACAACAAAAACTTACATCAAGAACATAACTAAAAACAAAATTACATGTCACAGGGTCATGAATTGACATATATACAAAACCTTGCATATATATAAATTGTACATATAAATGACATCTGACAAAGGTTCAATACACTTGAACATAAAATATACAAAGAAGTTATATCAGTTAAATCCCATCCTTCACATTAATCAAAAAACCAAAACCTAACATCATAATCTGACTAGATAATCTACATACTTATCCCTAACAATACAGCTGAACATATCCCAACATACAAATAAACAGAAAAAGAATACAGCTTAGAACACAATAACAAGCTCTATACTGTTACAATACACCCATATACAAATTTCAGACAAATGGACTACGTCACTAAACTGTCTAGATATGTCTGTATACCATACAGACTAAAACTTAACATCAAGAACTTGCATGAACACCAAACCGGTATCAGGGTACAGACCATAATTATAAACTTTAAAAAGAATCAATCATGCATATATAAAGTATTACATAACGTCTGACCCATGACAAAGGCTCAATACAATAGAAAGAGATATATATTTATATATATACACATACACACCCACACACCCACACCCACATCCACACACACACCCACACGTACACACAAAAATTTTCACAAAATCACATTAATCAGATGCACTGTATGCACAATGCAAAACAGTATATAAGTATATCTCATCGTGCAAAAACCCAGCACGTAACATAAATACAAACTAAAACACACTTCATGTCGCAAATAACTTATTTCTCAAGAATCATGTTATACAAGACTGATACACATCATAATTATACATAAAAAATCTACTATATTATACCTACATTCTGAAAAGTGTTATATCTACCATAACGAGACCTTGAGCTCTACATCCACACTTGGATGCCATAAAGTCCCAATGAAAACCAGGAAACCATTCCAAACCCACATTCACAACACTCTCACGACCCCCCCCCCCCAGGGAGGCGAGCCCGCTGTTGCCCCCTGACTCCCTCCAACCTATGAAAACCCCTTCACTCACTCATTTCCAATCACAGATTTACGAGAATCCCTAACGTTAGCATTCTATACCCCTCTGAGAAAGCCTGATCCCACCTCCTCCCATACAAATCTCTGTTACGACACCTCGTACTATAGAACGTTACCGCAAGAACCTTTCTTCTCTCCTCACTATCCCCTCTCCCCCTCATCACCCACGACATATATATATAATCTACCATGATATAATCTAAAGCTCTTATGACACCCTCGTCTAACCCACCCATATCTAGACTTAGAGCACGCAAAACCGACACCCCACGGCCCCCCACCCTCTGTACCAACCTACTTAACCAGCACCTAACCTCCTCTAGCCCTTCACAAAAGTAAACTACATGGAACGCTGTCTCATCCCCTCCACAGATACCACACCCCCCACCCTCTACAACCTGTCTGTTTCGTAATATCTCACCAGACGGAAGGATCCCATGCAGAAAACGAAACATCACCTCACGCGCCCGAGGTTTTAACTTCAATTTACTAAATCTAAACCAAATACTCTTCCACGCATACATGGGGAACAAACCCTCAACTGGGACAACGCACCTACCTACAAGTAACCTACACAAAACCCTTATACGAACCTTTCTCAGTTCCCTAACCAACATCACAGCCCTCAAAACTATTTCACATTCCCTCAACTCCATTCCTCGATACCACATACCCAGCCTGTCGTGTATCCTTCCCAAACGCCCCGCGTTCACACCCTCACGCAACACTTCCCATTTAATAAACACACATTTAGCCCTCCGTCTCAAATCCAACAACCCCAACCCACCCTGACTTACAGGTAACATTACAACCTCCCTCCGTAACCAATCACAACGTGAACCCCATAAAAATTTGTACACCCGTCTTAGTATCCCCGCAATCGCTGTCCCTGTAATTGGGAACACAGCTGCAACATACCAAACCTTACTATACAATAAAATGTTCACGACTATCACTCGCTGTATCAGAGTTAGGTGCTGGGGTCTCAGAACACCTAGACGCCCCACGATCCTTTCCAATAACCTATCCGAATTTTCCTCCCGCGCCGCAACCATGTCATCCCTATAAATAATACCACAAATCTTTAAAGACACCGCCCATTCTTTAACAACATTACATCTCCCCCCCACACCCCCCACCCAAGAACCCAACCCCATGCACCTTGACTTCGCACTATTTACCTGCATACCCGTGGCACTTCCAAATAATTGCACCACCTCGTCCAACACTCTCATTGACATCCCTGCACGAATGAGAACAGTGGTGTCGTCAACATATCCAATTAACCCCGGCCAGGCCCTCCCACCCCCCACACTTCCCTCACATGGCGTACATAAGCTACGGTCAACCATTCTATAAAAGGGGTCCTGGAAACACGCAAACAATATTTGGGACATGGGGCATCCCTGTCTAAGGCCTCTTCCCATTGCAATTTCCCTCCCCATACACCCATTAATCTGTATCCTCATTTTCGCCCCCTTGTACAACGTATTTACCCACTCGACTATTTCCTCCCCAAAACCCTGTCTCCTAAGTATAACCTGCAAAGCTCCCCTTTCCACTCTATCATATGCTCCCTGCCAGTCTAGAGCCAACAAAGCCGCCCCTCCACCCCCACCCTTAGCTTCCACAAAACTTCTCAGTATCCCATGTCCTTCAATCATCGACCTTCCCGGCAACCCGAACTGAGATTTTGACACCACCCTCTCCACTACACATTTGAACCTATTACCTAAAATTTTTGCAAACACCTTATAGTCTGCACACATCAGTGATATGGCTCGGTACTCCCGAAGGGTGGGCTGCCCCTTGACCTTCGGGACCAACACTACTACTGCTGTTTCCTGCTTCTCCCCCAACTTACCCTTCTCCTTCATACTATTAAATAACCTAACTATAAATTCCTTTATCAACGCCCAATGTTGTAAATAAAATTCTACCGGGAGACCATCAATACCGGGAGCTTTCCCCTTCCTCATTCCCCTTAACGCATTCTCTATTTCCTCTGCCGTAATCGTCCCACCTAAAGCCTTTCGATCACTATTTCCTAAATTACACGTCACATACGTACACACCTTGTCCAATGCCCCGTCACCCACCCCCCCCACTGTTCCAGTACTTCTCGTACCAAGCCTCCGCATACGCACACATCCCCTTCGTGGTTCGTATCTCCTGCCCTACTCTATAATTCCCAACCATCTCCGTTACCTCTAAACATGGTATAGCCGTCAGCGCCTGCCTTTGCTTTTGATGCCGCAAAACACACGCTGACGGCTTGTCGCCCCAAAGCACTTCCTCCACCCCTGCCTGCATCCTTACAGCTTGAAACCTTTCATTTTGCAACACCCTCAACCTCCCCTTTATTTCAGCTATTTCATCCATAGGAAAATTATTCCCACCCACCCCCCTCCCATAGCAACCTCTTAACCTATCCTCTAAATAGTTAGCCAGTCCATATTTTAAATTATTAATACGTTTTCCTTCTCTCACATAAAACTTTCTAATCCTTTCCTTTGCGACACTATCCCACCATGTCACAATGTCATCCACTCCCTGTTCTTCCACACTAAGCTCCCTCCATAGGACTGAAAACCCCTCCAACCCCTCCTCATCACCTAACACACTTATATTTAATTTCCAATAACTTCTATATATGTCCGCGAGCGTCCCCCACCCAACCTCCACCACCACTGCCCTATGATCTGACATTGTAGCCTCAACAGTACTGAAAGATTTCACGTCCACTCCCTGAGAAAGGTACACTCTATCTAGTCTCGCAGCATAACCACTCCTAACAAACGTATATTCAGTCTCCCACACCGCTCCCCCAAAGGCATCACGTAACCTAACATCCCTTAATAAATCCCTAAGAGCCACAGACATATATCCAGCCCCTCTTGGGTCCACATCAGCCACCCTGATTACACTATTCCAGTCCCCACCAACTATCGCCACCTCTGGCAGTGCACTTAAGAAAAACACAAGATCCTCACACACAAAATCATTCTTTACCTTTATGTTATTTTCTGCCGGCGCATACACACTCACAAAAGACACACGCTTACCCATCCACCACCCATCCACACGCAACACCCTCCCTCCCCCTCCTCCCTCGCTTCTCTGCAAAACAAACGGGCTCGTCTCCCTTATTAAAATTCCCACACCACCTTTTAGACGGGGAGATGGCAGGGTAACTACCCGAAATCCTGCCACCTCCAACACCCTACCCTCTTTGAAATTGTGCTCCTGCAGGAACACAACATCCACTCTAGATTTATTCAGAAAATTACGAAACCAATCTCTCTTCATACCGCTACATAACCCATTAACATTTACAGACATACACCTAAGGCCTATTAAAGTTTCCACCCCTGCTTCCTCTCATCACTCTTTACAACTCCAGAGCTTGAATTTACGTTCAACACCTTCAGAGTGCTCTCTTTCCCTCCCCCCTTCTTCCGGTGCCTCCTATCATGGCTACCACCACCTACACCACTACCTTCACACTTCACCTCAGTCTGTTTCCCAGGCCTTTGTGCAGGCGTAAGGACGTCATCAGAATCTGATGTAGCCGCCCTCTTTCTCGTGACAGTCATGTTACACATATCTTGGTCAGATGTTACCTCTCGATGAACCTCCACCTCCACCTGAGAATGGTTTAATGAGTCAATGGACGACTCCAAACCACCATCACGTCCCAAATTATCATGTCTCAGACTTTCTGGAAGCGACGATTCTCCAATGACACCACGCTCAGATGTAACATCCCTCTCTGGTGGTGACAACGTCTTCAACACCTCCACCAATTCCTCCTCAATCTCAAGAACCTTCTCTTGTACTTGCTGCTCCTCCTTATCCACAGGAGACGACACCTGATCAGGCAGTTGGGGGCGGGACTCCAACTCACCACCAGTCCTGTGTGCCCGATCCACTATCTCGCTCCACAAAACACCACGCCCTCCATCCGATGTTTGTTCCTCACCTGCCACCTTTGAAGCAGGGGCTGCGACGTCCACCACAGGTCCAGGCACATGTCTTCGCTTGTCACAGGTCGCCGCTATGTGATCATACTCACCACATAGGCGGCACGTACGTCGTTGTCCTGGGTACATTACCATTACCTGCGTCCTGAAATCTTGTAGGTACACATAGGATGGTATTGGGTGCCTCAAAGTCATTTTGAGGTTGAAAGAACCCTCTGGAAAACCAGCATAGGCTCCTGCCGCCCACGTACCATGTTGAGCATAATGCACCGTCCCATACTTCTCAAAAACTTTCCTTATATCCGCCTCGTCCGCCTCAAAGGGAACGTTGCGTAACTTGATCCACGTATAATACCGTGAAACATCTATCATTCTTACAGTGACAGCTGGTGTGACGTTAAGACTCACGTCCTGAAACCTGGTGACTAACGATTCATAAACCGTTGCTGATAGCAGTTTGACGAAAATTCGTTGTCCTCCGTTCAATGCTACACCATACAAGTCACTATCTTGTACTCCATAAGTCTCCCGTATGATCTTTGGCAATAAGACTTGCGCAGAACTGGGCGTTATCGTTCCTTTAAGTAGCTCGATGCCTACAGTATTTATCCTTCGTCTCAGACTAACCGCCATCTTGACGATCACAGTGCACCTAAGTTGTCAGCCGAGGTGTGACAGCACCACTTCACACCACTGCAGCCAGGTAACTGACAAGGGCGCTCGCCTACAAACAGCAGAGGGGTGCAGAGCACTACCGCACACTACCGTGGTCAGGCAGCGAATAGTGGTGGAGTATGCTTTTGGGAGTGAGAATTTGTTATTCTGACTGCTGCCTTTTGCTGGGTTATTAGTGGTCTTAGGTGATTTAATGTTGTCAATCCCCATTCACAAATTCCACATGTGAGATAAGGGTATATGAGTGAATGATACAGTGCCAGGAGAGCTGAATGTGGAACATAGTACTGTATGCCTACAGTCTTAGAGATTTTCTTGGTGATTTGTTGTATATGTGTCTGGAACTTGAGGCTACTGTCAAGGTGGATTCCTAGGAATTTTCCCTCTGTGAGTCTTGTGATGGGTGATCCGTTTAGCGTTATGCTAAGTGGAACATTTGCAGCTTTGTTTCCTGTGAGGGAAAAGTTCAATAGATAGGAGTAGAGATATAGTAACGATAGTTTCATTACCGGCTACTAGTTAAGGTAGGGTAAGTCAAGCTCCCGCCTTTCTTCCCCCTCCCTGAAAGTGATAGTTTCATTGCCGGCTACTAGTTAAGGTAGGGTAAGTCACGCTCCCGTTTTTCCCGCCTTTTCTCCCCCACCCCTAAAGTGATAGTTTGATTGCCAGCTGCTTGTTAAGGTAGGGTCAGTCTAGCTCCCGCTATCCCTTCCCCTCCCTCTTCCCCCCCCCCGAAAGGTGACGTGTGGGGCTCTGGTCAAACAGTAAATCACTCGACTCACAGCTCTCAACACTACTCTTGGATGACAGAGGATCACCTGTCAATCAACGAGAAGAACAGGAGAAGGACTAACGTCCTGGAGATGTCCCATTTTGTATTGAACTACCTGTGCACCTGTATGAAATTGCAGGACTTAACCCCACATCATTGCAGCGGTAAAGAACCTGCTTTCCTGTCATCGGGATAATAATCACGGCGATTCTCTGTGAAGAACTAGCCAGTGGTGGTCACCAACACCTGCGACCCCCCCCCCCACACACATCAGCAACGGCTACGATTTCAACAAGCAGTGTCACCAACACCAGACACCCAAGTTTTAAATTAGCGTTGAATTCAGTTATCATTTATATTTTTCATTTTTCATTTTCTTTAATGTAGGATTAATATTTCATATTTAAGTGTTTTACATTTTATATTTTCTACATAATAAAGTGTTTATGTTTGTCTGTTATTATTTCTTTTTCTATTCACTAATTTTCCTGAGGAGGAGCCAGCCTGAGTAATACTGACTGAAGTTGTTACAGGGCTGAGTAATGCTTCACATTTCCAAACTGAATGAAATAGGTTTTATCAGTATTCAGGGTAAGTTTATTAGTCATCATCCAGGCAGATATTTTCTGCAATTCGGCATTGACAGTGTTGGCGAGTATGACTGGGTTAGGGTGGGAGAAGACGTACATAGTGTCATCTGCAAATAATATGGGTTTGAGTAGCTGTGATGCATTCGGTAGGTCATTGATGTAGATGAGAAAGAGGAGTGGTCCCAGGACGCTTCCTTGTGGGACTCCTACTGTGATTGGTTGGGTGGAAAAGTTTGCACCATTCGTGTACACATATTGGCATCTGTTACTAGGGTATGACTTTAGGTAGTTGAGGGAGTGGCCTCGTATACCATAGTGTGTTAATTTAGTGTACAGCAGTTCATAGTCGACAGTATCAAATGCTTTACATAAATCAATGAAAATTTCCAGCGGGACTTCTTTCTTTTCGAGAGCGGTATATATTAGCTCTAGGATGTGTATGATAGCATCATTTGTGCTTTTATTATTCCTGAATCCAAACTGACAGGGGTTTAGTATGTTGTGCGAGACGAGGTAGGAAAAGATCCATCTGTGGATTAACTTTTCCAAGATTTTAGAGAGCAATGGTAAGTTAGATATTGGTCTATAATTATTCAAGTCAGCATGGCCTCCACTCCAAACCAACAGATACAGATACTAATGCCGGAAAAAAATCCCCCCCCAGTACCAACAATACCACCAGTCCGATAACATTCTTCTTTGCAAATATACAGGGTCTAAAGCCAGCAACAAACAACAAAATACCTTTCATCCGTGGACTGCTTGCAGAGGCAAAGGCAATGTTCGCGGCTTTCACTGAGACCCACATAAAGGATCACTTGGACAATGAAATATGGATCCCAGGTTACAACCTATACAGATGTGACAGAGTGAACAGGCAAAAGGGGGGGGTTGGCCTGTACATTGCAGAGTCACTTGTTTGCACAGAACTGCTTAATGCCTCAAATGACGTAGTGGAAGTTTTAGCAGTAAAGGTCGAGAACCAAAACCTAGTCATTGTGGTAGTCTACAAGCCTCCGGATGCAACATCCCAGCAATTCCAGGAACAGCTGTTAAAAATTGACCACTGTCTGGAAAATCTTCCAGCTCCTGCACCCAACATCTTGCTCCTGGGGGATTTCAACTTAAGGCACCTAAAATGGAGGAATATAGCAAATAATATTGTTGCAGTAATAACACCAGGAGGCAGCTCTGATGAAAACTCACACTCACACGAGCTTTTAAATCTCTGCACAAAATTCAATTTAAACCAGCAAATAATAGAGCCTACTAGACTGGAGAATACACTAGACCTCATATTCACTAACAATGATGATCTGATAAGAAATGTCACCATATCAAAAACAATATACTCAGATCACAACATAATTGAGGTTCAGACATGTATGCGAGGAGCCCCAGACCGACAAAATGAGACTAGTCACGAGGGAGCATTCACCAAATTCAACTTCAATAACAAAAACATAAAGTGGGACCAAGTAAACCAAGTCCTAACCGATATAAGCTGGGAAGATATACTAAGCAACACAGACCCAAACTTATGCCTAGAACAGATTAACTCGGTGGCACTCGATGTATGCACAAGGCTTATTCCTCTAAGAAAAAGGAGTAGATGTAAAATAGAAAGAGACAGGCGCTCCCTTTACAGGCGACGGAAAAGAATAACAGAGCGGCTAAAAGAGGTCAATATATCTGAAATGCGCAGGGAGACACTGGTCAGAGAAATAGCAAGCATCGAACTTAAGCTAAAAGAATCCTTTAGGAGTCAGGAATCGCGGGAAGAACTAAAAGCTATAAATGAAATCGAAAGAAACCCAAAGTATTTCTTCTCCTATGCCAAATCAAAATCGAGAACAACGCCCAGTATTGGGCCCCTACTTAAACAAGATGGGTCCTACACAGATGACAGCAAGGAAATGAGTGAGCTACTCAAGTCCCAATATGACTCAGTTTTTAGCAAGCCGCTAACCAGACTGAGAGTCGAAGATCAAAATGAATTTTTTATGAGAGAGCCACAAAATTTGATTAACACAAGCCTATCCGATGTTATCCTGACGCCAAATGACTTCGAACAGGCGATAAATGACATGCCCATGCACTCTGCCCCAGGGCCAGACTCATGGAACTCTGTGTTCATCAAGAACTGCAAGAAGCCCCTATCACGAGCCTTTTCCATCCTATGGAGAGGGAGCATGGACACGGGGGTCGTCCCTCAGTTACTAAAAACAACAGACATAACCCCACTCCACAAAGGGGGCAGTAAAGCAACAGCAAAGAACTACAGACCAATAGCACTAACATCCCATATCATAAAAATCTTTGAAAGGGTCCTAAGAAGCAAGATCACCACCCATCTAGAAACCCATCAGTTACACAACCCAGGGCAACATGGGTTTAGAACAGGTCGCTCCTGTCTGTCTCAACTACTGGATCACTACGACAAGGTCCTAAATGCACTAGAAGACAAAAAGAATGCAGATGTAATATATACAGACTTTGCAAAAGCCTTCGACAAGTGTGACCATGGCGTAATAGCGCACAAAATGCGCGCTAAAGGAATAACAGGAAAAGTCGGTCGATGGATCTATAATTTCCTAACTAACAGAACACAGAGAGTAGTCGTCAACAGAGTAAAGTCCGAGGCAGCTACGGTGAAAAGCTCTGTTCCACAAGGCACAGTACTAGCTCCCATCTTGTTCCTCATCCTCATATCCGACATAGACAAGGATGTCAGCCACAGCACCGTGTCTTCCTTTGCAGATGACACCCGAATCTGCATGACAGTGTCTTCCATTGCAGACACTGCAAGGCTCCAGGCGGACATCAACCAAATCTTTCAGTGGGCTGCAGAAAACAATATGAAGTTCAACGATGCGAAATTTCAATTACTCAGATATGGTAAACATGAGGAAATTAAATCTTCATCAGAGTACAAAACAAATTCTGGCCACAAAATAGAGCGAAACACCAACGTCAAAGACCTGGGAGTGATTATGTCGGAGGATCTCACCTTCAAGGACCATAACATTGTATCAATCGCATCTGCTAGAAAAATGACAGGATGGATAATGAGAACCTTCAAAACTAGGGATGTCAAGCCCATGATGACACTCTTCAGGTCACTTGTTCTATCTAGGCTGGAATATTGCTGCACTCTAACAGCACCTTTCAAGGCAGGTGAAATTGCCGACCTAGAAAATGTACAGAGAACTTTCACGGCGCGCATAACGGAGATAAAACACCTCAATTACTGGGAGCGCTTGAGGTTTCTAAACCTGTATTCCCTGGAACGCAGGAGGGAGAGATACATGATTATATACACCTGGAAAATCCTAGAGGGACTAGTACCGAACTTGCACACGAAAATCACTCACTACGAAAGCAAAAGACTTGGCAGACGATGCACCATCCCCCCAATGAAAAGCAGGGGTGTCACTAGCACGTTAAGAGACCATACAATAAGTGTCAGGGGCCCGAGACTGTTCAACTGCCTCCCAGCACACATAAGGGGGATTACCAACAGACCCCTGGCAGTCTTCAAGCTGGCACTGGACAAGCACCTAAAGTCAGTTCCTGATGAGCCGGGCTGTGGCTCGTACGTTGGTTTGCGTGCAGCCATCAGCAACAGCCTGGTTGATCAGGCGCTGATCCACCAGGAGGCCTGGTCACAGACCGGGCCGCGGGGGCATTGACCCCCGAAACTCTCTCCAGGTAAACTCTCTCCAGAGGTACAATACAGTGGTTAAGTGTATACCTTGTATGCAGAGCATTATGGGCAGGCTTAAAATTTACTTAAGATTAACTAAGCAATGATATATTCAGTGGTAAACATTGTTGTAAACAGTTAACAATTAAGCACAAATGAGTATTTCAAATTTGACCCATTCTATACTGTTTTTCATATTGGTGCTTTGTGTTAATGGATTTAAGGATGCTGGGTGTTAGCCAGGGACTATTCAGTCTCTTAGCTGTGATCTGTTTAGTTTTTTTAGGGCAGTGTTCGTTATAGAGGTAATGGGCTTTTTTTTTTTAGAAAGTTATTTATTAATTCATTCATATCTGTATATGTTTTAGCTCATTATGCCAGTCGATGTTATTCATAGCTGCTATAAAGTTGTTAACTGCTGTCTCGTTATGTAGTCTGAAGGTAACTTTAGTAATGTCTTGTGGCAATTTACCTAGATTGCTTATAAGAAAGGTTGGGTAGTGGTCTGTCGTGTTGTCTATGATTATGCCTGATTTTAAAGGGGATATGGTGTTATTCC
This sequence comes from Cherax quadricarinatus, assembly GCF_038502225.1. Classification (NCBI taxonomy): domain Eukaryota; kingdom Metazoa; phylum Arthropoda; class Malacostraca; order Decapoda; family Parastacidae; genus Cherax; species Cherax quadricarinatus. The sequence continues at coordinate 8,552,293 of NC_091327.1, forward strand.
ACATGTGGTCTATTAGAGAGATACTAGTCTCGGAGATTTTTGTAGTTTTAGATGTTGTTGGTAACAACAAGCAGTTGCTCATAGTGTTTGTGAATTCGGTTACTTGTGGGTCCTGGTTATGTTGTAAATATATGTTGAAATCTCCTGTTAGCAGGATGTGTGCATCAGTTATCATGTTTCCTAATTTTTCACTAAAGTGGTAAATGTTTAACTGTGCTACCCTGTAGATGTTTATAACTGTGAGGGGTTTTTCCAGGTCTTTTGATTTAAATTTGGCTATGATATATTCACCATGCTCATCCCTTGTGCAAGATTTTTTGATACATTCGAGATGATTTGAGTAGTATATAGCCGTTCCTCCCCCTTGCTGGTCTGTTGTACAGTTGTGTATGGCCATGTAACCAGGAATGGCATAAACATCTGTAATATCAGGCTTAAGCCAGGTTTCTGTGAGTGTGATGATTGACAAACTGGAATGAAGGGAAGTGAGTAATCCTAAGCCCAATGTGGAAAATTGCATTTACTTGGACGTATAATTATATACATAACAGTAAATGAACAATGATAACTATTATTTATCAGTTAGACAAGTAGGAATTTGGGACACTTAGGTCGCAAAAAATGTCCCCCTTCGATACCTACCACTGTCATATCCACAAGTTGCTTTGGACCTATTAATTAAATGAAATATACATACACCAGGAATGCTGGTAAATATATAAATTTGTGGACTGTATATTAAAAATAATAAATGGTTATATATATACACAATTACATAACAGAAGGAAAATATATCTTAATATCACTCACCAATTTGACTGGAGATTAATGAGTCATGTACAGGAGATCCCCTTTTGCCTACATTTATGAAAATTTTTCTGGCCAGAAATTGAATATAAATTAGACAGCTTATCTGAGGTTCCTGGAGTTGTCCTGTCCTGTAGCCTGATATCTCAAGTTATGCAGGAATGCACATCCAACAATTTCGCCTCCTATTTGAGAGGTGTCAACCCAATTTTAACCTCTAGAGCATGAAAAATTCTTCCCATTACACTAACGTTCTATTCAATTCAAAACCAAGATGGCGAGTCTCATCTGCGCAGACGCAGGCTTTCCGTTTTCTATGACATAAATATTATTAAATACAGTATGGCCATCTATTTACATATAAATACTGAATTTCTGGAAAATATATACAGTATTTTCCACACTGCGGCCGGCCGGAGTTCGTTGCTAAATGATTCAAATTACTCCTTCCTTTAGGAGACGATTCCAGCCAGTTCTGGCTTGAGTGGCTGTTCTCGTAGTAGGTCTTACTACGATTTCATCTTCCGGCATCACTTGGTCTGCGTTATCTTCCATATCACTCGTTTCACTTTCCCTCAGATTTTCATTTACGTTTGATTGAACACCTAATTCCAAGGGAATCAATTTATTAATTGTGCGTAAACTTTCCTGGCCACGACACAACACTTTGACATTCCTGACAACACCTTGTGCATCTGGGTACAGTGTCAATACTTTGCCCAGAGGCCACAATGTTCGATGTTGTTCAGTGTCAATTAACACAATGTCACCTAGTTGAATGGTTTGTCGATTTACTGCCTCTGTTGCACCATAAAAGTGTTCACGTAGTGTAAGAAGATATTCCTTACGCCACACATTAGACCAGTGATCAATTACTTTATTTAACATTTTAAATTTATTACACAACACTGCTGCATTATTGTAATCTTCATCACTTTCTTCCGGATTATCTCTATAGACAGGGGCAGCTTCCAATTTCCTTCCACATATTAGGTGAGAAGGTGTTAATACATCTGCATCAGGTGTATCACTCATGTACAAGAGAGGCCTATTATTTATACGATTTTCTGCCTCCACTAACACTGCACGGAATTCTTCCAAATTAATTCTCTTCCGGTGTAGTACTTTGTGGAGACACCTCTTCACTGTGCCTATCAGTCTTTTGTACAGCCCCCCCTGCCAAGGGGCTCTAGGAATAATAAATTTCCAGGTACACCCTCGCTGGGTTAACAGAGATTGAACATCATTACTATTATTTAATTCTATCAAGTGTTGAGCACCTGCTACAAAATTTGTGGCATTATCCGAAATCATCAACCTCTGACAGGATCTCCTAGCTGCAAATTTTCGAAACAGCTGTATAAACTGTTCTGCAGACAAGTCCTGTGCCACTTCTAAATGAACTGCCCTAGTAGCAGTACAGGTGAACAAACAAACATACACTTTCAGTGGAACACCATTTGACGTACCTGTTAAAATTATTGGACCACTATAGTCTATACCTGTTACATCAAATGGTTTCAATAATTGAACACGCTCCTTTGGCAATGGTGGAGGACCTGGGTACATATAGGATCTGGCATCCACACGGTGACATATTACACAAGATTTAATCACCCTTTTTACACTTTGCCGTCCTTGTGGAATCCAGAAAGTTTCCCTAATACAATTTAAGGTATCTTGTACCCCACCATGCATTACATTTTTATGGGCATTTAGAACAATCAAATTTGTTAGATGATGAGTTTTGGGCAGTAAGATAGGATGTTTAGCATAATCACCCAATTCAGCATTTTGTAACCTACCTCTGCACCTAATTACATTGTTCTCTAAATACTGAACCAATTTCTCTATTATAGAACCTTTCACAATTTTTCTTTCCATCATCAATTTAATCTCATTTCCATAGATTTCCTCCTGTACCCTCTTTATCCAATATTCAAGAGGATGTGAAAACTTATATGAAATATTTATCTTGTTTAGAAATTCAAACACCAACTTAGTTACATTGATCAGTTTGGGTAAAGAAGAATACCTATTTATATCAATGGATAAAGAAGGACAAACTATTGGAGCGGTGGTCACAGTAATTTCAACAGGAGCAATATACGCCTTTTGTACAGACCAATTAGCTTTATTTACCAACCAGCTCGGTCCTTTAAACCATGATACAGCATTTGCAAATTTAGCATAAGGTAAACCTCCAGACAAGAAATCAGCTGGATTCTCCTCACCAGGTATATGATAAAATGTTAACATATGCTGACCCAAACTATTATACTTCTCTTGCATCTGATAAATTTCAGCAACTCTGTTTTATACGTACACAATTTTACTGTTTCTATTGCAAATCCATTGTAAGGATACCTCATTATCAGACCAAATTACAGTGTCGCTAATATTTACCTCCTGCAACTTATTTCTTATATAATTAGCTAATTTGACACCTACATAAATGGCTGTTAATTCCAACTGAGGTAAGGTACGTGATTTAATTGGAGGCACTTTAGCCTTAAACATAACAAGAGAAATAACACTATTACATTGAAGGTAAGCAACTGCTCCATATGCCAATTTTGAAGCATCACAAAAAATGTGGAGTACATTTTTCCCATTTGGATTGGCCACCTGGTGTGGGAACTCCAACATTGGAATTTTTTCATAATCACCAATTAATTCATCCCACCTGTTAATGAATTCCTCAGGTAGAATTTCATCCCAAGCACATTTAAGTTTCCATGCTTCCTGTATTAATAATTTCCCTCTTATAGTAAGGGGTGACACTAAACCTAGTGGATCAAAACATTTGGAAACTTCAGCAAGCAAAACTCTCTTAGTTAATTTATTGGGCATACTGTAATTATTAGGTTTTAACATTAACAAATCTCTCTCAGTATCCCAAGTTAATCCCAATACATTACTACATTTTGGCACTTCATCTCCAGGGTAATCTTTACTTATTTTGTCCTTTAATTTGGACGAATTACTATTCCATTCCCTCAGAGGCATATTTGCACTTTGCATTATTTTATTAGCCTCTCCATAAGTCATTAACAGTTCCTCTTCAGTTGACGTCACACCCAGGAAATTGTCCACATAAAATTGTTTGCTCATTACTTTACCCAATGGACTTCCCATACGTTTAAGGTGTGCATTTATCGTCACTTGAAGTAGGAACAGACTGGATGTAGCACCAAATAATACACTCCTAAAGCGAAAGGTTTTCAGAGGGCTAAGTGGGTCAATAGGATTCTCAGGCCATAAGAAGCGTGTACAATCCCGGTCAGCCTCTTGTAAACCCACTCTTAGGAAAGCTTTACTTATGTCAGCCGTAATGGCATAATGCTTCACTCTGAAATTTAATAAGATATCTCCTAATTTTTCCGTTAATGACGGACCTGTCATCAAACAGTCATTTAAACTAGGTACATTTTTGTTACTCCTGGCACTACAATTAAGCACAATCCTCAAAGGAGTGGTCTTAGAATCCTTCTTCACTCCGTGATGTGGCAAATAGTGACCATACATTTTGTCTTGCTCAGGAGGTACCTCTTCTATAAATTTATTAATTAACTGCTCAGCAGTTATATCAGTATAGGCAGTTAACAATTCTGGTGTCTTACTCAGTTCGCGGAGCTGAGCCCTTAATTGTCCATATGCCATTCTGTAATTAGTGGGCAATTCTGGATGGTTCAGTCTCCACGGAAGTCGTACCCAGTATTGTCCAGATTCAAATTTTACATCTCTCAGGTATTGCTCCTGAGTAAAAGAATTGTCTGGACTTTCTTCATTTACATTTGTTCCAATGCTGTCTAATTCCACAATTTATGCACTGGCTCAACACCATCCTCTATGGAAGAATTATACTGGGGTACGATTTCATGAGTAAGACACACAGTTATGGTATTTGTAGTTTCCTCTAGTCATGAATTATTATTACGAGGAATCCTACCATACATTACATGGCCTCCTGCAGTCTTCAAAAGGGTGACACCACATTTCTTTACCATACCCTTTACAAAGGAGGCATAATAGTCACTACCTATCAAAATATTTATTGGGCCTACAGAATCATCAATTACACCTGAAGGTGCTAAATTTACATTATGTGAGAGTCTTTCTGTAGCTTTACTAAGCCCTACTGTAGATATTTTCTCTGGAAGTCTATCTACAATTACTACATTAACACGTTTTTTCTCATTGCCCAACCTGACAGTTACATAAACAGTGTCATACAGTTGAGCCCTTTTATCCGAGAGAAAACCAGATAATTTTAAAGTTGTGGGATCTCCCATCTGTACTTTCATACCATCAAGACATTTACATTTAATGAAAGTACGTTGGGATCCTTGGTCTAATAATGCAGTTACATTTTTTGATTTATGCCTTTTATCATCAATTTTTACCTGTAACACAGGCAAGGCTACTTCAGCAAAACCATCATTATTAACATTAGTAGCAATTTTTACATTAGCCACTGTTGTGTCAGGATTGTCAACATTATCATTATTATCAACACTATCATATAGACCTTTACACATGACTATATGGTGTCTTCCTTTGTGACATTGATAACAGAAGTTTAATTTAGCATAACAATCCTTTACATTGTGATTACCCAAACACCTGATACATCTGTCAAGTTCCTCCAATCTTTCAACTTTATCATTCCATGAATTGTATGCATTGCAATTCTTAGAAAAATGATTACCCTTGCAGAAGAGACAATCTCTCTTTTCTTTAACTGGTTTCTTATTAACTGGGCTACTCTTAGGAGGGTACTTATTCTTCTTACCTTGTGGAGAATCTTTATTTCTGATTCCTGCTAATTGATATGCATCGATGCAACTCTTTTTAGGAAATGAAATTTGATTATTACTATTGGGATAATTTTTCCCTTTGTGAAACTTGACAGATACCTCAGAGTTATTATGTGTTGCATCTTTAAAATGAGTTCGTTGGCTGGTCTGCAACTGTACAATTAATTCTTGTAGACCTAGTCTTATTTCCTCCAGTCCAAAATAACCCTTGTGATATTTGTTTGAGAACTATTCAAGTGTTTTACAGCTTAATTTATTCTGTACCATGGCACTCAATAACCAGTCTGATTCCTTCAGATTATATTTATTACTTAAAGTTTTGAGAGTGCTCTCCAGTTTAACTCTAAACTGCTGTAAACCTTTGTAAGTGTGATCTGGAGATTTTAAATTAACAATGATATTCACTAGATCCAACCTACTTTGTTCTATATTACCATAAGTGACCTTCAACAAGTCAACTGCTTCCTTGTAAGAGTCATCTACATTGGGAAAGGCTTGTATCAGTATGTGAGCATCTCCTCTTACCTGTCCTTTGATGTAAAATAATTTAGTTACACAGGCTAGGTCACTCCTGTCATGCACAGCTGCTTTAAAGATTGACCAAAATTCCTCCCAATTTTCTCCAGGATTAAACACAGGCAAACACAATTCTGGGAGTTTTGGCAAAGACATATTATTTGTTGGAGCAGACTGACCAACTGCCTGGTTTACACATTTTAATTTATTCAAGGCCTGACTTTTACAAGAAAGAATCTTTTCCTCTAATTCATAATACTGATTAATCATGAGATCTACTTCAGTCTCATCTACACAGTTTACTAACAAATCTCCTTCATATTTGTTGTAATATAATTTGTATGAATCATATCTATTTACCTGGAGTTTACCTGGAGAAAGTTTCGGGGGTCAACGCCCCCACGGCCCGGTCTGTGACCAGGCCGCCTGGTGGATCAGAGCCTGATCAACCAGGTTGTTGCTGCTGGCTGCACGGAAACCAACGTATGAGCCACAGCCCGGCTGGTCAGGAACCGACTTTAGGTGCTTGTCCAGTACCAGCTTGAAGACTGCCAGGGGTCTGTTGGTAATCCCCCTTATGTATGCTGGGAGGCAGTTGAACAGTCTCGGGCCCCTGACACTTATTGTATGGTCTCTTAACGTGCTAGTGACACCCCTGCTTTTCATTGGGGGGATGTTGCATCGTCTGCCAAGTCTTTTGCTTTCGTAGTGAGTGATTTTCGTGTGCAAGTTCGGTACTAGTCCCTCTAGGATTTTCCAGGTGTATATAATCATGTATCTCTCCCGCCTGTGTTCCAGGGAATACAGGTTTAGGAACCTCAAGCGCTCCCAGTAATTGAGGTGTTTTATCTCCGTTATGCGTGCCGTGAAGGTTCTCTGTATGTTGTGATAGAAACACAGGCCTTATCTCTAGGCTTTATTGAACATAGAATCTTCATAGTACTTCTGCAACAACAAAATATAATGACTAGTACATCTAATAATGGCTTCTACAGGGATGGTGATGTCTTGCATATGTCAAGAGAAAAGTTATAACTACAGGCCACATATTTAAACTCACCATGTAATCTGCATCGCTTATAAATGGATAAAGTAGGAGAGAATCACACACCATGTGTTGGTGCCCATGACACACACCAAACTGTTGTTGTTGTTAAGGGCCCCTAGAGGTGGTGCAGTATTATCCTGCTGCTGCTCCCCACAGGACCAGTATCACTACAATCTCCCCCTTCTAAAATATCAGAGACAGTAATCTCCCAAACTGTTAGGTGGGCGACGTACACGTCCCGACCTTCGTAGCCCTTGAGCCTCTTCACTAGGTTCGATATTTTCCAGCGGGGTTTGATTAACTGCTGGAGCAGAATCCTCTATTTCCATAGGGGTAGTCTCAAGGGGCTTTCCAGGAGAAAACGAAGCATCTTTCACATCTATTGGTGTATCTTGAGATTCCACACTAATAGGGATTTCAACTGGGGCTAAATGTCTTGTAGATACTGTAGTCTCTTCACCATTTTGGTAGCGAATGTGGGCGTAATGTGGATTAGCTTGCAGGAGCTCTACCTCTTCCACTAAAGGATCCGTCTTGTTCATCCTACGGTGACTCTTCAGGAGAACGGGTCCAGGATGACATAACCAAGTGGGCACGGAGGCTCCCGTAGAGGAACGACGTGAATAGTTGAGGAGTCTTTCATGAGGGGTTGCATTAGTAGCTGTGCACAGCAGTGATCTAATAGAGTGAAGAGCATCAGGTAGGACAGTTTGCCAGTGTTGAACAGGTAGATTGCGCGACTTTAATGTCTTCCATATAGTACCATTGAACCGCTCCACTTGACCATTGCCTTGAGGGTTGTAGCTTGTTGTTCTGCTGCAGGCAATACCTTTGTTAGCCAAAAACTCCTGAAGTTCGTTACTCATGAACGAGGATCCCCTGTCTGAATGGATATAAGCTGGCATACCAAAAATAGAGAACAACTGTGAAAGACAACTAATAACAGTTGAAGCAGCCATATTTGCACAGGGGAATACAAAGGGAAACCTTGAATATTCATCTACTATGTTAAGGAAATACCTATTCTGATTTGTGCTTGGTAGAGGTCCTTTGAAATCTATATTCAATCTTTCGAAAGGCTGGGTGGATTTTATGAGATGAGTCTTCTCTGGCTGATGAAAGTTTGGCTTGCACTCTGCACATACTCTGCATGCTCTGATCACTTGTCGCACATCTTCCACTGAGTAGGGCATGTTCTTTGATTTGACAAAATGGTACAGGCGTGTAACTCCTGGGTGACACAAAGCCTTGTGGAGAGCTGAGAGTGATTGCAAATCATGACATGCTGCTCCACAGTGGGACCTAGAGAATGCATCAGGTGAGATGTTCTCTTGACCCGGTCGGTACAGAATATCAAAGTCATAACACGATAGTTCCATCCTCCAGCGTAATATCTTGTCATTCTTTATCCTACTTTTGTGCCTCTTGTCGAACATATACATCACGGACCGTTGGTCAGTCCTTATGGTGAAATGTCTACCAGTTAAATAATGCCTCCAGTGGCGAACTGCTTCTATGATGGCCTGGGCTTCCTTTTCTACAGCAGCATAACATTTCTCTGATCCTTGAAAAGTTCTCGAAAAGAAGGCTACTGGTCGTCCTGCCTGAGATAAGACTGCAGCAATGGCAATGTCAGATGCATCCGTTTCCACTTCGAATGGTAGGGACTCATCAATGGCTTGAACTACTGAGTTTTCAATGTCCTGTTTGAGAGTATGGAAAGCGGCTTCTGCTTCCTTTGTCACAGGAAATGTGGTAGCACTCAATGGGCGGACTTTACTTGAATAGTTGTAGATCCATTGTGAGTAATAAGCAAAGAGACCAAGAGTTCTTCGGAGTGACTTTTTGTCTTGAGGCATTGGAAGTTCCCGTAGAGGTCGTAGTCGTTCAGGGTCTGGGAATATTGAACCTCCTTCCACTACATAACCAAGGATGCTAAGCCTTTTAGTTGAAAAAGTGCACTTTTCCTCATTGTAACTGATATTTTTCTTCTTGGCGGCTTCCAAAAACTTATCAAGGTTTGCATCATGTTCCTCCTGGGTCTTGCCACAAATGGTAACATTATCTAAATACGCGTAGGTTCCCATGAGTTGCTCTTCCTGAATGAGTGAATCCATAATTCGTTGGAAGCAGGCTACCCCATTGGTGACTCCAAAAGGGACTCTGGTAAACTGATACAGGCCATCACTAGCCTGAAACGCTGTGTATGGTTTATCTTCATTCCTTATAGGGACTTGATGATAGGCACTCTGCAGATCAATTGTACTAAACACGTAGTACTGAGCAATTTTGTTCACTGTAATGTCAATTCGAGGTAGAGGGTACCCATCAAGAAGTGTAAATTTGTTGATTGTCTCAGAGTAATCGATAGCCAGTCTCCGTTTCCTATAACCATCTTTAACAACAACAACCTGTGCACGCCAAGGGGAATCACTCGGTTCTATAATACCCTCCTTCAGCAGCCTCTGAGTTTCTTTCTCAATGAACATCCGATCCTCATAAGAATAGCGGCGTGACTTAGCTGATATAGGATGGCAATCCGCGGTAAGATTTGCAAACAGCTTTGGTGGGTCTACCCTTAAAGTGCTAAGTCCACAGACAACAAGAGGAGGCAGTTCACCTCCATATGTTAAGGTGACACTACCATGCAGCTTCTGAAAGTCCTGACCAAGGATAACATCAGAGCACAGTTGTGGCAGAATAGCTAAATGTACATCTTGATAATCCTTTCCATTAACTCTGAGATTTACCTTACAAAACCCTAAGGTCTGAATAGAGAGAGATGTTGATGCCATGGAAACGGTACCTGATGAGTGATGTAGAGTCAAGGAGAGCCGTTTAACTAAGTCAAGGTTGATGAAACTCTCTGAGCTGCCACTATCAATAAGACCATCTACTTCTGTTCCTTTGATGAATACTTTCACAACTGCCTTTGACAGTGAATTTGGAGTAGCCGCAGAAGTCACTGTTGCTAGAGTCGCATGATCACTGGAATGTGTGGAGGCACTAGCTCTTGTTGATGCATTAGCACGACATACTTTAGCAAAGTGACCTTTCTTGTGGCATTTATGGCACATTGCTTCACGAGCAGGACACTTTGGACGTGGATGTCTTGAAAAACCACAAAAGAAACACACCGTACCTGCTGCTGCTGTCACTGAGGCAGGTTCCACAGTAACTTCATTGCAAGAGTCTTGGTCAGGAATTGCAGCACTTACCACTCGAGAAGGCTGAGTGGTACTGTATACTTCAGAATTCTTCTGGGCTGAATCTAGAGCTCTTGCCTGGTCAAAGGCAGCGGCTAAGTCGAGAGTTTTATTCTCCAATAAACGCTGCCTTATTATTGGTGATTGCAGGCCACTGATAAAAGCATCCCTGATGGACTCTTCACAATACTGAGCAGCTGTCACTGCTTGGAAGTGACAGTCCTTACCTAAAATTTTCAGTGCTTGAAAGTATTCCTCTAAGGACTCATCAATCTGCTGGCGGCGAGTTGCAAGGCGATAGCGTGCAAAGATTTCATTTGTAGGTTTAATATACTGAGACTTGAGGGTTTTGATAGCATCTTCGTAGGTATTACACTCAGAAATAGCCTCATATATCTTAGGTGACACAAAATTGATGAGCAGACTTAGTTTATCTAGATCTTCTTTAGGAAGGGCTCCCAAGAAGTTTTCGAAAGTCTTAAACCAGTGCTTCCATTCCTGAGCAGCCGTTGATAAGCTGGGGTCACAGTCTAGCCTCTCAGGTTTCAGTAAATGCTCCATGTTGTGATGTAGTCTAGCGCAGGATCACCACCAGGTAGCCCAAGATTCTATGTTCAATAAATTGTTGTGATAGAAACACAGGCCTTATCTCTAGGCTTTATTGAACATAGAATCTTCATAGTACTTCTGCAACAACAAAATATAATGACTAGTACATCTAATAATGGCTTCTACAGGGATGGTGATGTCTTGCATATGTCAAGAGAAAAGTTATAACTACAGGCCACATATTTAAACTCACCATGTAATCTGCATCGCTTATAAATGGATAAAGTAGGAGAGAATCACACACCATGTGTTGGTGCCCATGACACACACCAAACTGTTGTTGTTGTTAAGGGCCCCTAGAGGTGGTGCAGTATTATCCTGCTGCTGCTCCCCACAGGACCAGTATCACTACACTGTACATTTTCTAGGTCAGCAATTTCACCTGCCTTGAAAGGTGCTGTTAGTGTGCAGCAATATTCCAGCCTAGATAGAACAAATTCAAATTCAAATTCAAATTCAAACTTTATTCTCTATAAGTATTACAATGCTGAGTTTACAGAATTTGGTTATTGTGTGGTTTACATGTATTAAAATAATAATTACAGAGTGTACCACTAGAGCGCCTAGCATGGCTAGGCATTTCGGGCAGACTTATATTAAATCTTAGGTTTAAAATGTTACAGAATTATGAGATAAGTTGGTATTATGGCTAAGTGACTAAATACTAGTTGTGAGTTTAGCAATGTGAATGCTTTTGTTTTGGCACTATACATAGTTTCAGTATTGGAGTATCACAGGCCGACTTTTGACTAGTTAAGATTCATTATTTTGAGATTGAGATTGATATTTCTGTTTATGGTCAAATGGGTGAGTGAGTGTAAGTGTGAACCACCAGGTGGTGTTCGTATTATTAGTTGACAGGGTGTATCATGGAGATAAGATGTTTTCTGATGGTAGTTTTGAAGGTGATGAATGTGTCTGCAGTTTTAGAATTTTCAGGTAGGGTGTTCCAGATTTTAGGGCCTTTGACATACATTGAATTTTTGTAAAGGTTTAGTCGGACACGGGGAATGTCATAGAGATGTTTGTGTCTGGTGTTGTGCCTGTGGGTTCTGTCACAACTATCAAGAAAGTGTTTTAGGTCAAGGTTAATATTGGAATTTAAGGTCCTGTAGATGTAGATTGCACCGTAGTAAGTGTGGATGTACTGAACAGGGAGTAAGTTTAGATCTATGAAGAGTGGGGGGGGGTGTTGCCAGGGATGGGATTTAGTGATTATTCTTACTGCGGCTTTTTGTTGGGTTATTATTGGCTTTAGGTGTGTTGCTGCAGTTAAACCCCACAGATAGCATAGGTGAGGTATGGATATGTAAGTGAATGGTATAGTGTGAGAAGGGCAGTTTGCGGCACGTAGTATCGTATCTTGGAGAGGATCCCAACCGTTTTGGATACTTTTTTGGTTATGTGTTGGATATGGGTGCTGAAGTTCAGGTTGTTGTCGAGGTATAGGCCTAGGAATTTGCCCTCATTATGCCTGGTAATTAGAGTGTTGTCGATCTTAATGTTAATTTGTGCATCTCCTGCTCTGCTACCAAACATAATGTAGTAGGTTTTGTCAACGTTAAGCGTAAGTTTATTGGCTGTCATCCAAGTCGATATTTTGATCAGCTCCTCATTAACAATGGTGTTGAGGGTTGCAAGATTAGGGTGAGAGATGACATAAGTCGTGTCGTCAGCAAAGAGAATGGGGTTCAGGTGTCGAGATACGTTTGGAAGATCATTGATGTATATGAGGAAGAGCAGGGGACCAAGGACACTTCCCGCGGAACTCCGGTATCAAGTGGCTGTGTTGTTGATGCTGTGTCTTTAATGGTGACATACTGATACCTATTAGTAAGGTAAGATTTGAAATATGCAAGCGCATGGCCTCTTATACCATAATGGTCAAGTTTGTGGAGTAGGATGCCGTGGTCTACTGTGTCAAAAGCTTTTCTTAGGTCATCATGGGCTTGGCATCCCTAGTTTTGAAGGTTCTCATTATCCATCCTGTCATTTTTCTAGCAGATGCGATTGATACAATGTTATGGTCCTCCGACATGATCACTCCCAGGTCTTTGACATTGGTGTTTCGCTCTATTTTGTGGCCAGAATTTGTTTTGTACTCTGATGAAGATTTAATTTCCTCGTGTTTACCATATCTGAGTAATTGAAATTTCTCATCGTTGAACTTCATATTGTTTTCTGCAGCCCACTGAAAGATTTGGTTGATGTCCGCCTGGAGCCTTGCAGTGTCTGCAATGGAAGACACTGTCGTGCAGATTCGGGTGTCATCTGCAAAGGAAGACAAGGTGCTGTGGCTGACATCCTTGTCTATGTCGGATATGAGGATGAGGAACAAGATGGGAGTGAGTACTGTGCCTTGTGGAACAGAGCTTTTCACCATAGCTGCCTCGGACTTTACTCTGTTGACGACTACTCTCTGTGTTCTGTTAGTGAGGAAATTATAGAACCATCGACCGACTTTTCCTGTTATTCCTTTAGCACGCATTTTGTGCACTATTACGCCATGGTCACACTTGTCGAAGGCTTTTGCAAAGTCTGTATATATTACATCTGCATTCTTTTTGTCTTCTAGTGCATTTAGGACTTTGTCGTAGTGATCCAATAGTTGAGACAGACAGGAGCGACCTGTTCTAAACCCATGTTGCCCTGGGTTGTGTAACTGATGGGTTTCTAGATGGGTGGTGATCTTGCTTCTTAGGACCCTTTCAAAGGTTTTTATGATATGGGATGTTAGTGCTATCGGTCTGTAGTTCTTTGCTGTTGCTTTACTGCCCCCTTTGTGGAGTGGGGCTATGTCTGTTGTTTTTAGTAACTGTGGGACGACCCCCGTGTCCATGCTCCCTCTCCATAGGATGGAAAAGGCTCGTGATAGGGGCTTCTTGCAGTTCTTGATGAACACGGAGTTCCATGAGTCTGGCCCTGGGGCAGAGTGCATGGGCATGTCATTTATCGCCTGTTCGAAGTCATTTGGCGTCAGGATAACATCGGATAGGCTTGTGTTAACCAAATTTTGTGGCTCTCTCATAAAAAATTCATTTTGATCTTCGACTCTCAGTCTGGTTAGCGGCTTGCTAAAAACTGAGTCATATTGGGACTTGAGTAGCTCACTCATTTCCTTGCTGTCATCTGTGTAGGACCCATCTTATTTAAGTAGGGGCCCAATACTGGACGTTGTTCTCGACTTTGATTTGGCATAGGAGAAGAAATACTTTGGGTTTCTTTCGATTTCATTTATGGCTTTTAGTTCTTCCCACGATTCCTGACTCCTATAAGATTCCTTTAGCTTAAGTTCGATGCTTGCTATTTCTCTGACCAGTGTCTCCCTACGCATTTCAGATATATTGACCTCTTTTAGCCGCTCTGTTATTCTTTTCCGTCGCCTGTAAAGGGAGCGCCTGTCTCTTTCTATTTTACATCTACTCCTCCTTTTTCTTAGAGGAATAAGCCTTGTGCATACATCGAGTGCCACCAAGTTAATCTGTTCTAGGCATAAGTTGGGGTCTGTGTTGCTTAGTATATCTTCCCAGCTTATATCGGTTAGGACTTGGTTTACTTGGTCCCACTTTATGTTTTTGTTATTGAAGTTGAATTTGGTGAATGCTCCCTCGTGACTAGTCTCATTATGTCGGTCTGGGGCTCCACGCATTCATGTCTGAACCTCAATTATGTTGTGATCTGAGTATATTGTTTTTGATATGGTGACATTTCTTATCAGATCATTATTGTTAATGAAGATGAGGTCTAGTGTATTCTCCAGTCTAGTAGGCTCTATTATTTGCTGGTTTAAATTAAATTTTGTGCAGAGATTTAAAAGCTCGTGGAGCAGTGCCGCGTGCCTCGTTGTGCTCCGGGTTTTCTCGTGCTTACACGGTCGCTCTTACGTGCTAGAACTTTAATTTGTGCCATCAATCCTATACGATACATCCCTCTAGCGCCTGGAACCAATCTTGGGCGGAAAACATTATATACTGAGTCAAAAAAGGAGAATTAGTGTGCACTACCTAGCAGAGTTTACTGCCAGAGGGGAATCATAGGCCTGTGTCCCGTGTGCAAAATAATAATAATAGAACTTTTCTTTGTCAGAGGAAAGAAAGTCTCCCTGATAACATTGTGTATACATAGTGTATAGTATATACTACAGTGGCTCCCTAGTATATAGATGATAAAGGCTAAAGTGTCATTTGAAAACAGGTGAATTTGTAAATGAAGTGATAAGCCTATAGAGGCAGGTGCCAGAAGTCGCCAGAATCTTACCACAGTGGTCAGCTGTTTTAATAATCTTTCTGGCCTGCTAGTGTACTCGCATATAATCTAGTGATACCAGTGAATAGCAGAATACAGTGTTGTAGTAGCAACTAACCAGTATTATAATGGTACTTAGTGGAGTGGAGTGACTTTCATTAGTTTCTTTTTTCTTGAAATACCAGACGTATACTGTGAATTTCATATGACCTGTAGTTACCAGCGGTCGCAATATACACAACGAGAAGCAATTATTACTACAGAAAAAGCGTCCTTCCTCCAAAATTTCCACCAGTCAACTATAGTGATAATATAGCATTTATTGTGGTGGAGACGAAAAAAAAAAAAACTAGAAAAGCTAGATACAGCGATTGATAAACAAGGGTTGAGGCTCGACCGTTCGTCACTGTAGGAACTGCCGGAAATCACCAGCTCTTCAACACGCAAGTTATACTTTTGTATCAATCAAATCACATATTACTCGGGTAGATAATTTCAAGTAGATCCTTCATGTGTTAGCCCAAATCACCGACTAGTATGTTTTAAATAAGTGACCCACTGATAGATCAGATCGACTGGTCCGAACCCTCGACTGGTCCGAACCCTTGATGGTCCGAACCCTTGACTGGTTTCAAATGGTTTCGTTGGACAATAAAGCAGACTGTAAACGGATGGGGTTGTAGGCGCCCTTATCAAACACAAACAATAAATATAAATCAGGAACGTGCACGGTAAGCTGTCCAATTAGTTAGAAATAGAAATACAAATAGCTAGAGCTTCATTTAAGGAGGTTATTAATAGAGTATTCAAGAGGTTGCTAGTAGAATTACAGTAAATCAACCACTCAAATCATTATGAAGCTCTGTATAGTCTGCAGTCAATCAAATAAACGGGCTTCCACATGGATAAATTGTCATTTTTGTGGAAACTGGTGTCACGCTCCTTGTGCAGATATCCAAGAACTAGCTACAAACAGTATTAAAACAGGGAAGTGTTTTTGGGTATGCCCAAATGAGGAAAATATGTGGACTAAAATCACAAGGGTATTAAAAGAGGATAACATCAAAGCTGCTTTCATAGACAACCTGGAAGCTTTCTACAACAGATGGGAACATAAAAAGTCTGGGCTGAATGGTACTGCCCTTGATACTGGCCATGTAGTCAGAAACTGTAAGGCTGGTGGTGATGTCCTGGTAGTCAGTAAATGTGGGGCTGATAGTGCTGTCCTGGGAGACAGTAATGGTGAAGCTGGAGGTGCTGTCCTGGGAGACAGTAATGGTGAAGCTGGAGGTGCTGTCCTGGGAGACAGTAATGGTGAAGCTGGAGATTTTGTCCAGGTAGTTGGGAATTATACGCAGGAAGGAATACATATAAATGACCTCATACGGGACAGGAGCCGTAGTGGGGAAACAAGTGTAGTCAAAGATAAGATAAAACCAATATTGCAAACTAGAAATACCACAGGAAATAGCAAACAAGAGGACTCCACTAGCTATAGTGAGGATATATTACCAAAAACATCTGGGAAATCTGGAAAAACAGACTGGACGTGCAACTATGACCACCCTAGAAAATGCCATGCCCATATGACAACAGGAAAATGCAAACTCCCTTCCTGTAAGCCTTTTCACCCTGAAATGTGTACCTCTTCAGTACAGGAAAGACTGTGCTATAACTTAAATTGCCAGGCACACCATCTAAAGGGTACAAAGAGATACAAAACATCCAGGCCATGGGAAAACCTGGGTAGCCACAGCCACTCAAGAGGGAGAGGTTTTTTAGTGCCAGGAAGGAAAAAAAACTGGCAGGAAATGGCAGAAATCGTACACCAAATCCAGTCATTCCTGGAGTGGAACCACAGTCGATGGCCTCCACTCCAAACCAACAGATACAGATACTAATGCCGGAAAAAAAATCCCCCCCCAGTACCAACAATACCACCAGTCCGATGACATTCTTCTTTGCAAATATACAGGGTCTAAAGCCAGCAACAAACAACAAAATACCTTTCATCCGTGGACTGCTTGGAGAGGCAAAGGCAATGTTCGCGGCTTTCACTGAGACCCACATAAAGGATCACGTGGACAACGAAATATGGATCCCAGGTTACAACCTATACAGATGTGACAGAGTGAACAGGCAAAAGGAAGGGGGGTTGGCCTGTACATTGCAGAGTCACTTGTTTGCACAGAACTGTTAAATGCCTCAAATGATGTTTACATGGAGTTTACCTGGAGAGAGTTCCGGAGGTCAACGCCCCCGCGGCCCGGTCTGTGACCAGGTCTCCTGGTGGATCAGAGCCTGATCAACCAGGCTGTTGCTGCTGGCTGCACGCACACCAACGTACGAGCCACAACCCGGCTGATCAGGAACTGACTTTAGGTGCTTGTCCAG